>NC_132813.1:17255366-17559457 GCF_048594095.1 Paramormyrops kingsleyae
CCGGCAGATACGGAGCTTTGAAGGTGTACGTTTCACGAAAGCGGAGGGCGGTCACACGCGCAGTAGCCTGACTGCAGAGGGAAAGTTACTACGGGAACATGCAAGGACTGCAGATCGTATCAGGCCAAGCGCAAGCGGCACGGCTCAAACACACACGCCGTCCAGCCAAACGGCTGCGGGACCTGCAGCGGGTCCCCATACTGCCTGGACGAGAGCCAGGCGCAGGGAGCACATCTCAGAGTGTGAGCTTATTCGCCAACGTGCATCTTCCACGCACAGCTCCTGGGGATGACGCTATTGCACGCTACCTGCCCAGAACACAACCAGGCCCAGCCCAGCTCATCAGCAGGTTGCTGCTTAACTCCCTAAAAACTCAGAGGTGTCACAGCACCACATCTGTCCCGGCGAGCCGATCAGGCAGATACCAAAAACAGCGACTTAATAGACCAAAAGGACATAAAGAGAGCAATGTCAGAGCTCTAACGGAATACTTAGCAAACAATATTATAAACAAGGACAAAATGTCCTCAGTTTTTATCATTATTACTACAGTGTTCAACAAACTAAGTGAAGAAACTGGCTTATGGCAGATAAGTCATTCACTTGCACTGAAAGCCCCGAGACAGCTGCTGAAACTTCAGATACACCAGGCACAATTTAAACGCTAACTCCCTTGGTTAATGATCAACAGAAAGTTAGCACAAGACAGCCGAGATACAACGAGGCGGGCAGATGAACGTCAGCTCTGCTGGCACCTGGCCCAGTGGCCACAAATGACCCCCCCTCCCCCAACACAAGCACTGAACTGCCTCCACTTAATGGATGTCGAGAATCAGCAGCGAATCATGGCGCGGGGATAGGAGACGAACGCGATCTCCATTCTCTCTCAAGTGCTTCTGTGGAACCAGGATCAAGTGACAGATGAAACAAAACAAGATTCAGGCCGGTACCCACATAAAACAAGCGCTCGACGCTTTTCCCAGAGGAGCTCACACGGGATTGGAAGCAAGTGGTAACCGAAGATGTAGCTGGCTATTCCAATAAGGCCCCTGCAGCCACCGGGGGTCCAGGGACAGCCATAAATGATAAAAGGGGGCGAACGGCGGACTGGCGAGGCGGTGGCAGTTGGAGGAGGACCGGACCTCACTCATACACAAGGAACCGTCGCTCTGTGAATGAACTCACAGGAAACTTTCACTTCTCTGTAGTTCTCAGGTCGAGCGACATAAAGATAGCAGCTCTGTGTTTCTCTTAATAACCCCAAGTTAATCATTTGCCTCACAAACAAGTCGGGGAGATTTATACAGCCCATCCATCTTGCTCACTTAGAGAGCAAATCGAGTCGCAGAAGCCTGGGAGCCTGAGTTGACAAAGGAGATTCACTCACCACCCGTCAATGGTGGCCTCTGTGCCCACTTCTCACACCGCAGTACCCTATCTGGCCACCAGGAGGGCGCCCCTCGCAAGCCCAGCATGTGGCTGGTGAGCCAGACCGAGAGTGGCCACATTCCCCAGCGGTGAGAACATCACTGATACCACAGAGGTACAGCCAACAGGACGTCCTCGGAGTGGCACAAAAAGGGGGGGGGGGGGGTCAATCCGATTCACATGCCTGGCACGCTGATAAAAGGCAGGGGTCAGCAAGACAGCGAGAGGGAGCAAGCAGCAGTGAGAGCGATGCAGCACTCTCTCCAACACCTGTAGACAGAGCCACTGAAATACAAAGCCCACCGCGCCTCGTTTGGGATGGCCGACTCAAACAGGTCCTGCACCTCATCACTCAGCTGGTGGAATAGATGACAAAGAGACACCTGTAGAAATTGCCCATCATGCCTTGCAGCTACGACACCCAAGCTGCACCACTCTATGCGGATGTCTCCGATGTCACAATTAAGCTCTAAACAGGTGAAATGAGGACAGGTGGGGACAAACGAGGACAGGCGGGCGGGGCCCTCCAGTGCCGGGGGGCACGGGTAGTGCTCATTATTCACGGTTCATACGGTTCATACTCCAATCCTTGGACCTACATCAACTAATGGGTTGGGCGGGGGGGCACCTTATACTGCAAGAAGTGCATGTGTGTAGGGAGGCGGTGGCCAACAAGCTAGTCACAAATCCAAAAACATAGTGGGGGAGAGGATAAACAACATGAACAATGAGGAAACCCCCCCACACCCCGCCCCACCCCACCCTGAAGGCAGGAGGGCTGGCCTTGTGGCTGGAATGGCACCGTTTTCCAGGAACATGTACAAAGCCAGACAAAGAGTTTATAGGAAGCAACCCACCCCCCACAGACACACACAATTTAACAGTTAGGTACGACATGAGGTGAGGCTTGCTTCCTAGGTGAGAAGTTTGAGAAGATCTCTGACATTCCGTGCCTGTCAAGGCAAAGCCCCTCCCAGATTCCACGGTGCACGGATAAACACATTCCAGCTACACGGGCCTGAGGTTGGGAGGCTTTTCCCAGAAGTCAGCGACGGCGGCGAGTTGAGCGGTTTCTGTAATCTCCAAGGCGCTCCCACGAAGCTGGTCACGGGTTTTGTGGCGCACCATTTTGCTTCTGTCCCTCTTATCGCGGAGGGCCTGCTACAGCCTGCCCAACGCCACCGTACCGCCCATTTCCGTGAGCACGGAGCAGGCATGCGTGCGAGTCACGCACACACGCATGCACACACACGCACGCATGCACCTACCTGATGTCAGCTCGGAGCAGTCACTTCCCGGGACACTCCTCCAAACTCAGGAGATCCAAGGCGATGGGGGGTGCAGCATCTGAAATGGGAGGAAGCGGAGTGAGGT
The DNA here is from genome assembly GCF_048594095.1 of Paramormyrops kingsleyae. NCBI lineage: Eukaryota > Metazoa > Chordata > Actinopteri > Osteoglossiformes > Mormyridae > Paramormyrops > Paramormyrops kingsleyae. Next base: position 17,258,169 of record NC_132813.1, read on the forward strand.
AGGTGTGTGAATCTGTGTGTGAGGAACAGTCAAACAGAGAGGGCGAGGTGGGGGGAGGGTGAGCAAGCGAGAGAGAGAGAGAGAGTCGGGGCAGGAGGGGACTGACTGGCCAAGTTCTGCAGCACTCTCTCTCCCTCCATGTCTCTCCCTCTCTCACTGCGGCACTATCGCAACCCCACATGCGACCATCAGGGCCATCTTGAGGGCAAGGGCAGGAAGCCTGCGCAGGGCCCACGGTACTCCGGAAAACGCCTGACTCAGCACTATGCTGCCCGCGGGAAGGACAAGTCTGTGTGTCTATATACAGCTCAGAGACAGAGCTACACAGGAGCTGCAACATGGCATGGCATGGCAGGCAGGAGAGTACTACATCCCCCTCATGCATGCAGCCATGCACCGGAAGGCAGTGCCATGCACGGCGCATTTCAGTGAGGCATGCAAAGGGCCTTCTCAATAATTCACCATTTCCCATTAGCAGCAAGTGTTAAGATGAGGTTAGTGTTTCAAATGATAACGGCCCGCCGGCGCAGCCCTCGGAGAACAACGTGTGGAGCGGAGGCGTAGCAAGGGCTGAAGCCCATGAAGGCTTAACCCATGGGGGGGGGGGGGGGGGCAGTCAAGGCATCCACATGTACGGGTCACTGCAGCACACTCAGTTCATCTCATCTTGCTGAAACCGCGTCTTGAATTCCCAAGCCAATGACTTTCGTTTCGGTCGGGATTTCCTTGAAGAGCAGCACCGCTGCACCCACCTCGGGATCTTAGAGGTCTGAGAAAGAGGTGGCTGTGGGGGCCTTTGTGCTCCCTCTTGGAGCACAGAGTCCCTTCAGAGGGCACTTGGGGACTTCCACAGGTGCTGTTCCTCCTCTGCTATGCTCGGTCCCTCACCAGCATCACCGATTCACAGGTAGACAAATACACAGGCGGGGGAATTCACGGCAACTCTCAACTACAACGGTACCATTTAAGGAACAGGAACGATCCCTCATTCTGAAAGCGGCGGCTGTTATTGGCAAACCTGTTTTTACACTATGAGTTTGGAACAAAAAGGAGAAGCAGATCGCTGTGGAAAAAAAACCCTGTTCCCTGAAGTGTCACCTTAAAACAGAAGTACACAGCTTTCTGTTTACCTTACCCTGCTATAAATGGATAAGTTCCGTTTGGCGAGACAGGAAGTTCGTACACTTCATAAATTCATCTTCAAAGAGTAAACCTCTGAATCGAGGAACAGAGCCTTTGATCCCACAGATAATATAACTTGCTGCCCAGGGGCCTGACTTCCGCACAAACAAGATGCACTATCTTGTTTACTAGGGTGTGACCTCACGTGGCCAAGAAGGCAGCAGAGGAAACGGCCTTCTGGGACAACGATGACCTCACAAGCTGTCCCCAAGGGCCGGTGCACGGGTGGCGCCTGCTTAACACGGACGACACACGCTCCGCACGCACTTCCCACGCAGTGAGCGGCACTGCGCCTCCACACTGCTCCACCGTCACACTGCAGGTCCGTGCGCCAAATTTCAGGCGAGTCCCGAGGCGGTAACTGCTCTCTCCACAGGAGCAGAACTCACCGCTAAAATATGCCCTGATCACCACGTAATATCTTAAGAAGCTTACCGTGTCACACATTTAAACGACTGCATTTATAATCAGATCTGTCATACAACCAAAAACTGTTTGTTTCACTTCTAACATTAGCATCAGTAAACAAAGTCACATGGCAAAGGGCAGCTACAGAATCAAACAAACATAAGATTAATAGTAATACTTTAAAGGTAAAAAAAAAAAAAGTTAAAATGTGCGTTGAATGGGATGTAAAATAAGGTGACAGTGTACAGATATAAAGTGGCAAACATGCATATGAAGGGTCACTTATAAAAGCTACCAGGGATGGAATCCATCCCGTGCTCGGCAGCGATTCTGTTCTCACTCGATGTTTGCTGTTCACAAAAAGGACTGAGTCCAGTAGCACCTCAGCAGAGGGTGGCAGCCAAATTATAACGGGCCCCCCCCCCCCCAAAGTGACGGCACGGGCATGGGGGTCAGCCAGAGCAAGGGCGGCTGTGCAGAGTCCAGAGCAGAAAAGCCACACATTGCATCAGCTGCTTTCCAGACAGATAACAGGTCTCTTGCCACAGGGGTTTTGGGGGGGGGGGGGGGGGGGGGGGTTGGATCCATTAGACACCCGGGACTGTTTAAGCGTCCGACGCAGGGAAGGCCGCGCCAGGTTTGTCATCCCAGTCCTCCCCCTCGCGGTACACGCCTACCCCCACCAATGAGCTACACCGTAACCATGCTCATGGAAAGTAGCTCACGCCATTTCTCTAAACTCCTCATCCAGAGCTCAGTTGAGCCAGGCAAGCTATTCTGGCCAGGTTTGTACAGCAGGTCCCCAAGATACAAACCAGTTTGCAAGTCCAAAGTTAGCCTAAGCATCCAGCTGATGATGCTCTAATCGCCAGCCCTCCACTCCTATCGAAAACATCTACATGTAGAGCTATTTGTACGTAAGAAAATGCTTTTAAAATTAATCTGTATTTTTTGTTATAAATGTGGTTGTAACAGGAAGCAAGAGTTCCTTTTACCTCCATTGTTTTCAGCCAGCTGATCTCGCTTACTGCTTGCGAGCAAAAGCCTACGTTACTGTATCAAGAATACCTATGCACATTTTAGTAAGTCGGATACAAGTCAGATTAAAGACAAAATTATGGTTGGATCCATTAGACACCCGGGACTGTTTAAGCGTCCGACGCAGGGAAGGCCGCTCCGTACTGACGAGAAATCAGGCTCCAGAAAAGGGCGACGATAAAAATAAAACAAGAACAAACGAACATGTCAGTGAGCGGAACAATGGACACAAAGAAGAGAGAGCACAGGGCATGGTGGGCCTCCTCGCTGGCAGGCCGGCGCCACGCTCCTCTGTGTAGACGGAGGCCTGTCGAAAAATGGCCGCTCTGTGTCTATTCAGCCCCACCTATGCCCCCTCTGCTCCCCAGAGCCTTCTGCCGGGCCCCAACCCCCCTGCCCTCCCCCCCACGGACTCCATACACCCCCCAAGAGCCTCCACCTGAGCCCTATATGCTTCCCAAACCCTCCATCCCCATTTTTACTGCTCAATTTAACACTTCTGTAATGGACCTTAAGCCATAACCACCCCAACCCCAAAGATCGGAAACCCTCCTTGGAAATTAGATACATACTTAGAAATGTGAGGAAGCTGAACTGCCCACCCCCACCCAGAAGCCACATCCTGTGGCACACGGATGATTCCAGGGGCTGGTGCTGCCTTGTGGTTCACCTTGTTTACATCATCATCATCATCATCGTCGTGTGCGTGCCGGTTCAGGCCGACTTGCAGTTCACTCACTGTTACCGCCCCCTGCATGTGCTTTCGGCCGGCCCAGGGCTAGCATCTCCACAGTTACCACCATCACCTTGATTGTGTTCCACAATGTGGTCTCTCACGGCGACTGCACCCCCCCACCCGATCCCATCCCATCTCCCTGAGGAACGAAAACACAGGTTTGTAATTGTATCTTTGTGGGGACTCTCCATTCATTCATTTCTATGAGGAAAACTCTAATCCCAACATGACAAACTTAACCCCTACCCAGCCCTAACCTTAACCATAAGTAACCAAAGAAAATACAAGACTTTAGGCATTATTAGTTATTTGATTGCATTGATAGGTCTTTTGGGACCTATAAGGACGTCCTCCAACATACAGGGAATAACTTGGGGGTTGGTGGCTCCAGCCACGGGAAAAACCTCACACTGGTCCATTTGGACTGGTGTGGTGCTGAGATGTCACCCGCCACATGGCTGCACTCAGGGTCTCATTCTTGAGGTGGTTTGTCGTGTTGTGGGTGCGGCAACGCACTGTAATCAGTGCATGCTCCTTACCTCATAGATCTTTGTGGGGACCTGAAAAATGGTCCCCACAATGTAATATAAACATAATCCACCCACACACTTCCATTCTTATCAGTATGCAAACAAGAAGACAGGCACAGCCCGAGGTAACAGTTTTTCTAGAAAGTTCTCAATTCCCCGTTATGGATAGAGACTTCACACTTCACTCACGAGACACCAAAGGCCTACCCACTTTGTTCCACAAATTTCAGTTGGGAGTTTGGAAACAGGAAGCATGGGTGAGATTTAAATATAGCGTGACAGCAAAAACAGAGACAGACAGACACACACAAAGAAAGAAGGAACACCACATACGGCTGGAAGGTAAGGTAAAAGGTAAATATTTGCAGTGGCGAACGAAACCAGACTCCGCACACATCACCACCACATACAGTCACTCAGTCACCCAGCAGGATTCTAGGAAATTCCCCATTGGGCCGATCGATCTTCCTCTTCCTCCATCCCTCACATTCGGCCTCTCGCTCTGGAATGCCTGGCATGTGGCCCTCTCCAACAGACTATGAATAATGACCGGTGGCCAATCAAAGCTGCAGCCGCCTCTTAGCACTGCCCCAGATTCCACTTGCTGGATCACCCACGAGCCGGCTGTGACGTGCCACCCCCCACCCCGAGTGGGCTGGAGCGTGCCCCCAGGCCGGCTCAGCCCGGCCTCCTCCTCACTCCTGCCAAACGGTCCTTCATGTGTGCATTTCACATGCAAAACTGCGCCGGGCCTCCTACGGGGTTCGGATTGACATCCTTTCAATGAGGGGCCTTGTTACAGAAACCGCCATGTCACAGAGCTCGAGAACTTCAGAGGCCGAGGAAATGGCCAGTGAAAGGTCAGCATGGACGAGCAGACATCATAGCCCAGGAAGCACAGCCCCCAGGGGCATTCAGCTGCTTGGGGGGGGGGATGGGAGGCGGCGTTCCCAAGCCTGTCTCTCCCCAGTGACAACGATGGCCCCTCACGCACCTTGCCAGTGGTTAAGCAGCTGCACCTCCAGCCTGTAGCATCGGACACCGGCCAGTTCTGGAGCGCCAGGTTTGTCATCCCAGTCCTCCCCCTCGCGGTACACGCCTACCCCCACCAATGAGCTACACCGTAACCATGCTCATGGAAAGTAGCTCACGCCATTTCTCTAAACTCCTCATCCAGAGCTCAGTTGAGCCAGGCAAGCTATTCTGGCCAGGTTTGTACAGCAGGTCCCCAAGATACAAACCAGTTTGCAAGTCCAAAGTTAGCCTAAGCATCCAGCTGATGATGCTCTAATCGCCAGCCCTCCACTCCTATCGAAAACATCTACATGTAGAGCTATTTGTACGTAAGAAAATGCTTTTAAAATTAATCTGTATTTTTTGTTATAAATGTGGTTGTAACAGGAAGCAAGAGTTCCTTTTACCTCCATTGTTTTCAGCCAGCTGATCTCGCTTACTGCTTGCGAGCAAAAGCCTACGTTACTGTATCAAGAATACCTATGCACATTTTAGTAAGTCGGATACAAGTCAGATTAAAGACAAAATTAAGAATCGTCAGAGTTACGTTTACATCTTTGAAAGTTCGCATCTAGAGGTTTGTATGTAGAGGATTTTCTGTACAGGCGATTTGCTCTCTGCTTCCGTGCTGCAACATCAGTAACTGGGCTTCTTCCACAGGACGAAGCTCATGGTGACGACGTGCAGAGATGTTTCCCGTCCGCATGGCAGCTGGGATTCTCAGGAAAGTGGGTCAAGGACACAGACCTGCAGCTTTAAAAGTGCAGGAGAGATACCTGCCACTACAGCTCAGAGTAAGTTACTCCAGCTGCAGCGCCACACACAGGTGCCCCGCAGCAGGACAGCAGTCAGGCCACACAGAGAGGGAGAAAAGGCTTGTGAGGACACCAGACCCCCCCCCCCCCATTGCGCTTCAGCTGCCACTTACAACAGACCAGGGGGGACTGCAAGCATCGTGTGCATGACTTGGGGGCTGTCTCACTGCCATAAATGACGGACACACAGAAGATTAGCATTCCAGATGGCAATGTCCCCTGATGATTGACAGGACACAAACCCAGGGGGCAGATAGAACAGATACACCCACAGTCCCAAACCCGAACACCAACTCCAGTCCAGAGAAGGTGGCTAGTTAATTGTGAGGTTATGAAGAGGAACCAGGGAAATACCAAGTTTAGCCCCCCCCCCCCCCCCACTTCCCCTGAGACTTACCTCCAGATTTAGCCCCTAGGACCAGCTTCCATTCTTTCAGCCCCATAAAAAAAATACACAAAAAGCACGAGGTGATTGTTAAGATGACCTTTTGGATCCTTCGTTCCTGGAGCACAATAGTGCCCTGAGGGGTGGAGGTGGCGATGGGGGCATTAATCAGTTACCCTCACCAGCGTGAAGGAACAAAGGTCCTGCTTCCGAGCCGTTGGGGCAGGGCGGAGCGCTAGGGGGAGGGACGAACACGCTTCCGTGACCAATCCCGAAAAAGGGACAAAGTTCCACTCGACAAGACGCGAAGGCCCAGGAGGTGGGTGCTCACAGAAGCTAGCAGCAGAACTTGCCGGAAACACTGTGATCCTCTGTCCTACTGGAGGAAGATAAACATTGATGCTTCAGCTGTGGGAAACAGTGAGAGCTGCCCCCCCCCCACCCCCACCCCCGTTGTCAGGGATGGTCGCATTTCGCATTGTTCATTATGGGCTGGCACAGCGGAAGGGTTTACGGTACTGCCTTGTACAAAGGCCGCAGTCATGGGCCGACAAAGCGTCTCCCATTCAGCCATTCCGCAGCGGGGGGGGGGGGGTAATAAGCCGTACCACTCTTCTCCGACTTCATGCAGAAGTCGCTCCCCTCTTAAGGATTGTGGGTGCCACTCCCCCCCAGCAGCAGCCAGCTGACAGGTGGGCTGGGCCGAGCCAGCCCCCCCCCCCCACATAGCTGCCGGCAGCGTTTAAAGTTTTGGGCTCAGGCCACTGGGCACATCACCACACTGTCACACGCCACGAGGAAGCCATGAATGACAAGGGGAGCAATTTCACAGGGACCAGAATTCAGTCTGCAGTACAGAGTCGGGGGCTGCAAAGCCACAGTGTGGAGAAACAGCCCCCAAAGATTAGGGGGGGGGCACCCAAAATTTTTGGGTTGGGGGCCCTCCTGCGAGAGGCACGGCCTGCTGTGAGAGGCGTGGCCTGCTTTGTGCAATTACATAGCACTCATTGGTTAAAGACCCAGTTGGCCTGCCTGGCTTTTCAAAATGCACCACATGGAACCAGATGAGTTAGCAGTAGGGGGTAGGTGGGGGGAAGGGCTGAGAGAGAGGGAGGAGGAGGAGAAGAGAGAAAGGTGGAGGAGGGAGGCAGAGGGGGAGAGACCTATAGTCACCCAAGATGGCAGCAGCTTAGAGCCCACCCCTCCTACCGTGGCGGTAGTCAACCGTAACCTGGAGACGCAGCCGGGGGGGGCTCCTGCTGCCTCCCGCACCTCAAATTCTGCAACAGGCCCCATCTTGTCATGGTGAACTCTAGAGAATTCTGTCAGAAAGCTCCCTGGCGGCCTCCGGGGCTCCGAAAATTGCCAAAGATTGCCCCTGAGCAGAAGCCTCAGCCCCCGCACGGCACACCAGGGGCTCCGAGGCAGCAGGGGGCGCTGCAAGCGAACGTGAAGCCTGTTGCCTACTTCCTGGAGAGGATGTTACACAACTGGATGGGACTCTTGGTCAATGGGCATGGATGCCGCAAAAGGAAGAGGAATAGGAGGAGTGAGAAGAGGGGGGAGACCTACAAACATCTTTAGACTGGAGAAGTGGCAACGGGTGAACAATAAAACTGAATTCACAGGTTCAAAATTCTCACCGCCCAACGACACTGATAGCTGGAAACATGACTAGTGCAGTCACAATATCAAAATTTGTTTCAACGTCGATACTTGACAGTTTTCCGATATTTTTCCCTTAAAAAGGGGAATCTCTCAAGTCATTACTCTGTTTTATTTCAAGCAAAAATGTTTTTCATGATATTCAGGTTGTTTGCGGACGGATCAGCTAAACTAATATTTAAGCATATTAGTCAAAAATGCAAGTCGTGGATCATTTTGTCCATTGCGTAGAATTAATATGCGCGTTTGGGTCGGCCGTGAAACAGACTCACACATCACTGTAGATTATGTATGAATATGTATACTACTGCTGTGGAGACTTTTCAAATCACTGATTACTTCCAACAACATAACAGGGCAGTGAACAAGCCAACGATCACCTGTCCGTCGTTGAATTCCTTGAAAAGGTCGGGATGTTTGTCCATCTGACGTCTGGCCAGGGCCGACGCACCGACTCCTTTTGCAAGACACTTTAAAGGAGCCGTCGCACGACGGTGCCGCGTGTTGAGAGACTTTTTGCCAACTTTATACCCGAAATATCAGCATTAATTCACTTCCTCTTTGTCAATGAGTTCAGGTATTATATTTATGAAGCTGCTAACATCTCTTCAAGTCGAACCTCTGAAGAAAATGTAAAAGTGCACTGCTCTCGCCGCCTTAGTCTCACACACCACTAAAGCAACACCACTGTCACTGTCACAGGGACACATCTCTTTTAGCCACATCAAACAATAAAAAGTATCCATTTTTTCAAAATGCCATTTTCAAAATTCTAGTACCACATTGTTTTCAGTAGCGGTTTACTGTGTAACCCTGGATATAACAGCCTTATTATTGGTGGCGCAGCTTCAGTTGGAATATGCCAAGCATTAGTTGCAAGAGAGGAATGATACCTGATGAAAGTCAGAATGAGAAGGCCTCTCTCGTTAAAGTGACTCATGCGCGTGAGAGTGACTCCTAGGCGTGGGAGCACTTCAATGGGAAGACAGAACATGCTGAAAAGTCAGGATTTGGCCTTCGGAGGGGTCAGAGAGACCCTCTCACTGCACCCATTCACCACACAGCAGGAAGGGGGCAGCTTGGAAACTGTCCTGGGCAGCTGGGATTGGGCAACGACTCAACGCAAAAGTTGTTTTCTGTGCCCCACAACATAAAAGTACACAAAAAGCATCCTGACTTCACAGGTATGTGGATGACTGTGATAGATTGGGGAGGGGGGCAGGGACAACAGCAGTGACAATGCCCTGCAGACAGCCACACCAGACAGCCTCCCGTGATGCGTTACTTTTATAGCCCAAAGGCGCTGGAAAAACAACCCCCACCCTGAATACAGGACACAGAAGCTCTGAGCTATACTGGACATTGATATCAAGGGTAAAGTCAAAAAACACTTACACCCTAAGGACAGAAGGTACGCCACAGACCTCCGTTCCGTTCTGCACGGTTCTCCTCCGTACTTTTCCCCTGACTAAAGGCACGGACCCATCTTAAAACCACAGTCTGCTTAGAAAGCACACTGGGTTCTGACAATGAGGAACAGAAATGGGCTGAAGTGGCACGAGGGGAGCGGATGTGGACTCCCCAGTCAAGGCCACAGACACACCTGCCCCAGCCGACGTGAGGAAAGGGCCAAAGAGGCCTCTCCATATGGGCAGCCGGGTGTGGCGGTCGGAGCCACAGTGGCGTACGGAAAAGCTTTGGGATATTATCATCATTCCCTACGACCACCACTCCACTCTGACAGTCTTTCAAAATGACGCCAGATCTGTGAATGGCAACTTCTGCGGAAACGCAGCTGTCAGAATGCCTATGCGTTCGCTTGCGTACGTGTGGTGCGCTTTCAGTCTTAAGAAAAACTAAAAATACTCTACCCAATATACAAAAGCCTTCACATTACAAGAAGAAAGGTTCATTCACACCACAGTCGCTCCAACTCCCGTGACCCTGCAAGAAAACACTAACAGAAAAACATCCCCCGCTGCCACCCCGGGCTAACCCCCGCACGCGGTCATATGACCGGTGACGTCACACGAGCTATTTCAGGACATCTACCCTATGCGCTGCAGTTCCACTGACTTAGTGTCACATCACATGCTTGTGGGTCACACAGGCTCCGATTCACAATAAATAAATAAACAAACAAACCAATTTTGTCGGTAGAAGACTGCAATGGTGCATGTTCGCCATTAGGGGAGTGAAGTTAAGTACCACCTTCCGGACTTTGATAGTGGGCCTTAAATGAACAAATGATTAAGCAGCGAATGGCCTGTAAACGAGAGCTTTTATGGCAGCAGTAGGCGGGCTGAGCCATACAAACACCCACCGGTTTTATCCCAGGGGAAGACAACAAACGGAGCAAAGGAAAGCAGGTAAACCGAGCTGGTGACTGGCAGCACACCATCCCATCGCGCGCTGTCCCCAAGGGCTCCAAGCTTTACGTCACTCTACACTGAAACACGGATAATTCACACGGGTAATTCCTGAGAGGCACATCAAAGCGGCATCTGCGTTTCCCCATTCAACCCTACCTAGATAACGCTTTGAGGCTTTTTAAATCATGTCATGACTGTCCTGTGATCGGTGTAGAATCAAAGAGAAGGAATTACTATAGAAGGATTCAAGATGGACTATTTCGCCTGAGAAGATATCAAGATTTTTAGTAGCCCTATGTTTTTGATCCGCGCCATTTCATCCAGTAAAGACCAGTAAAGGTAAAAACGTTCCCAGTACAGCGGACGTTCCGCTGTGATGGAATCACCTCACAGGAGCGGCACTACAGCAGCTTCAAACCCTTCCCTTTAAAGCGTTTTATTAAAAGTGACACCGGAGAGAGGAGGCAACCACACAGGAGCAGATCCGTGACTCCGTATCGCGGACCAGAGGCACCTGTTGTTTGGCGACGCGTCGTGCCGCATACAACCTCGCCTCCACGCGTTATCCCGCGTACAGGTCGGCGCCTCCCGCTAATCTCGCCGCTAAGGTACGCAGAGCAGAACGGTGTTTTCCTCTCTGTTTTCCCCTCAATACTCCCCCGCCCATCACCAAGCTGCACGATGCAATTCATACCGACGGGAGCACCCCCGCCTAAATATAATGCCAGTGTACATATAAACCACTCCAGTTGGCCATCAGAAAATCCCAGCATAATTTAAACAATAAAAACTTTAATGTAGATTCCGGATATTTGCAGGTTTTTTTTCCCTAAAGTTTAAGGCAGAGGTACAGATGACAGCGCCGGAGAAGGTGGCGCATTACGGAGATGCGCGGATGGTGATCCGCTGGGAAACATCAGGAATAACAACCGCAGTGAAAATGCCATCGGAGGAGCAAAACCGGGGCCGCCGACAGGGCAGTAAACAACAGCCCATATGACAAAACATTATAACAGTAACGCGACTATGAGAAACAGCCAGACTAATTTATAAGATCGCACTGATTCAGCTTTACAGGTGTCCATCGTGTAGCAGCGTGTAAACGCTGTAAACAACTACAAGATTGTTTGCCAACTGCGACGTAATTCGTTAAAAACAAGCTGTATTAGAACATAGCAAAGACCGAAATCAAATCAGAGGCAAATACTGTATGCTAACACACTGGTTAAGATATAGCATTATTAGCATTATTTAACTTATGCGGCAAATCCTCCTTTAGGGAAAATATGCGGAATACATAAGAGCGACAGTGTGTCAGTTGGAGGGAAATCAGCGGATATGGATAGAAGTTAACCAGGTTAGAGCAGTAATCCAGCGGATATGGATACAAGTTAACCAGGTTAGAGCAGTAATCCAGTGGATATGGATACAAGTTAACTAGGTTAACTATTCCAGTGGTCTGATAGAGACTGTACGGCCGGGCGCTTTACCTTCATGTGTTTATCGCAGGTCCTAAGTTTTCTTCTCCGCAGACCCGAAGTTTCCTTCCCGCAATGAAACGCACTGATCCGGCCACTGGCCAAGTTCCTCCGGTAAGGGAGCACCCAAACACGGGGCTTTACATGTCAGACAACGCGATGCAGGTGGGCGAAAGCTGTCGCTTTTTTCCCCCTTTTCTTTTTTTTAGAAAGGCGGACAGAAACGAAGAACTGAGCTACAGCTTTTCCCCCCGATCCTCATTCGGTTTCACTCCTCCCTCCCCCTTTCTCTCTCTCTCTCTCTCTCTCTCTGTCTGTCTCTTTCTCTCTCTCTCTCTCTCTCTCTCTCTCTCTCTCTCTCTCTCTCTCTCTCTGTCTCTGTCTCTCTCTCTCTCTGTCTCTCTCTCTCTCTCTGACTCGCACCCAGCCGCCGCCAGCTTCCCGTTTCACAGCCCCAGCTTGAATATATCGTGGTGCAGTGATTTCACCCGGAAACACAAAGTGAGCTGTGATGGCGATGAAGCGCGTAGGAATGCCATTCATTTTATTTGGGCTGTGATTCACAGCTTAATCCTTTTAATCGTAGGTAGTACTTTTGTGTATTGTTGGCTACGTGTATTGTTTTGCACTGGATTTAAGGGGCAGTGTGAGTCATTTGTCAATGTTCGTGCCTTCTGAAGTCCGAAAGGACTAGGGTAAAGAAAGTTTGGGCATCCCTCTAATATCCCCTAATCCAAATGGTTTTTACGGAAGGAAACTGAACCGGTGACAGTGTAGAACGGTTTAAGAAAGCGGTTCCACATTTCTTAGAACACCGGTTGAGCAAAGGAACTTCAGTCTATGGATATAGTCACATAACAGAATCAAACGGTACTGGATGGAACCGAAAGCTTAAACTTTACAAAATACAGAGGCACAATAATATATGTCGTTTATGTTTCGTATAAAACGGAACACATATGAACATCTTATATTCTTGGAAGTATTAGTGTAGAAAACTATGATCTCTGTTGACACCTGGTGGCGGAGCTTGGGAAAAACACCATACACCACTGATGGAATCGTTTGGTAATTTAAGTACAGTTATTAAGTGTGTTTGACTGTGTTTTCCACAATTATGAAAACATATCATGCAGTTCATGCATTCCAATCTTGTAACAATAGAAGTAGTCAACATTTATCAGAATATATGTGCATGCAAATCGTGTCGAGGTAAATTACAACAAATTATGAGAAAAAAAAAAACTTTCAAAATTTGATATACAACCCAAAGTGGTGTTCTATTTTTCAAATTTATTAAGACTGTGGGCCTATTTATAAGTTGACTTGTAGGCCAATTTTCTTTTTTTCCTCATCAAAACAAAATTATGTATAACCAACCTAATTTATCATGTCAGGCCTTATATGAAATATAGTTTTACATCAACTTGTTCAATTTCTTAAGTATTTTGGCAAAGCCAACAAAAATATACATTAAGAAACCTAGAATCAATGGATTATTATCTCTAGTATTTTCATCAACATTTTATAACTTGTGTTTAAAAAAAAATGGTTATCATTGGGTTAAAAATGCATATTAACAAGAATTTGATGTGAATGTTTGGTATATTTAAGAGAAAGATTTATTGGAAATGGGTGATGCAGTGGTTAGCACTGTTCCGTCACACCTCTGGGACCAAGGTTCAAGTCTCTGCCATAGCTCCATGTGTGTGGAGTTTGCATGTTAATCCCCCCGCCCCCCCCCCCCCCCCCCCCCCCCCCCCAGCCTAAAACCATGCTGAGGTGTAAATGGTGTGCGAGAGTGCCCTGTAATTGGTTGGCATACCATCCTGGATTTTCCCATATCTCTTGTATAGAAAAAGTGTTGACTGACACGCCCCCCCCCCCCCCCCCCCATGGACCCTGTGTGACACTGTGAACAGGACAAGCAGTTCCAGAAGATGGTAGATGGATTTATTGGAAATGTAAAATTGCCATGAATCGGGCTTACAAGGGTCCAGGGGGGGTCCAGAGGCAGGGGGCAACCCAGGAATGGCTGCCGACCCGTCGCAGGGCACATCCACACACACATGGACAACATTGTTATGAGTCGGGTTTAAGTAAAAGTGCAAATGAATGGATGAACCGTATGTCTAGTCCATGGGTGTAACTTTAGTTTGAATATTGTGGTGGTCGACGTCTCCACCCATTTAGGGGGAGACTTGGTTATTGGGGGTTACAACCCCCCCCCCATAATTTACTCCTATGGTCTAGTTGAATTGACCTATGTGGATTAAATCGTATAACTGGAGATATTTGCTTAATTGAACATTCAGCTCTAGATCATCAAATGGAATGTTTGTCATTTCACATTTTATCTCAAATCTGTTTTACAGGCTCCAGTTTACCAAAGAATCAGAAACAGCAACAAAATTGCGAACAAGGATGTATGAGATTTTTATGTCTTCTGATATATTAATATTTGACAGCCAATAGTCCATTATCTAGATTAATGAAGAAAAGATAGCAAATTCACGACCTGTAAAATTAGACGTTAAATGTTGTAATGGACACATTGAAATGGAGATGTGACACTCTAATGGGCATATAGAATTATATATCTTTTGCAGCTGAATTGGGCTATATAACAGGATATTCAACATAGTCGCCACAAGAGGTCGCAAAAACTTCTTTTTTCATGGATGTTTTGACGCAGTAAACCGAGCTGCTGTCTATTACCTGGGCGCGTAAAGACGACTATTTTATCGGTGAAGGCGAAGGTAACATCTTTATTTCAGATCTGGACGACCAGTTTAAATACAGGTAAAAAATGTAATTATTTGTGTATTTTAACGGTCCGTAGTTCAGAAATATATTGTGAATTTGAAAATATAATTAATAAGAATCTAATTTTTCAAAATCGTTTTTTAATGTTACGTGTTACGCGTACATCGTCACATACGGAAAACGAGTATATTTGTACCTCCACTCCAATTGAGACATAGGCCTATCTGTGTCCTTGTTGCATTTAATTTGCTAAACATAAGATCAACTTTGAGAGAAAAGCGGTCCTCACAACTCCGTGCAGCATGCTTCGATTACAGAGTTATTCCACTTTGATTTTATTAAATATACTATAATTCAATCCAAACTAGCTTTCGGTATAATCGAATAAATTACATTACCGTGTAATAAAAAACACATTTGACTTTAAAGGAGACCCCATACGAATGCATGTAATTAGATGTATCAAAATACATCGTTTGTTTAATTGTGAGTCCCAGCCAAGGACGTATGTAATTGCTTGAAAAGAATACTTCTCGTTTAAATTAAATTGGAAGTCTCAGATGTGAGACGGGGCACACTTGAAAAGAAGGCGGAGTCAGCGCCAAGGTCAAGTTGAAGGCGAACTTCTTACGTTTATGAAATGCAAACGTTGTTTACAAAAGGCGAGACTTTCTTTCGGGCGATTCTAACATGTCTGGCCGCAGGAGAAAAAAAAAAGTGAAAATAATGGCGATATTCTAGTCTTAAGAAGAAGTAACACTTTCCCAATTAAATTTATCGGTGTATCTATTTGAAATAGTTTCATTAAGTGACACAGCGTTCCGTTATAAAATAGGCCTACTTGAATTTTCCACTTAATTAAGCCTCTTAAGAACGTTTGATGTTTCTTATATTTGTTTAAATTATGATAGAATAGCAAGTGCTGCATTCACTATTCGGATTGACCTATAGGTTTGTCGGATGAAAATTAAGCTATAGCTTGAACCTCATACCTTCTCTTTAACGAACTTATAGTTAAAACCGGGGGAAACGCACCACGGAACGTTTGCATCAATCAGAATCAGAAAACTGTATGAATCCCGAAGGAAATTGTTTCCGAAGGAAATTGCTTCTGGTGTTATTCGTTTCTTTTATAATCAACGGGTGTTGTCAGGTGGTCTCATCGTAATTCTGCATTTGGTAAAACACGTACCTATACCAAACTTATAAGGAGTAAACATTTTGTTTTTTGGTCAATACATCTCCTGCTTTGTGTACCACAATTTATCAGTTAAGTTAGTGGCAGCTGACATGGAGGGTAAAGTTACATTTACGCCCAAAAGGTTACACCCCAGATAAAAGGGTTTAACGTAAATTTCGTCGCTTCGTTGTCTAGTCGTAATTTGTGGAAGTCACTCTAAATCAGATTCAAGGTTCTGTACAAGTAGAACTGAAATAAATGTGCGCTGTAGCGTCATTCATTGCACCTCATATCCCGACGGTGTAATCGGTGAGTTTTTGATTATGTCAATCAACACTTTTCCTTCAGCTGTGTAAAATCCCATGCAGTTACAACTGGAATACAAAAAACACACAATTCTCCACGTTACTCGAGCACATTACAATATTCGAATGTGCAGTACTGTAATCGTTATAAAATCTCACTGTAACAAAAAACGTAAATATAGATGGATTCCGATAGCGGTTCTTTTTGTGTATCTAAATATGAAATGCAAGTCATTCGCAAGGACCATGAAAGAAAACTTGGAAATTCGGCGAAGTTTAGGGCAAATGTTAATCTCACTTAACCGTGCCGTTTAGTATATGGAACAGGAAGCTTTCACAAAGGACCAAGATAGGAATGGTTGGAAATAAATGCATCGCTGTCCACAATGGGGGAAACTACTTGCCTTAAACCGACAAAGTCATTTACAAGCCGTAATCAGGTTTGGGTGTTCTATAATTAGTCGTCTAAAACGCTGACATAAGATGTTAGAGAAGAGAGACGTTTCTTTTTATAAATGCTGACCTTTCCTTGTGTATTTGCCGTGGATTATTTTTAGAAGACAAAACGAAATGTCTTTTTGGAAACGGGTTGGTTTTTAAACAGGTGTGTAGTTTTGATGCACGGTATTGTATAAGAAGCGCGCTGAATTTTTGTTTTATGTAGGCCTATACGCTTGAATCGCCCAAAGCAACCGATGTTATCCAGAGATGTCATTAAGAAAAAAATTACACATATATGGAGATAAAAACATCACGTAGCCTACATGATCGCGTGTACGGGAATAAAAAAAAGAGCCTCGTATTTATGGTCACGCCAATAGGGCAAAAAAATCATCCAAATTATCCTTTAGGCTTTTTTATTTATCAGAAACTCCGATATTAACAATGGCCGGATTTCTGTGAATCAGATCTTCGCATATTCCCCTATGTCTATCTAGTGTATAATAAACATTGCTGACTCTGCTTTTCTTTTCAATCAATTTGAGGCGAATTGTGTTTCGTTCAACTGGAAACGGTTGCGCTTAAATCTAAAACATTCAGAAGAATTCCTGGAATTCAATTGTGTAGCGCATTGGGGAACCGGCAACCTGTAGATGACTGGGCCGGGTCAGCTGGCTGGCGAGCTGTCACCCCGACTTTTCCTCGTATGGACACATCAGCCCGCTCTTAATAACTCCACGTATACGGAGCATCCGTAGAGTCCTATAGACCCACATTTATTGAGATGTTTTTATATCCGTCGAAATGATGACTGTATTAAATCAATTGCCGGAATTTAAAATGTCAATTGACTGAGGCGTTTTTGAATTCGAAACAAACATGTAGAAGAACAACGAAAAAAACGTTGATACGCCCCAATACAACCTTACACAAGTGTATCGTTTAAACATTTTAACATTACAAATACCCCTTTCGATAATTGTAATGGCGGCCCTTGCTGATTACTGTATCACTCAGTTTAAATGAACCTTGACTGAATTACTGTATACCTTTCCGTTAATCCCTTAATCATCTAATTATTAGACGTGTCACTCAATTGGATAACAGAAAAGAGTAGCAATTTTTTGTCACTTGAAACCCCAAATTTAAAGCCCGAATCGAGAATTACCATAACATACACAACTTCGCGAAGAAGTACCGGTGAATACGAAGATGCTGAGAGGTGATAAAGGAGGCGGAAAGTCAGACCACCCTGTGTTCTGTAAACGTCAGTTGTACTCCTGCCGTCTATAGCGCCCCGGTTATGCTGATGGAGATGGCAGCATGAATGATGAGAGGAGTGAATTGCACTACATCGTGAATTTCTTAAAGACAAAATATCAGATAAAAAGAAATAATGTAAAATGTAGAATTGCCCCCATTTTAACTATAGGCCTAAATTTACCGCCGAAGGTCTGCGATATGTGACATGTAAGAGGTTTATTTATTTGACACAGTATACAACTTATTACAAATATTAGGCTACCTAATGCTACCAATAGCCTAATAAATACATGAACGAGCGAACGAACGAATTAATAATTTTATAGCATGTAAAATGTGGGCTCTAATACACTAATTATGATCATTAAATCTAAATTACCAGCTTAACAGACATTTTTTCTGTTAGTTTTTGCCGGAACAGTTTCAGAACCCGGTTTCTCTAAACCTTCTTAACGCTATATCGTTGGTAAGTTTTACCTTAAGTTGTCTCTTAACGTGTTTTGCGAAATGTTCTTAGTTAATTATATCTTTCGTAAGATATTCTATCGTAAGGCTGTTCTGAGTCTCTCTTAGCTGTCTCATCGCTTGGTGTCGGCTCATACTGCTCATTTAAAATAAGACATCGTTACGGGTATAGTTCCATAGTCAAACATCACTTAACTAAAAAAATAACTGGTCCATATGATAAAATGATTTTGTCTGATAGGCTGCATGACTACAATCATCATTAGGTGTTGTCCTTGTGCTCTGAATGCACAGCGAATTGACCTCAGTAACGCACGGATTCATAATGAAAGATGAGGAACGCGCTGTTGATTGTGTATTTATTTATTAATTAAGAAGGAAGGGGGGGATTCTGTCGATACTGGGGTGGACGCGTTCCTCCAATTTCCGAATGCACACACCTCTCTAAATGTGCCTAAGTCAGAGTATATCTAAACTTTAGTTCATGAGGTTGATGAGTTGACACTGCAGGTTCACTTACATATTTCTCTAATATGTTTCCCCCAAAATAGCAAATAGTCCTTAGTAGTCAATATTGAAGCACATAGGACATTCTCCTATGCTTAGACAGTAACGTAACTTTTCTTTCGGCTATTGTGCCATTGCTCCTCCCGATATCAGTGCCACATATTGGTGCACTCAGGTGTTTTATATAGAACAAATAAAATAAATTGGTGATACTACAATCTGGGGAGGCGGGTTCGTGCAACCAATCGGCGAAAATCATATTTACCATTAGATTATTCAAGTTGTTAATTTTGTATTTTATTTTTAGGTTCTCCCCAGTTCTGATTAATGTAATATTTTTAAGCATTCCTGCAGTGTTATATTGATAAAGAACACCACTTTCTCTAATGCGGCAGTCGAGCAATTGCTGCACGGACGGAATAATCAATTCTCGAGCCATCTATGTTAATCAATCAGGTGTTCCTGCGCCAATTAAAGTCAGACTTAAGAAGCTCACCCTTGAGCAGTCTCGTAAGAGTTTGAACGAGAAATATAAGTAGAAAAACAAATGCATTTCGTAAGATATATCTTTATAGTCTTCGTAAGACGCTGAGAATGACCTTTTATCGAGAAACCGGGTGCAGAACTTGTCATGCCCTTTCAAAACATATTTAGCATGTATATAAAAAATTTTAAACAAATATTTGAAAAAACAAATTGGATGCAAGAAAGGTGATACTTTAATACGCCACAGTTAAGATCAAAAGGGTTTAGTGATTCCTGACATAACTGTAATAAAATCAGTTACTTAAAAATTAGGTGACTTGGTTTCCTGCAACCAGGACTGGGCTGGCGGTCTGGCGCACCTGGCGGATGGGGATGTGGGTCAGCAAAATGTATCGCTCGGCAAAAGTTATCACTGGGGACCATCCAGGCTGGCAAATTTTACCGTGGGGCCTTGGTGGGGTCCAAAGTCCACAGCCGAATTTTAATCACAGTCCTGCCATGTCCATAACTTATTCTTTATACTCGTTATTTGTAATTAAAACCGATATCAAAATAAAGAAAATATCGGGTATAATACTAGAGGAATAGAGCCCGAGATTTTAATTAGGTAAGTCCGCGATTGAAACTGTATTTCTAACTTGGGCATCGTTAGGCCCGATCACTCGGCTATAACCCCGATGGCAATTATCCTTCTTCAAAACAAGTCAAGCCCCAGGTAAACTTGACTTAGCCCCGGATCTTTTCAACAGCTAGAAACTCCCCTGACTTCAGATATCATTGGTGATCATTAAAAATATCCATTCGTTATGATACACGTGTACATTGAATAACTAGTTAATAATAAAAATGTTTATGGGGAAGCTATTTTGTCGTGCACAGGCACTATTAAAAACGGAGAATTATTCCGTCTATAGCTGAAAAGGTAACTGTTCAGATGCAGTGAAATGCCCGTGTCACTGTCAATAATGTGTACTTAGTGTCGTTGTTCAAACTTAAAATAGTTGTCATGGGAATTTAGCTAATATACTCAATTGTCAATTCTATGCGATGGAATTCTTTTTATTTTACATTCCAGGCACTATAGGCTTATAGTGTAGCCTATATGAATGTGGAATTAAATCATTAAACGATATCCATTACGACGTTCGTCACTGGCCGTTGTGTTTTCATTCCTCTCCTGCACCGCCTCACGGCGGCGTATGATCACCATCTGAGTCGGACAGAAAGCAACATATCAAAAGCCAGACCAATGCAGGAAGCGCCCTCTTCAAAGAGCTCAGTCATTTCCTATTCGTGTGACACTGTTTTTACCAGCTTATTATTATTGTCTTAACTCTGCGTGACCCTCCGTCGCTTCGGTTGCTTTCTAATTGCATAAAAAGGGTCCCCTCTTTCTGGTTAGGAAATGTAATATTGATGCTTTGCAAAAACAGAACTAAAGTACACTTCATAGTGAAAAGACGCTAAGTAGATCCTAGTTATGCATGCTTCATTTGACTATTTTCTTATAAATCATTTCAATGGTCATTCTAGCACGCATTCCTAACTTATTGTCTTATACCCCTAAAATATCTTTCTTAATCGTTTTAGGTGTGAGGTACAGACCTATACTCTATAAAACATGAGTAATATGTGATTTATATTACCCCCACGGGTAATTTAGGTAAACACATAGCTTCCGAAAAAGAGGAGGGGCCCAATTCGTACAGCTGATATTCGCGGGCACGGTTATGTTTCCCCTTCCATCTGATGCTGACAATATACCACTATTGTATTTGAATATATGTTTTTCGTAGACGCAGCGCTCAGGAATTCCTGATTCGGCCCTGTCTTATCTGCAGCCGCTCTGAAGGTTTCCTGCATGCAGGTCCATTGTTCGAGACCGGCTAGCTGCGCCGAAAAGTGCACACCTGCTTTACTCTGACAGAGAACAAAGGATCGTGGGCCGTTCTTCAGTCACTCCGTGCTCTCTCTCTCTCCCTCACTCTCTCCCTCGCTTTTATGTGAGAGAAGAGAACCAACTGTAAGGAAATTACAACGGCCCAGGACACTAATGTCTGACAAAATGTCAGCTCAATGAACAGCTCAATGGATATATTTTGCTCCTATTTTATTAGATCACAAAATTGATTTGTTGATTTTTTTTATTATATATGATTGTTTTGTTATTATTATTATTATTATAGTTCATTCATTATTATTGTTGTTGTTATTATTATTATTGTTATTATTATTATAAGAGACAGTTGTTATTGTTGTTGCTATTCAAGCATTACGTCGTTTTGAAATTCATATACATGGTATTTCTCAATATAAACAAAGAATAGTCCGCAAATGCTCACTGATAAGCATCGAATTCCTTATTAAGCCCAGTAAAACCTTAGCGGCCGCCGTAATTAGTCGATATGTTACATTATGAATTATGCCTATTTTTTTTTTACTGAATCCCTGATTCAGCCGGTGATCTCTTTTTTGTTTTTACTTCTCCGTCTGTTTTATTTCTAGCGTTACTACATTATATGAACAAGTACTTAAACATTTGTAGCAACTGCATATAATATATGATTAACTGAAATATATGCTACTAAAACTGACTAACTACAGCAGTTGTTGAACATTTCATTTTTAATATGCCAATTTAACGTATGACGTCATTTATTTATTTTATTATCACATTTAAGATTCATGTTGACATTTACACTATTTGTCCTGGATGTTTGCAATCCGCACATATGTATAAAAATAATGGAAATTTACTGCCATTTCTGTGTCCTTATCGCCTGAATGGTTAAGAAACAATTGTATCAACATGCCCTAAAAAAGACAATAACACTGAACACTAATACCGCCAACGTTTAATCATCAACGGGGAAGTTAATTTTAAAACAATGAACATCTCATGCGCTGCAGCCATTCCGCGGCAAACGAGGCTCACGGCGCTTCATCCATTTAAATCCCAAAGAACACAAACATTTTCAACTTGATCCCACTTCTCACTATATTATTTCTATTAAAAAAAAACAGCAGGGAAAGAAGTATTAAAAGGCTGGCAAATTAGCAAGAGGTTAACATATTTCATCCGTAGAAATTCTACGTAAATATGGAATTGTCTCCTTGTTTTTCAGGGTTATAATACGCTCCAGTATCAACAATATTACAGATACAGATTACGGAGAATTTAAAAAGAAATAACCAATGCGGTAAATGCAATATGTAATACAGTTAGCGATGTGTACATTCACGTGATGCGTTAGTATATGATGTTTGATATATATCTTAGCTTTATGCGGATGTTTGTATAATAATAATTATTGTTTATTATACAAACCTAGTCCTGTTAGTAGAGTACTATAAAGTTTTATGTTTTATGTTTGAATTCGAATCATTATATATATATAAATATATATGCACACACACACACACACACACACATATTGGCCCTAATTTCAGCTTTCCCCCAAATTTGCTACGTGCAAGGAGAAAAGAGGGCACATTCATTGAAACTGCAATATTCGCTTTCATGAACTGATGTTTGACTGTTTGACATCTGTTTACCGTCTTAGAAATATCACGAACATGTAAGAAAGCCCACAAAGCAAAACCAGCGGATAAAGGAAACTCTCAGTATAAACGAATGATAATTTTCTCCGGTTTATAATTAATATTTTACACTAAGGCCCCCATTTTACGAAAGATGACTGTACTCACATGAAATCATTTAAATATACATATGAACGATAACGTATTCAAAACTGAGGATAATATAACGTAATCATAATACCGCATTCGTGTAATTGTTATAAAAAGCACAATAAATAATATGTCATCATTAATAGAGCTGTTATTATTATCGACATTGTTGCTGACACAGTGATAGTGTCTACTAATTTTTTTTTCGAATATTATTATAATAAAAGAGTTTAAACCTTTCATACATCCGGAGCTACACAAATAATGAAAGTTACAGTCATCAGCGAACCTAGGTGTTAATTTCTAATAATAAATGTTTTTTTTTTAAATTGTATTCAGAAGTAATGTTTATATCATGATCTTAACAATTCTCCGTTGTTATTATCTTATTAGCAACATGTCTGCTACTAACCGGCACATAATTACACATATTTAGTTCTGTAGTCTGTTTGACTACTTCTTATCAGTGACGATATTGTCAGTCTTTCCTGTTATCCAATGAAAAACCGGCATAGTCTTATAAACTCGTCATTAAACTATCCCAATCAATAAAACACGACCTCTTGTATTTGTAGCACATATCAATTATTTGATAAAGAGCTCATTTGTTTGCTTTATTCCAAAATGTTTCATGGCAAATGGTTCCGCCGTCATATATTTAGGCCGAATACTGAAACAGTTAAATTGCTTCGTCCTGTAATTTACGTCACCGTTCCCCGTGAATGTCAGTAAAGAATGATTGAGGTGAGGGAGTAACGTGTAAAATACGTTTTTTTTGCTATAGGTAAGGAAGACAACTCTATAACGTGAGTATTCTGGAAAACAAAATAACAACACGAGAAAGGGGCAAAAACCCATAGTCATTGGTAATGGTTGATTTTAACCATCTCCACCCCCATCCCACCAACAGATTATAATATACCGTCAATAACATCTACTTCAAACAGTGCCAGGATTGTGGAAATCTAACTCTTCGTGTTTTGGTTTGGTTTTACCGCGCATTCCATCATAAATCATTTTGGTTTAGCCTAACAAAAATACAAATAATGTTTGTCGCTTGTGTGAATTATTTTAGAATTACTAGAATTGTTACAATACTTATTTTCGTTATTAATGTTATTATTATCATCGTCATTATCACAGTATCGTTGTTTTATGTGACAGAGGGCTGTCACAAATGTGACTGCAGGGTATTTCACGTAAAACAGGGACAATGGCTACAATTTGGCAGTTGTTAGTACGACTTTCTATTCTCTTTCAAAATGTTCTTTTTCAAGTACATGGAGCCTGCGGGGACAAGGCTAAAGATCAGGTTCCTGCTACGAGTTTGTTTTACTCCCATGCAATGGTTTCTGACGAAAATATGCAGGTTGCTGATTCGCATAACATTTATCGGTAAGCGCTATAGTTAAATTATCCTTCTGTATATTAACAGGAGCATTGAATCAAGTTAATGGCTATTGTCATAATTTTTACATTTCACTGACGTCTCCAGAGATTGCTGTATTATATTGTCCTTATATCACCCCGTTATTTGTTTAACAGGGGTTACAAAAGAGACCCCTCTGTATGACAGTATGATGAATACGAATGAGTTTTGACTGCCTATGCTTACGTGCACATAGCACGGGATAACACCACGCGATAACGAAGTCTTTAAACCTGATGAAAAATAGTAGTGATCATTACTGAACGATTAGCCCAATTAAATATGAAGGCATAACAATAATAATAATAATAATAATAATAATAATAATAATAATACGTTCCTGATATAATAGAATCGCATATTATGAAATTTCAATTTTACTGTACACTTTCTTAATTCAAATATCTCAAACGAAATGCGACAGGCCTACAAAATAATCACATTTCCTAACACTTTCAGCCTAGAGTCCAATTTAAATTAATTTGCAGCTTTGCATTTATGATTTATTATTTGTGGAACGTAGTGCAAATTAGTTGTAGTCTAATCGGTATTTATAATTCCATAATTCACTTGAGATGAATATATGCACGCAGGAAGACCTAAACAGACAGGAGTAAACAAAAACTTTACGGCTGACTTAAACTACAGGAGTCGTAAACGTTTCCAGCTTAGTACTTTTTACTCTCGCTGTCCAAAAACGTCACTTTGCCGTATTTGTACAAAATATTAAATAACTGAAACAGCTTGCTATAACTGCCTTCAAATCTATAGCAGCAACGTGAATGAACATTAGAGAAGCTATTTCGACGACATGAGAACAAAATTTAGCGTAATTTTACATTTTTTTAAATCTCACTATTTATTAAGTTTGCGTGATAGTAATTGCATTAAAACAATATGAAACTCTATACAATAATAATATACTTTAAAGATGATTTTTTTTAAGTTAGCTTTGGTTTACTGCAAATTGAAATATATCGACCGGGGAAAAAAATCGAAAGCACCACTGAATTGCAAAACCAATAATTACTACAAAGTAATACTTTGAAAGGAATAAGTTTATTAAGAAATTAACAGTACTAAAAAAAGCAAAAGTGCTAGTTTAACATGGTCCCAACATGAATGAGACAAAATAGTAAGTTTATAAAATAAAAAGGTTAAAACTGGCACTGGATGATGTTACTGAAAACTAGCGACTTCTAATAGAGGTCACAACAGCTACAAATAAACGACCCCCGAATGAACAGTACATCTTTGGTCTAACAAAGTACACATCGTTTGACTCCTCGGTTCTGCTAAAAACCCATCTCATATTCATGTCTGCTGCAGCCTAAGGTTCAGTCACGCCAAATTACAACACTAATAAGACAAACTTGATATCAAGACTAAGATCTGACAATATGACCTGGCATCTTAGAATATGTCCGTCCAATCAGATTTGTTAGTTCACTTGCATAGGAGTACTTACTGAAATACTACTCGCTTACAGGTGACGGTTTAAATTACTTCAGAAAGGGCCAGACTTATATATGCCAGTAGGTAATTAGATCTGTGCAAATCTATTTCTGCACAGAGTGAACACATACAGAACTTGCATCCGAAGTTTACACATGTACGATGTACTTAAATAGCAATTTATAATCTTGATTCCCTCGCTAAGGGAAGTGGTCGAATTGCACAAGAGTACCATACAAACACACGGTCCTCTGTCCCAGCGAAACATGGAGGCGCACGATGACCTTAAAATGTCCCCCTTACGCTCCTCTTTTTCCAGTTCCTCAAAGTTCTCTATGAACTGCAATGTTTCGGGCGTTACTCCTTTTTTTAAAACTCTAGAACGATAACATGGTGGCTTTAGCGGACATACACGAATCCATAAAAGAAACTCTGTCTTCAAAATACACTCTCGAAGTCCGCCTTTCCCCCTTCGAAAGTCCCGTGTGCTCGAACAGCTTCCCTCAGACAATTTTAAATGTCAATCCGTGTATGTAGTGCGGAGTGTTTGCTGTCGTGATCCCAGTATGAACAGTGCATCATTGACAGCTCGGCGGGTTGACGGGAGCAGGCAAACTGAAGGCCCGCTCCGTTGCTAGAAGACACCGGAGGAGGAGCCGCCGTGGCCGGGCTTAGTTGCTGAGGATGGTGGGCGTGCGGATGGTGGTGATGGCTCATACCGTTGTAGGAGTTTACCATGCTGGGAAGGGCCATGGTTTGCACCCGGGAGTATGGATTGTAGGATGTGGGAGCTGACAATCCTTTTACATTGACGGGACTCACGTTGCCACTTGCCATCTGACAAGACGTGTAGGGCATTGGTGCCGGGGGCTGGCCAAGCGACCAGGAGTTATTCATGAAGCTGGACTGCAGATACTTCGGTGGTGAAAGGTAGCCGTATCCGTCCCCGCCGAAGAGCGATTTCCCCGGCTGGAAATGGGTCGGCGGGGGTCTGAAAGGCCGCTTCATCCTCCGCCTTCTCCTGTAGTTCCCTTTCTCAAACATGTCCTCGCATGCTGGATCCAGTGTCCAGTAATTTCCCTTCCGTTCGCCCCCGCCTTCACGCGGCACCTTGATGAAGCACTCGTTGAGGCTCAGATTGTGGCGGATGCTGTTCTGCCAGCCTTTCTTGTTTTTCTCGTAAAAAGGGAACTTAGAAATTATGTACTGATATATGCCAGACAGCGTGAGCCTTTTCTCCGAGCTCTCGCGGATGGCCATGGCAATAAGCGCAACATAGGAGTAAGGGGGTTTCTGAGACGGGTCTGTCTTCTCCGAATTCTTCTCCTGGATCGACTCGTCTTTGGGTCGATCCTTCTCCTTGGCTGTGTTGGTATCGTGGACCATTAGAGCCATTGCGTCATCTTCGGGGTTTTGGTAAGTGGCCATCATTACGCACACGAAATAAAAACAATACGAAAGAAAGAAAAAATAAGAGGTGATAATAATCGATTGGAAAAAAAAATCAACAATAAAAGCAATATGTCCTTTCGCACTTCGTCTTGAATGTCTTCTTGGATATTTCTATTACAGCTCCTTATGGCTCATTCACGACGTCTGCGGTATTTAGCACCAAACCTTTATGCCATAAAGCAGTTAGTTCGTTTTCTTTCCGAAGAGTTTGTTTCTGTTACAACCACAGCCCAGGTTGTGGTTATGTCCCTCTGCAAGTCCTGCCTTTTCTCCCTTTCGGGAGCCGAATGCCCCTCCACCGCGCTTTCTCATGTATCCACTGATGATGTATTGCTTTCTGATTTGCATGGCGCAGCTTGTTCCGCTTCCGTCATTTTTTTCTCGTTACTCCGGGGCAGCCAGTCTACCCCGCACTTCAGATGACCGAAATTAGCAAGATTATTACCGTTATTATGCATGAGCCGTGAAATAACATACGAGGCTTTTGGGGGAGGAGGCAAATGTCAGATAATATTATTTATTTTTGATTAGAAACTCGACAAGGATACTGTTTATAGTGAGAGCAAGTAAATGATAACGTCGTAGGCTGTTCCATTTGCTGAAATTACACGCCTAACATTAGGAAAAAAATATTTGAAAATTTATATCTGTATGACTTCTTCGTTTCCCGTCAAGACATGATAATTGATAAGCCCTGTTGTAACTTATTAATTCAAATTATAATGAAATGCGTGACATTCTATCTGCTGTTAATTGAAGTAGATGTATTATTTTTTAAACACAAGTCTTTAAAGAGTCGGCTTCCGGATTGCGTTATTGTCACATAATGATTGCACTTAAACTTTTAAACTAATTTTAAGTATTTAAGTAAATTAAAGTATTGTTTCTTTTAAAGACCTTTCTCTGAACCTCCTTTGCCATTTATTGGGAACAGTTCATGCTTCGCGTTATGGGGGAGGTGGATAGAAAGACTATACATTTCACTGACCACCCATGCGGGTCTGGACAGCCCTTCTGTAGAAACAGTTTTGCGTATCGTGAGCCAGCGCAGGTGTAGCACCATTGTCCCGTTTGTCATCGCTTCCCCAAAGGCTCGCAGTCCTGGCCTCCGTTCACCAGCGCTCAGCAGCCGCCCAGAAGCGGGATTCCGAAAAGGCTTATTCTCAGATCAGCCAGCTCGACGAAGGAGAAACAAGCTGTGCGTGTCCCCTAAACGCAAAGCCTGTCGCTCATAACGCAGGCCAGCGGTATACGGCACCTTCGCTCGGAGACTCCACGACTTAATAAATTAGGATCGCTTCTATATGCGTGGTACGTTGTACTTTCTATTTTGAGTTAGTTATAATTACATAAACGGATAAGAAATCGCAAGGAAAAACTAAATATCGATACAAATTCTAGAAAATGTAGCATGCATTTATAATTGTTAGCAATTTTTAACTTGCGAAAAATCAGTGAAATATTGTAGCCAGCCTACACATTTCCAAGACCGCATTAATAGTGAAACTTAATTTTCGTTAAGAATATTTTTACAAATTATATTTTTTAATCCATTCTGATATTCGTTTTGACATCTATAACACTAAAAAATAATAACTTTATGCAACAGTTTGTTTTTTTCTCTGCGCCGTGCGTTGGGTACGTATTGAAGAAGTCGAAGTTTACAAGTGAATGGCAGACATAACAAAAGCTTTGTCAAGTTTGACTGATATTGCTGCTTTCTTTAACGGCATCTCGTGTTTGTAATACATGTTTAGTCTTCCCCTGTGTCCTTTTGAGAGTTTTCGGCTCTCTTGCATTGGGGATCGAAGACACAATGCCGCAGAAGACAAACAGAGTACAATCAGCGGTCACCAGTTTGTGTGAACAGTGAAACCACCATCAATTGTTGCCCATCGATCAATCGCAGTACACGATATACACGATATATATTAAGGATACATACTGATTTATTTTTTAACTGGTTTAACTGATTTTTAATTGGACCCTCTGATATAATTGAAGGGCTGCGTCAACATTAACTTAATAAATAATACATTTGTACACTGTTGTAGTCATATTAGTAAATAATAATAATAATAATAATAATAATACAAAGGATACATTTATTATTTGCACTATAGCTGGTTTATTTAAGGGCGTGTTTACATTTCGCGCTTAGAACGCCGCAATTATCATGCACATTTTTCACACATGTAATTTTGCCGTTTAACTACATGCAAGAGACTCGATTTCAATATGATGACATTTGTATTTTCAAACCAAGATGATAACCTCTTTATCCAATACACAATTTCTATAACCTCAACAAATACGCCTAATTATCCCAGCGGATTTTCTTGCAAAAACGTAACAAATAATATTTTTTTCTGAATCACTTCAACTTCATAGCATTTATTTGTTTCCTTCTGACCATTGATGATTTCCACTGACTTTAAAGGCTAATAAGAGAATGCATGAAACGGGAGGTGAATTCGCTCACCTGGCCGCGGCATCTGGGCCAGATTGACTTCGTAACGTCACGACAAGCAGTAAATAAACACGTTAAGCATGTCAAAGCGAGCGCGGCGCGAGCGTGAAACCCGAACTCATCTTGCATTAGTGCCTTCAAGGAATGTTAATTGCTTGTCGTTTGCTTTCTTTGCGACGAAAACAAACGCCTTTTAAATGGGATATAGACGGATAAAGACCATGCAAAGCTCCGAAATGAAAAGCTTGCAAGGAGAATTTAAATGGATATAAGAATATTAAATGGTTGGCGTTTATCTGTAATTGCTTTCTTAAAAACTGCGCCCCTAAATTAATTTAATACCTGGAAAAATGCATTTCTACAAGCAAGAATACATTACAGATAGCTATATGTCAGTTTTACAAATAGACTTATTATTTCAACAATTATGACATAGACAACATACATAAACACCTGACAATGTAAATGCTTGTCTCAATTATAACATGCCATTTTTAATACTAGTTTAATTTGGCAAAGAATATGCTGAATATTGTACACATCTCGCATCACTAGCCAATACTCGCGTATTAACAGTTTGTCAGAAGAGAAGCAACCAACTGTAAAAAAAATGTCATGACATTGTGTGTTTACCGGAACAGACTCTGGGCTGAACAAAAACAACAAAACAGCACAAAAATCAGTGGATCCTTTTGTTTTTAACTCTCTCCATTCACACGCAATAAAACAAACTATAATTTTATGTCAAAATGAGAGACAGAAAGTTTCATTAATTTGGATAAAATATTACAGTTTTAGTAGTATTACATATTATTAGATTGCGCATTATTTAAAACGCATTTAGACTGTTATGCTCACATTTAGAACCGCTCAGTTCTGATTATTGTTTAATTTCACTCAAAGTTTGCCATAATTTACAATAAAAATCTAAGTGATCAATGGGCCGTAACTGTAAAAGAAAATGTAATTTAGAGCATTTCATTGAGGTGACAGAACGCAGCAGAGAAAAACTTTATATGGATTCATTGTTAATTTTTTTTCCATGATTCACAGCTCGTGCGCGCGTATTCACTGCAGCCGCAAATTGACGCCGCAAAACCGCAATAAACATCCACTTCCCGCAAGAGTTTATTTTAGATTTTGACAAAAAAAATACAATTTCTTACATTACAGAATGCTCATACTAGACAGACGATGTGCTGAAATATGGAAGGTTTTGAGATTTGAGGTTTTTTAGAAAATGAATAATGTATAGGCTAACAGTAAAATCGCCCTAGTAGCAAGAATATATATGTGGTTTTGCACATAAAATATTAGCGACTACTAAAACTACATTTGATATTCATTGCCCTCAATTCGACTATGGTATGGTATATAATAATTCATGCGATTCAAATGTCACTATTTCAGTAAGTGTGGAAGTCCAAATAATATCAGAAATAACGATGCAGCACACGGGCAGTGACATTTCTTGGTATTAACGACTAAATGATATAAATGATGATAATAACAGCAGTCATTAGGCGAAGTGTGTGTGTGTGCGCGCGCACGTGCGCGCGCCTGTGGCATAACGTAGCCCGCATGTAAATAATAAAGCGAACATGGCTCTCTAACTGGACCTCAGCTCTAATGGATTTTGAAAGATTTAAATTCCTGTCTTTACAGACTTCCTGGCCTCAGTTTGAAACGAGGATGTTTATCGTTTGGAGTACGGCAGGAATGCGGAGGAATAAACCCGTCAGGTCAGGGCAAGGAACTGAAACCGGCGAGTGGCAAAGCGGCACTAGGTATACTTTTGCAATCGAGGTAATGCTTCACTAAGTGACGGCTGAATGATAAAAAAACTATTTGAAAAAAATTAACGAAACTTTCTGACAAACAGCATCAATAATAATACCTTAATCACTGTCACATTGATTTAGTGTATTATTTCCTAAATTTAAACACAGCGCTTATACGATCCTATATATATATATATATATATATATATATATATATATATATATATATATATATATATATATATATATATATCTATAAATCATAAGAAACATTAGTTATTAGGCCCAATAAATGCGTTATACTCAATTAGTTATAATTTCTCCAGAAATTCATACAAATTTCATTCACTGGCGACCCTAAATCGGAAAAGTCGTAGCCTTAGTTCAAGCATTAATTGAAATTCTCTGAAGATTATATACAGTCTGAATTTAAGTAAAATGCTAAATACTGTGCAGTTTAATGATGACGTATAAGCGGCCAGTAAGCGCAAAGCAGTATTTACATTGTTTAACATTTTAATATTTCTAATTAGATTCATAAGGTCTAGATCGTGATTATAATAAATCGCTAATCAAAGTGTAGTATTTCGAGGTGGGGGCGCCAGGAGCCTGGGGGGTGTCGGGGTGAAGTGAATTGGAGACGAATGTGGCGTATCGCTGTTAGCATATATCACAAATAAGCGGCGATCGAAAGGCACACAACTGCTCTGACATGGAAGAACGTTGTTTCAAACCCCTAACTGCGAAAAGTCACATAATAGGCTACTATATGTTTAAGGTGAAAAATGCAAGAATACGTGTTTAGAAGAAAATACACACAGGTACAGTTTTAGAGGCGGAGACGGTGCTTTCCCGATACTCGGGTTTAAGGCGACTGCTGTATGAGCAGCTTGAGAAACGCAGAGCCAGTTTCTCCTTGATCTCATTGAATTTTCAGGTTCATCTGCATGTCAGCAGTGCGGTATGGATGTGGCACAGAGCGATCTGTCAAAATACAGCCCCCGCTGAATGGCCCTTTATGTCCAAAGCGAGGTTACAGAGAGGATGTACCCTCAGCCCTCATGCCGCCGCTCCACAAATGCTCTCGTTCCACCAGAAAAGAAGAGAGAACGACTGTGAAAATAAACCAGGCTAACCCCTAACCCACACAGATAAGGCCCCTCGAACATCAGTAGGCTCCTCGCTGAAGCCCCCCCCCCCCCTCCTCCAAACTTTTCTGCCACCCCATCGCAGGAAGTGCCCCAGCGCACCTGACCTTCCCTCACTGCGCACCCCCTCAGTCCCTCCTCGGAGTTGAACATTGTCTAAAATTAAAAACGCCGGCTAGGGGGTGGGGGAGGTGTTCCTTCTGTATTGCACCCCCCTCCGGAAAGCCTGAGCGCGCATTTTCATCCCGTCCACAGCTAGCTTATCGCACAGAGGAAACCTATGGGAAGCTGTAGCCGTTCCATGTACTGCTCCCTGTCACATAATTAAAATACATCACAGCAACCCACGAGGGTCCTGGACAGGGCGGCCGGCATAACGAGATAACAATGGCTCGTTATGGAGCAGCGCTGGCCTTCACAGGCCGAGTTCATCAGCTCTGCCTCCGTTTCTCGGCGCGAAACAATACATGATCTAGTTGTTTGGTGCGGAAAATAAGAAAGAAAGAATTTTCCCGGTAACCTCTGCTGGATGGTGAATTATGGGAGCGTCCTGCCAAAAAGGACTTGCTGTGGTTTGATTCCCGGCCAAGTCTTAAATGCTTCACAGCAACTGTATGGGAAGAACCAGTGTCGCGCCATACTTCAGTGGAGATCCCAGCTCTGCTTAGACAAGACACATGTCATGAAGAAATATTTAATAACTCTAAACGCTCCCTAGAACACTTGTAGAAATGCTTCCCGGCTTTTTCTCTGCCCTCAGCGTTCGGAAAAGGATTACATTTCCAGCGAAATCAAAACAAGTCAATTTGTTAAAAGTTATTACTCAGCCTGCCTACTTACCCGCCCAAACAAACATCTTTGTCAAAAGACAGTCTGCCAACGGATCAAAGACGGGCTCTGACAGTGATTTTGTGCAACACTTAAATGTACATAAACACTTGCACACGCGCAACCCCTTTGTTTGTACCTGTTTACTATGAACCCGTAGTGGGGTGCGTTTCTATAGCGCTTCATGCTAGCACAGAGTAAAACGCTTCATTAGCAGGTCTTTGTGTTGCGTGCAAAACTGGTCATTCTGCATTTTTTAAGAAAAAAAAAACATTGCGGCAGTAAAACATCGCATGTTTTTTCAGACTCGAGTGCGTTCCATCCCTATACTTTAAAAATCACGTCATACAATTTCTAATTGTAATTGATGGCAAATTGGAATGCCATTACGCCTTGTAGGATTTCAGTAAGCCATCCTCTGTTAAAAGAAAAAAAACCTCAATCCACATGAGAAACATTACAGCCCAGCGGAGCTAAGCGGCGGAGAATGTAAACAGAGTCACTTAGCGAAGACTTTCATCCAGCGACTCTCGGTGATATAAGCTCTGCGCTGGAGCCATTTACACAGCTGAAGATCCCACCGCACGCGGACAGGCACCTCGCGGGGCTGTATAACAGAAAGACCCGCCATGCGGCTTACCCTACTTCCCGCTGAATGGTCTAACGGGAGGTGCGCCTATACGTTAAGTATCCAAGCTAACTGTGTTTGACTAATTAAAATTGCACCAGGTTTTGTATAGGGAATGAGTACTTGGTATGAACACCTCACTCGTCAGGACTGTGGGCTCTGGGGAACTCGCAGTTCATAATTTGGCATTAGTGGCATGCCCCCCCCCCAGGGAGTAACATTCCAGGGTCAAGGCCGCATGGTGTGGCAGCCAGAGGCGTGACCACAACGGTCCGAGGGAGTGGGGTTGAACCACACTAACCTGGGGCTGGAAGGATGCAGGCAGTGCGCTCGTATTACTGGGAAATGAATGACAGACCCAGACCATTTAACCGGGTACCTGAAAAGAACAACTTCATAGTCAGTGAGGGAGCAAGCTGGATGGAGAGAGTACAGGGACAAGGGTATAGAGAAAGTGCAGGAGAGAAGGAGGCGTGGAGAGGAAGGATGAGTTGTGGAACAGGGTTACTGAGGAAGTGAGGGAGAGACGCAGGAGAGGAGGGTACAGAGAAAGTAAGGGATAGAAGGAAGAGAAGAGGAGAAGAGAGGAAAGTTTGGGGATGGGGGTACAGAAAAAGTGGGGGGGAAGGGAGGCAGGGGTATAGCAAAAGCAAGGGAGAGAATGAGGCAGGGAGGGGGGAATTGGGGTACAGCAAAAGCGCAGGAGAGAAGAAGGAGAGAAATGGAGAGGAAGGAAGAATTGGAGACGGGGGCACAGAGAAAGGGAGAGAAAGAAGAGAGGAGGGGAGAACTTGGCGAAGTATCCCTATATGCTCTCAGTGTCAAATCTCCATCTCCCCTGGAAGCTCACATCTCCGTCTCCCCCGGAAGCTCACATCTCCGTCTCTCCCGGAAGCTCACATCTCCGTATCCCCCAGAAGCTCACATCTCCGTCTCTCCCGGAAGCTCACATCTCCAGCTCCCCCGGAAGCTCTCATCTCCAGCTCCCCCGGAAGCTCACATCTCTGTCTCCCCTGGAAGTTCACATTCAGTACCCCATGACTGGCTGATTAGGGAGTGCTTTTGTGAAGGTTGTTCAGCGATGCTGTGCTTCAGGGTGAGAACCAGCTTGTCCCAGAACCTCAAATTATCACAGGTTTCTTCCACTGGATTTTGCCATAACAGGATACATGGCATTATGGTGTTAATGATACAGGTAATATTACCTGTAACCTCAATATATTCTCACCTGTAATTTCCCAAGAAGCAGATGATGTACTGAAATTTGGAGAAGGATCTGTCTCCGGGTTGTAAGCAAAGGGTAGAACGAGGAGGGGTGTGACTTGTAACAGGAGACATATCTGGTACTTCTGAATCACATGGTGATAAAATATCACACATCTCTTCCAAGCCTTAGCCTTCAGTAAACATGATGATAACTATGCTCAGCTCACCCATAAAGATTGGTTATTTATGCAGCTTGTTCATTAGCCTATTATCTAACCTAAATAATTTATTCCTGTTCAATTCGATTTTATTGGATAAAATCTATTGGTTAAAGCCTAGTATATTTATCAATATGTTTGTCCTCAGTTCATTTATTTATTGAGTGTTCAGTCGGTGTTAAACTTCACTATTTCATATCATGTAGACTTATCAAATCACCATAGCAGGTGTGGTAGGGTGACCTATAGGGTGCTATCGAGTTAGCTTGTCTTGTGGTAGGTCTAAGTCGTTCTGGGTTTATCTTGTAGTCTTGTGGACTGCAGATGGATATTATTGGACATTTGAGCAAACATTTATAAATGTTCAGAAGATGTTTTCCATGTAAATAACGTAAGCTTTACTGAAATCAAAGTTTGAATTTGCTTATGGATGAAATGGACGGCGCCTCCATTGGTGTGGAGGTCCAAAGACATGCACATAGACTGACTGGCATATCTAGGGTGCCTAACTGAAGTCAAGTGTCCCCTGTGACAGACTGGCATCCCATCCAGGGTGTATCCTGCCTAGTGCTCTGTGAAACCTGGGATAGGTCCCCCCCCACATAAATAGTTGGATAGCAGGATGGATAGATGAACTGGTCAGTCAATAACCAGCCATTATAAGTTTAAATAGGTGAATCTGAATGATCACTCTTCATCAGCTACAGAGGAGATCTGGGATTGTATCAGTGATCAGTATGACTTTCTGATAGGTCTATGCTCATTTCCATGGATAAAAAGACTGCAGAGTGACCTTCCGCTGATCTTAGAGCAGTAATGCTGCGGGACGGCTGTTCCTGTTCGGGTCACACTGCCGCATACACACACACACACACACACCGCTGGGTGACTGAAGGGGCTCCCAGCACGCCATCCTGCCATCGCACAATGGAGCAGACTGCATACGGGTGCCTGTGAATCGAAAATCGAAGACAGAGGAGATGTTATCAGACCGGGGGCTGAAAAGATAGTCGTGCAGGCAGCGTCGATGTGCGGCCCCCGCCTGCACAGCTGTTCCTCTGTTACCCCGCCCCCCCCACTCCCCCCGCACACCCCACCCACAGCCCCACATTGATCTGCTTGTTTTCTTTCGTTTATAATTTACAGCTCGGACATACGAGTGACACTTAGCTCATTAGTGCCTTTTATGCACCTCAAACACCTGTGACTCAGTAGCGTTAGCGCTACGTGCTAATGGCTGCGCTCCTCCTGCTCTTGGCGCTCGCCAGAGCATGCTGGGTACTTGAAAGGCACCTGTAACCGCCCCGCCCTGAAGCACAGCCTTGTCTACTATTGGGGGGTTTGGGTGAGAAGAAGAGTACTGATTGGGTGGTTAGAGTTAGAGGGGGAGAGCTGATTGGGGGTTCAGCTTCAATATGCCACAGATGACGGAGGGGGGGGGGGGGGGTGGGGTTTGAGGAGACCCCACACACAGCGGCGCGCAGGACGGCCGGGGACGTCAGGCACACGATGGATGAGGTGCTGACAGATCCACCCATGAGGGTGACACACTGCTGCCCCCAGAGGGACAGGGAAACAGGTGTGGCCACATCGACCCCCCACCCAGGGGCCCCAGGAAAATGGCCAGCAGAGAGATTACCCCAGGCATGAGGTGGGGAGACCCCAGGCGGCCATTCTGTCCCCGACCTGCAGGGGCATCGTCTTCCTGGCTCCCCCCCTCCCACCAACGACACAGATTCTAGAGAGTCGCTGGGCTCAGTGGTGGACTGGACGCAGATCCAGAGATCGCGGCCGGGGATGGGGATGGGTTTCGGGTTACGGCCCAGACAGCTGCTGCAAACGGGTCCGGACCCAATTATCATCACCTAATTAGTGTTGTACAAGGGACCAGGCTTCCTGTCAGGGTGGGGCTCTCTGTGGGGGGGGGGGCAGGGGGGGGACATGCTAGAAAACTTCTAGAACAAAGAAACAAGCCTGCCACCAAAATGAACGGGCCACAGATGGGTGTGTTCAACCATGGAATGAATATTTCATTCACAAGCCCAAGATAAGCTACCTGGCAACCTCCCCAGCAACCACAGCCTGGGGACCGTGTGCGAGCGAGCAGCTTCAAGGGGGAGGACGAAGGGAGAGGAAAGGAGAAGAGGAACGTGGGGGGAGAGAGATTCCTGTGTCGCACCCCCCGGGAGGGAGATGGGGATTAAGGCCCAGGCCAGCAGGGCGGTCAGCGTCCTGTTTACAGCGCACCCGAGTCCAGCTTCCTGGAGGAAGCTGTGTCACGCTGTGAAGAAGCACAGTCCTGGTCAAGGCGCTTTGCACGGTCCCCGGCAACCTCACCCCCCCCTAACTATGACAACCTTAACCCTTACCCAGCCCTAGCCTTAACCATAAGTAATCAAACTAAATACAAGACTTTTGGTATTTTTAGTTTTTGATTGAAGTCACATATTTGTATAAAATTGAGGTTTATATTGTGGGAACCTGAAAACTGTCCCCACAAGCTGAAAAATAACAGGTTTTGCCACATTGTGGAAACAACTGGTCCCCACAATGAGGTAAATACAAGCCCACAGCCACATAGACCTGCAATCCCCACACCAATGTCTCCCGCCATCTCTGGTACCTGCCCACCTTTGCTCCACCTCCATCCCTTTTCAGTTTCTTCTCTTCGTTCGGGGCCCTGCCTCCCTGCACGTTCACGCTTGCTGTCGCGCCCCCCTATCCCATCACCGTCACGTCCCTAAACCCACGCGCTCGCGGGACTTTCTGACCGTCAGTCACTCCCAGGGGTGCCGGTGTGGAGTCAGTGGGCAGCCACACAGGCAGAACTGAGTGCAGCTGAACCCTCCTTAGCCAGGTGACCGCCGGGGATGAGGGGCAGCGGTGTGGCCCCTTATCGTGTGGTGGCAGAGAGGCAGAGCACCGGCAGCGGGACCTAAGGTTACGCCGGCGGAGGCAGCGGCGGGTCAAGGCGCGGCGGGACCCTCCTCGGGCGTGACCCCGAGCCCCTGCCGGCCAGGACTTCTGAGGAGAGCAGAGGAAGAGGCAGGGGAAGAGCCCTGAGAGTGGAGCCCGAAAGCAGACCCCCGGGCTGCACCGGCCAATGTGTTCCCAATCAGAGGAAACACAAACATGGCCTTTATTAAGGCGAGGAGGCTGAGGGGGGCACAGATCTCACACACATCGCAGCACCCATCGGGGTCCCTGGGAACCCCCCCGGAGGGAGCGAAGGAGTGCAAGAGATGAAGGAATGTAGAACAGAGAACAATAAAAGCCTCTGGACACCAACAGAGGGACAGAAGTCAGTCTATGCTGTTTGTCAGCGGCCATTTACCTCTCTGTGATAGTGACAGTGACCGAGACTGTGACTGAGACAGTGACAAAGACAGTGACAGAGACGTCTCTCCAGGCCAATTCCTCTGCACAGGTCACATCTACATGGTTTCACACTCTCCTGTAAAATTACATCCATCCGTTTTACCAGATTGTCTCCTGTCTTGTTCCTCTCCACCAAACCAAAACACCCTCCCGTCCGTTTCTGGCTCACACATCTCTCTCCTGCAACCTAAACAAACAGTGGGATTAGGAGCAGTAATGGGGGGCAGGAAGGCGGGGGTGCACGTGGACGGCGGTAATGGTGCGGACACCTCAGAAGTGTCCTCAGCCCCTCTGTCGACTGCCCTCAGCCTGAAACAGCACCTTTGAAAGTCAAATCGGATTTGGAGTGTTTATTTGAACAAGCAATTATGAATCTTTATCAGCCTTGTAAAGTATTAATACTTATACTTGCTTAAAGATGAGGTCTATCGTAAACAAAAACATTTTTTTCCATGGCAGGAGTTTTAAGAAGACCCCCCCCCCCACAGCCCTGACAACACAATACCGAATACTACTGCTGTATGTGTGGTTGATAGAAAATTACGCAACAGACGCATTTGAGAAGCATTTTGGGCCCCAAATTTTCCTTGGTGAGTTACATGCCTAGATAAATGTCTGCATTTGCATAAGCTTCCTGCCTGTTTTTAGTGAAATACCTTGACTGAGCGTGCTAAATTTCAGTGGCATTTAGTGCCACAAGATTCTGAATCAGTCTGTAGCAGAACCACCGAGGTCAGAATGCACAGATATTTTGTCCGCAGTGCCACCTAGTGGTACTGAGAGAAACTCGTGCAACGATTAAACTGTATCTTCTTGCTTTTTTGAAGCCTGTCTAATTGTACCAAAGGACAACGTTTATGCAGTTAATGAAAATAGAAGATGAATGAATGGTTGGTTATTTAGGAGTAAACCTAAACACTTCTGAAGGTATATCCACAGTGTGTAAAGGAGGGGATTTTCATACCAGGTGACAGACTGGGCCCGGAAGTCAGGGAGAGCCTTTTGCCATTTCCTTCTGCAGGACTGTGTTTCCACCTTAATGTGGAAGTTTTCAGGAGCAGAGAGAACCAGAGCTTAAAGCGGGGATTTAGACGGATTAGGGCAGTGGGCTCTTCCTGAGGCAGACCCCAGGCTGAGAGAGACGGAAGCCTCCATCTTGGATCGAATTACCATGTGTTGAGCAGGACCCTCAAAGCGAGCGGGCACTGCAGTGCGGGGGAGACCACCAGCACGGTCTCGCCAGCCCCCCAGGGGGCCGCGCAGGCTGGCTGGGACGCCCACGGGGGCCTTTCCTCCTGGTGAGTGGGCACCTCACTGACATTTTTATCAGGTGGCTCTGGGGCAACATGGCACCGCATCGCTGTGAGATTTTACTCCCTGATGCTCACACGACGTGCCTGCCGGTCATGAAGATGATGGCCCAGCAGATGGTGAGGTAGCAGGAGAGCACCCAGCAACAAGAAGAAATAATAATAATCATCATCATCATCATCATCCCATGACCCTGACCAAGATGAGCAGTGGATGGATGGAAGGATGGATGGATGGATGGACAGTAATGATGGCAGTAATTTTGTTTCACTTTCCTTTGCTGTCTGGGGGCCTCAGCTCGCAGCTGCCTTTGATGAAGCCGCTCTCCATCTTGTTCTCTAATTGGGAGTAGGAGGTGGAGAGGAAAACAGACTCTTTGTCAGGGCAGCAGATAAGAGCGGCAGGCGGGTCTAAAGCCCCCCCACCACCACCTCCCAGTCACTCTATCACCCCCCCCATTTGACTCTGAGATGCCAAACCTTCACAGAAACCAGCTCCGATGCCGGGTCAGAGTCCTACAGGTTACTGCTTCAGATCATCCAGATCCTCTGATCCAGCACAGGGTTCTAGGGCGGCCTGCAGCACATCCCAGACAGCACAGGGCCGTGGAACATTCTGAACATTGGGGAAACCGGAAACCGTCCCATCATACAGAGAAGACGCAATCTGTAGACACAGGGAGCAAGGCGCATTCAAACCCACACTGATTCAGGCACTCTGCTGCAATCCTTCAGAATATCTCATCACTTGCCCAAACTACAACCCTGGGCCCTCTAGTTTAAAACAGAATAGAATCTAAGATGCTGTACATCTGGCCCAAAATTTCAAGACTTCCAAGGCTGGAGGAAGTTCAGGTTCCTGTTAAAGGTCTCTGCTCTCTGAATAAACACACAGCAGATCAGAACCCTGAAGATGTTCTGTCTATCGCCCCGCCCCGCCCCGCCCCAAACCCAGCCATCCAAACCGAAAGCCACGTCTCACATCCATTTATCTCCTGTGCTGATACATTTCACACCAGCCATAACTATTTTGTTTGACATTCTTGCTCATCTTTCCGGACCTTTCCGCACACCTCGTCTGCGATGAATGCAGAGAATGGCTTACCTCCTTTATGGGATATCGCATGGGTTTTTTTGGGGCTGGCCCAGACGGGACACGGACATGGTGGGGGGAAGCAATGCGGCAGAGAAACATGCGACACGCTTAGTCACGCTGCAATCACGGGCGCCGCAGCCTGGAAACGTGTGTTTATGTGCACACATCAAAGCGCGCACACGCACCCAGATAAACATGCTGGAAATGAGGCGCCTGGGACAACAAACAGGGCCCTTTGTTCCACCATCCCCGACCACGATCAGCCCGGCGACATGCCCGCTCGCCATCAGCCGGCCCGGTTATATATAGAGGGACGCGCAAATGGGCCTTTGAAGGGCCGGGACCATCACTCGGCAAGCCGCCCGGACAGGAAACTCGCTCAGCGGCCCAGGGTGTCCGTCGGCCCCAGTGGCACGAAAGCATGCTTGATTAAAAGTTCACAACCCCCCCCCCCCAAGTCTTCCGGACCGAGAGGACATGGCGGGGACCTCCCCCACGGGTTGGTGACGTCTCTGCCACCACAGACGTGGCCCGCAACATCAAAGCCCCTCCCCTATCCCAGCAGTCCTCACTGCAGCGCTAAAAGGTTGTCATTAAGGAGATCCAGAGTGAGATTCACGTATCCTCTTCTCTAACCCTGACCCCCCCCCCCGCCCCCCACCCCGGGCAGAGGAATGCCCCCCGAGGGAGCATCTTCCCAGGGTCGCTGGCAGCCCCGGAATCCGCACCCCAGCACAAGTGAGCAGCTGGGGGGGAGGGTCAGACGGGGCCAGTCCATTGGGCCAGCGGGGGGGGGTGGAGGGGTCTGGGAAATGGAGAACATGGCCATGCACTTCAAAACGCTCATACAGAAAGACTTAAATCTTTTAAAATGCGCACGTCTCAGAACATTGTTACCCATCTAAAGCTACGTTTGGTATGGTAAACATTCTTTTCATTCAGGTTTTAATAAAAGGAAATTGGTACCTTCCTTTTTATGTTTAGGTCTTTAGATTAGATCATTCTTTTTTTCTAAATAAAAAAGGAAAAGGCAGCTAAACTTCTCTGCTTTGAAGCCAGAGTCCAACGTCTGAGATCATTAAAACAAACGTCTGACATCTGGTTGGACGGATCCTCTGAGAGAATGGGATCCAGAGATAGGTGAGCTTACACAGGTGAAGGGCCACAGGTCCTGTGCCCACAACTTGGAAAAAAAACATCACCTTGAAAACACTGAGAAGAACTTCTTAGACATATTACTATTTTTCTATTTGCATGTGTTTAACTTGGAGCTTAAATCACTTGCTGCAGAGAAAGTCTGTCTGAAGTCAGTGGCTGTGTGTGGAATTAGCCTGAGATGCCTGATCTCAGAACCTCGTGTTCCTAGATGTTCCTAGTCAGTTCAAGGTTGAAACCTTGGTCTATTATCTCCCAATACAAATTTCAGGATAATGGTTGCTCTCCTTGCTGGAAATAAGGGAGGAACTCTAACACTCTGCATGTGGACTATCCAGTTCAAGATAGAGGAAGAGCTGTTTAGTCCCACCTCGGAGTGAAGTCTCCACGCAACTGACAGCATTCATTACTTAACAGTGCTTACGAATGAACATGAAATGACCGATTGGCTGAATTTGTGTTAAATCACCATGGTAACCTGGTGTCCCGTTTACCCTTACTGGATTCTCTCTAGCTCAGAGTGGTCAGCTACTGCATGCATCTGAAGGCTCTTTGCATTGTGGAGACATGAAACATGTGACCCTAATGGTGAAGGTAGGGTTCAGTTCTTCCTGGGTATGGAAGGAACCTGTAAGCGATGGGCAGACTAGCTGCTGGGAATCTACTCCAGTGTGTCAGCAGGACTATTGTGCCCCCAGTCAGTCATTTCTCACCATGACCCTCCCACCTGCCAACTGATGACACATTCAGGGTAAAAAAATTATATCAGTATAACTCCTCAAACACATCCATACTTGGGCCAGGGAATCTTGGCCTCCCATTGGATGGCAAAACACTGAGACAGCATTGGTCACGTGAGCGAGGGTCCAGCCCCCGCAATTGTGTCTAAGGGGACCTCGTCGCTAAGCAATGGGCGGCTCGCTATCTCGTGGCCAGAAATGTTGAGGCTCAGCGTGTTCTGGTATCTGGGGACAGTGGGCGGGCTGAGGGTGAGCAGGACCGGGTGCAGAGACAGGG
The DNA here is from genome assembly GCF_048594095.1 of Paramormyrops kingsleyae. Classification (NCBI taxonomy): domain Eukaryota; kingdom Metazoa; phylum Chordata; class Actinopteri; order Osteoglossiformes; family Mormyridae; genus Paramormyrops; species Paramormyrops kingsleyae. The sequence continues at coordinate 17,301,466 of NC_132813.1, forward strand.
GCCGGCAGGCCTTGTGGGAACGCGGCCCAGCGCGGCCTCGCTATCGCGGGGCTGATACGCCGATACCCTTGCAAGGGAAATATTGACATTCCTGCAGAGCCTCTGCACCTTCTGCCGTCTAAGTGAGATCCTATTTACACCACGCCGAGGTAAACAGCTTCTGTGTGAACGCCTTTTACTCCAGGGGGGGGGGGGGCTGACAGGTGCAGAATTAAAAATTTTGTCCCCAAAGATCAGAAGAGGAAAGGCGGGGCGGGGGGGAAGAGTCATGGACCCCCTGCCACCCCCCTCCTCCCAACTCAGGCCACCGGTGACCATCAAGGGCCCCTCAATGAGGTGTAATGGACTGGTTTGTAGTTGGACAACATCCAGCATTCCAGCATCCCAGCAAACCCCTTAGTTATGGGAAATGTGGTAATTCCCACTTAGCATTAATTTAACATCCATCTCTGTGCCCCTGTGCTTTGCGGGGCGAGGGGGGGGGGGGGTGACGATGACAGGAAGTGATGGTAAATCTGAGGCTTAGAACCTCTTAGCATCCACAAGAAACACCACAGCCCTTTTCCGAGGAGTGCAAACTGAATCTGAAGCCCTGTCTCCATACACCCCCCCCCAGCACCACAATCAGCATCCCCCCCCCCCATCGTACACGACCTTGCGTATGAAGGAAGGTGGCCATGTAACCAGAAGGTCGAGCTTCTGGCTTCATCTCCCACAGCGTGCCTCAAACTATTCTGGAATTTCTCTCATGGGTTTGGGTCTCACAACACATCTGTTGCACTATAACAGGGGCAGGCTGGCTGCTTCTGTTCTTTAGTTTCAAGAATCTCCATTTAAGAAGAACCAAAATACCTCAACATTTTTCACTGGCTCACAGCTGGAAGGTAAGTGAACCTCAGCAGCTCCGGGGCGTGAACTTGGACCAGCATGACACCTACGAATCCGGCTCCATGCTCACTGACCCTGTGTGTGTCAGGAGTCTAGCCTCCCCCTTGCTTTACCTGATCTCCCCGCACCCCTAGCCCAAGCCCCGGAAAGGGAGGGAACCCAGTCACACACTCATACCCCCGACACCCTCATACCCCCCCCACCCAAAAGGCTAAACAAACATGCTGTTCGTCTCACATCCAGTGAGATGTGTGTTGTTAATTAATTTCTTGGCTGGCAAGGTGGTTGCTCAGTCTGTCATTCAAAATGCCACCAACAGTGACTGGATTGGTTCAAACAGTTCAACCAATCAAAATATGGCACCAGTGACTAAACCGCTGTCTAAATGTGTGTGTGTGAGCGTTACTGTGTATGTGCGGGGCCCCCACCTGAAACAGACACCTCAGGCATCACAACAGCAGCTCTGCTCACATGCCGCAGACAATGGGGCTCGACACCTGCAAGTCGGAGGTCAGGGGTCATGAGGCCAAGCCTGTCCCGTCTCCCATCTCGGGCAGGGGCCATCTGCATCTCTGGGTGGGTGTGGGAGATGAGCTTCTACACGTCACTGACTTTCCACAGCACAGGTGCGAGCCGCTATTGTGCAGGGAGGGGTGTTAAGGGACCCCCCCCCCCTCCCCGCCATGTCATCTACCTGGCCCTTTGATGTCACTGTGTCTTTAACGACTTCCATTGTGGCTCGACATTCCTGCTGTTCAGGGGTGTTCAAAAAAAAAAACACAGGAAGGAAGTTCAGAAGCAAAGAACTGAAAACACGGGATCACCTACTGTAACCGTGGCAGCCGCTCCTACACACGGCTCACCCTGGCAAACCACGCATGTGACAGCACACGCATGTTAAATGGGGAGAAAAAGAAGTCTGTGCTCTGCTGACACGCAGCGGCACTGATAGTTAGCCCTCGCCCAGCGTGTACGATGGGGAGGCCTTGCTAACTGGACGTGGAGCTTTGCTTACATAGGAGTACAGCTTCCACGCACGCGTCTCCTCTGTGATACGCAGTGAGCATGTACACACCCCTCCCACAGCCTTTACCCCTCTCTGCTGCGAATTAAAATAGCTCCAGCGTCCTCAAGGAACACCGTGACGAATTACCAGGCTGTGACACGCCAGTGACAGAAAACCCAGCTGAGGCCTTCAGGCCAGAAGCCAGGAGGCAGGGCGGGGGGGTTGGCCCACATTACAGTGGTAACCAAAACCATACTGGTAGCTCTTTTGCACAGTGCAAAATGGTTCAGAGTGAAAGGTGGTTCGCTAATGCTAATCAAGAGCCAGCGGAGCCATGCTAATGCTAACCAAGAGCCAGTGAAGGCCTGCTAATTCTAGTAGAGAGCCAGTACAAGGTTGCTAGCGCTAAAACCCAGCCATGCTAATGCTAATTGAGACCCAGTGGAGGCCTGCTAATTCTAGGAGAGAGCCAGTCAAACTCACTAAAGCAAATAGAGAGCCAGCAGAGCCAAGCTAAATCAATCAAAAGCGTGCAGAGGCCTTCTAATGTTACTCGAGAGGCAGCAGAGGCCTGCAAATGCTAACTGAGAACTAGTGAAGACCCATCTGTAATCAGGGCTGATCTGCTTTTAATTTCATTTTATTCCCTGTTAATACTGTGGACCAGGTTAAAGATCACTTAAGCGTGTCTGTGTATCTGTGTGTGAGCCAAGTGATACCTCCAGAACAATTTACAAGTAGCTTCTACCCCTATGAATCTTTAACAAACAACACATCTCATTCCCTTATGACTTTTAAAACTAAAGGCTCTTTTCTGTGATTTCACCTCTGCTACAATATCTCCTCAGGAGTTGGAGGAGGAGGAGGGGGGGGGTCATTAAGCTGAGGCAAAGCTTTGTGAGGTACGAAGAATGAGGGATTTGAAGGTTAAAGACAGAGCCAGTTTTGGGAGGTGGAGAGCTGTCACTGTACATCAACACCTCCGGCTGGATCCCGGTGGAGATGGAGGAGGCGTCAGATAGATGCCTGAACGAGATCCAAATCAGGGCTGTGCTAACGATTAACTCTGGTGAACTCTCTCTCTCCATCCCCCAGGCCCTTACACTTCCATAAGTGACTCAGCTGAGCCCTGCTGCTCACTCTCTCTCTCGCTTCCGCTCACCAAGTGTCTCTCTCTCTTCCCTGCTCTAAGGGTCCCTCTCTCTCTCTCTGTCTCCCTTCTGCTCACCAAGTCTATCTCTCTCTTTCCTGCTCCCTGGGTCTCTCTCTCCTTCCTTTTTTCTCCCTGGGTCCCTCTCCCTGACTCTCTGTGTTTAAAGATGTCCGTCACAAAGCGGTTGTTTGTTTTGCTGTGTGTTCGGTTATTTTCTCAAGCCCGGCGATGTCGGCCTGCCCCGGCGATGACAGACCGCCTTGTAGTTGTGGTTTAGCCACTGAGCAAAGAGATCAAACTGAACCCAGAGGAAACAGAACCTCGCATTTCCACTTTGAGCCTGGAATAACTCACCAATCCCTTTCTTTCTCCCTCGTTCTCTCCCTCTCTGTCTCCACACCCTTCAGGTAACCCATTGCAGTCCCATCATCCTCTTCTGCAGCTGATCATACTCTGAGACACCTGAAAACTGTTTCTAGATGCTTGGGACACTGACAGACTTGGATTTAATGGGTATGAGTGAAGAAGAAACTTCAGAGTTACGGTACCTGCTTACCGGAGGTCAGGCAGGGTCACGGCCGACGTGGCAGAGAGAGAACAACTCAGCAAGTGCCTGTCATGCATCAGTGAAGCACCTGAAAAGGCATGCAGCACGCAAGCCCTGGCAGAGAGCTTGCTCAGTGAACACTGAACACCGATGCTCTAATGAAGCCAGGGAGGTTGCCACTGAACACGATGCCCTAATGAAGCCAGGGAGGTTGCCACTGAACACCGATGCCCTAATGAAGCCAGGGAGGTTGCCACTGAACACGATGCGCTAATGAAGCCAGGGAGGTTGCCACTGAACACCGATGCTCTAATGAAGCCAGGGAGGTTGCCACTGAACACCGATGCCCTAATGAAGCCAAGGAACTTGCTATTGAACATCAATGTCCTACTGAAGCCCGTGAGGTTGTCTCTGAACACCAACTCCCTAACGAATCCTGGAAGAGGCTACATTTGCAGTCAGTTCAAGAATTTGGAAAAACAGCTCTGTTAACTAAAAGTTAGGAGGTTCCTTGAAGTAAAGATCTTTAAATCTATAGGATAACAAAAGTTATGACGGCAAAAATTATCCATGAAGATACATGGCTGGATGTATTAGGACTTTGTGATGTTGGACCTGAAGGCCTGGCTCGCAATCTCCATTCTAGCTGGGTTTCGATGGGGTTCATTAAGAGTTCCCTTCACTAGAACCAAGGTGCCCAGCCCAAACCCTGAAAAACAACCCCATACCATTATCCCTCCTCCACCAAACTTTACAGTTGCACAGTGCAGTCAGGCAGATAACATTCTCCAGGCATCTGCCAAACCCAGACTCCATCCAACTACCAGACAGAGAAGCGTGATTTTTCACTCCACAGAACACATTTCCACTGCTTGAGAGTTCAGTGGCAGTGTGCTTTACACCACTGCATCTGACACTTGCCATTGGGTTTGGTGATGTGAGGCTTGCATGCAGCTGCTTGGCCATGGAAGCCCATTCCATGAAGCTCACAGCGCACAGTTTTTGTGCTGGAGTTAATGCCAGAGGAAATTTTGAACTCAGTTATTGAGTCAACAGAGCTTTGGTGACTTTTACACACCATGTGCCTCAGTACTCAGTGACCCCCCTCTGTTTACTTTACATGGTCTGACACATCATGGCTGAGTTGTTCCTAAATGCTTCCACCTTGCAAGAATACCTGACAAGAAAACTGACTTATTCCAAAGGTAACATCCTGTGACAGAACCATGGGACCCATTCTCTCACAAATGTCTGTAAACCTGACTGCATGGCTTGGTGCTTGGTTGTATACAGCTGTTGCAATGGGTCTGAATGAAACACCTGAATTCAATGATTAGGTGTCTCCTACTACATTTGTCCATATAATGTGTATACACATGCGCACACACACACACACACACACAATTATTGGAACATTACAACTTTTTCAGATACTTCTGAATTATTTTTACATGTGTAGGAGGGAATGAGGTTCCCCCCGTGAGGTGAAGAGGTGCCTCTTCCGGAGCCTCGTTGTTTCCCGTCTCAATCCGTGTTCTTAGGTTAAGGAGCCTCTGATTCGCCCAGATCTGCTGTCCTTGGATCCCAGGTGTGTCACGCCGCTTATCCGGAGTGCTGCTGGCGGCATGGGAGGAATTCTCCCACCCGGCTCTCTGCAGCTGCTGGGTTGCCCCTGTCCTGATCCCCCCCCCCCCCACCATTCCCCCCTGCCCTGCCCTACTGACAGACAGCTCCCAAAAACGCCGCCACCTGGACGCTGTCACCCTGTGAGGGCCAAGGAGGGAAGAGAGGGATCAGCAGAAAAGCGGGGGAACAAGAAAAGGCCAGATGGGAGAGAGAGAGAGAGAGAACGGCCTGTTTGGGGAAGTGACTCTGAGAGGAGAGGGTTAAAGTGAGCGCCCCGTCCTCGTCGCTGACAGAGACGCAGACGATAGTGCACTAAGCGCCCTGTCAGCTTTACATCCAGTCACACAATTCCCTCCCCCAGGCCCCTCGTGCGGTCAAGCCGCTGTCCATCAATCCGGCTTGCTGCGGCTCAAGCCTGCACTTTTGCAGAGGGGCTGGGGGCCGCGGCCAATCTGCCCCAGGGCCCTGCCGCTTAGCCTCTGTCCCCCGACCTGTTCTGGGGGCTGCGGAGGCTCAGACCGGCACAAAAATGGTCTTAGGAAGCGGAACAGGAGCTGGATGAGTGCAAGACTGCGGCACGGCCAACAGTGCAGCAGATGCAAGACTGCAGCACATGCAACTATGCAGCATGCACAGGACTGCAGCACGTACTCTTGCCTGCGGCTTTAAAAACAAAGGACTGCCTAACTCAAAGGAAAAAAAACATTCTGAACAAATATAAAAGAGTTAAGAGTGAAGCTGATTGCGCTGAAGGCAGTGGAAGGCGGCAGCGTGAAATGCTTAGGGCTGGTCTTTCTGCGACTGCACGCTTGTGATGGACTCACTGCTGTTGTAAATACCCAGGAGCCACACTTGTGGCGTTTCTGTGCATTTCACGTGCCACAGCTGCTCCGTGTCTCCGTGGCACCCAGGCTGAGGAGGGAAGGGGGGGTTGCTAATAGGCTGGGCAGGAAAAGCCCACTAACTGGGGGGGATAGTCCCTGGGGGGCTTCGATGGACACAGGCGGACAATGTCAACCCCTCAGCCAGGCCCTGGGGATGTGGGGGGGGGGGGGAGGGGGGAGTGGGGTTATGCTCTGTGGCTAAAGCCAGGATAACAAGCCTGCATTTATGGCCGATGGACAAAGCAGGAAAAGACGGACCCAGAACCGCCCCCCCCCCGCCCCAGGCAACCCCATTCTCACTGAAACAGGATGAGTGTAGCGAGGTGCCCCTGGGCCATGGGGTCCCTCACTGGGGGGTCTCTGCCCCTTCCCTAAACGTGAATATCCCCAGCAGGGAGCTGCACACACAGGTGGGGGCACCGACCATTAATCAGCATAAACGGGATTAACCAGCAGCCCGTAAACACGGTTAACCCGGTGCGGCTGTTATCTCTCCATCATCGAGGTGCCACCACTCAATTAAAAGGTTAGGCGGTGTGTACTCTCCCATTACCCCGGTCCGGAAACATCTACAGGCATGTGTTTGTAGGACACATGCCCCCTAGTGGCGATTTAAAGGGTGTAAGACCGGGCTCCCAGACCCTCACCTGCATGTAGCATGGACACACGTACACACACACACCCGGCCCCTGTTACATCGGGCTATTGCCCGTGGTTTAATAATCCCTACGTGTTGAATGTGTGTGAGGGAGTGGGATGGGGTCTCACAGGGGGTGTGTCTCTGTTTGGCCACACCCACCTATGCTGGGTACCCAGGAAGAGCGTGCTTACAAATGCACATCCTGTCCCTGCCCACCCCCCCCCCCCCCACCAGGAGGGACAGGACAGCAGCACAACACAGTGCAACCTAAATGCAATTGGCCAATTTAGATGGGTAATTGTAATGACATCGGTTTACTTAGTTGGCTCATTGCAGCCGTACGGACATTAAAGCTCGCCTTTTAAGTCGCTCCCCTCATGCTCCGGGGCCTAACCACCCCCACCCCCTGACACCCCCTGAGCGCGCACACACAAAACATCTAACGGCTGTGCTGTCAGCGCCAGATCACATCCATATGTGCTGGGGTTGTCCGGGTGACCGGCGGGAAGGGGGCGTGGCCTGCATCCGCAGCACAGGCCGGCCTCGATCCCCTGGCCCGTGGACCCCACCCCGTACTCATCAGCTCCATATGTCCAGCTGGGCCAGGCTGGGTCGGGGGGGGGGGGGCAGTCAGCCTGGGGGATGCCATAGGGATGCCGTTTATGAACGAGGCTCATGGGAAACCGCTGCCCTCGTTTTAGCCATTTGTATGGGAGGGGTTGGTCAGGGGTGGGGGACGAGATGGGTACTGATCCAGCTGGATGGTGGAGACACGGGGGACAATGAGAGAGAGCTGCGAGGGCAGGGGAACAGCGGCCGTGTAGGCCAGAGATGGCATGACACCATCAGAACATTCTGTGGATTGGATTGCACACACACACAATGAACTCTGCCCTCTCGGGGAGGGGTGGGGGGAGGACTATCCAGACTGGAGTCAGATTGGCTTAGACAGGGTCTGATGGCTCTGACAGTGAACTCAGGGTTGCCTCCCTGGCCTGCCTCTTATTCTGCCCCCTAAACTTCTTGCATTTTTTTTATTTATTTAACTCAGGTCTCACTCCTCACCCCTCTGAGAATCCGCACGTGTGACACCCTCACCCATCCCTAACTTCTGCACCTTATTTTCCAAGTCCTTGGGGCTATGAAGCAGCAAAGGGAGGCCGATAGCCAAGTGAGCCAGTCAAAGCTGAACTGGGCTTGGGGGCAGTGGGGGTTTATTGCAGAAATGAACTGCAGTCCAGCGGCATGTGCATACTGACCCGGATGATGGAAAAATGAGGCAAAGATTATCCTTCTAATAATTACAGAACAATTTTTTTTTTATCCGTTTCAAGATCACAATACAGCATGAAACTATTAATCTCACAGATTGAACAACTACAATTTCCCCTGTAGAATGACAAGCTAATGTTAATATAAGCAACAAAAGCCAATGAAATATCAGAGACTCAGAAAGACAGACAGCTAACTATGTAGCAAATAAGAAGCCCGTCCAGCCAGTGATAAGATGCACCCTGGCTGTCATACGTCTGTGTCTTGGCAAATGCTCTGAGTATTTTCATATCAAATTTCTTCAATATTTCACAACATAAGAAATGAAAATGAAAGTGAGTAATAGAGGCGTCTGTTTCACTGCCATAACTACACTTTATTAGCAGAGGTCCAGACTGGAATCGCTTCTGCCTCTTTACTGTCCTCCTGCGCTCACTGCAGCGGGTAAAAGGGGCACATTAACTGCCCCAGACCAGACTGGGTCCTGCAACTGTCGCTATAATGTTAGTTGGGGAACAGCTCAACACCCTCACCACTCAACTCAGTCCAAAATGGCTGGATCCAGACTGCCTTTCTCCAGTTACGGATCTTTCAGATTCTGTTGTCCTCCCCCATTATATTTCCTCTTTCGTTATGCACCTGACAGAACATGGGACTTGGGCTCCATAAAAGGAAGATCTATTTATCAAGACCTTCCTCTGGACACTTTCATACGGATGGAAACAGACTGGAATCATGGAATGGGGAACGATAAACCCCCCCCCCCCCGACAAAATGGGACAGTCGAATGGAAAACGCAAAGCCAGTAAGTCAGAGATGGGCAATCTTATCTGCAAATGGCCGGTGTTTATGCAGGTTTTTGGGGTAACCTGTAGGGGTGAGGAGTCTTCAGCCAATCAGACCTCTAATTAGTAATCTAATTAGGGAGTTGCAGTGAAAACTCGCATACACAGCGACCCTTTCTGGATAAGACTGCCCTCCCCTGCAGTATTCAAAGAAAGTGTCAGTGTTTGGTCTGGTTTTCATTGCACTTACAAATTGAGCGAAGCAGAACACGTCCAGAATATAACAGACACCCTTTATAATGCGCAGAGCATTTCAGTGGCTGCTGTGTGTTTATCTTGTAACTCTCTGTCTGTCTCTCCCTCTCTCTGTCTATTTCTGTCACTCTGTCTCCTTTTCTCTCTGTTTTTCTCTCTCTGTGTCTCTGTCCATCTCTCTCTGTCTGTCCCTCTCTGTCTGCCTGTCTATCTTTCTCTGTCTGTCGCTCTCTCTCTCTGTCTGTCACTCTCTCTCTCTCTCTCTGTCTGTCGCTCTCTCTCTCTCTCTGTCGCTCTCTCTCTCTCTGTCTGTCTGTCTCTCTCTCTCTCTGTCGCTCTCTCTCTCTCTGTCGCTCTCTCTCCCGCGCGTCCTGCCTGCTGTGGTTCGGACATGCAGACACTCTGACCCGATCCTCCATTCCACGCACGGACTGTTTCACGGCAGATGGCAGGTCTGATCCCGTTACCGCAGCACGGTGGGTTTCAGCACCCCCCCCCCCCACCGCCAGCGATGGCAGTGCAGATATGGTTACAGGGGCATTGTGGGAGTCTCAACAGGAGATGGCAGCGTGTTGATAGTAACTATGTGGGGGCAAAGAAAACAGGCCTTCATTACCACACCTCACAGTCAAACAGCCGCCGGCAACAACAGCTCCACCATGGCCACCATCTTTTGTGTAACAAAAATGTCCTCTCGACATGAGATTAACATAGAGAAAAAAATAAAACATTTTCTCGCTGTCGGAGAGGGACGTCGCCCTCCTGATCGAGCAGGGCAGAACAGCCTCTCGAGGTTCTGCTGAGCTTATACATCTAACCTCACTGCAGGATCAAGAAAGAGAGAGGAGAAGAGAAGGGTGAGAATGGGAGATTCAAGCGAAAGAGGAAGCTAGGGGCTGGAGAGAAGGCACCCTTTGTGTAAGCCGTGAGTCAGGGGCTGTCCCAGCATGCCACACGCCCGGCGGCCGCAGATAGGCATCGGCAGGGACCCCACAGCGTGAGCGTCTGTGACCCCGCCCACGCTGGACGGCCACATGGAGCAGACGGACCGGCGGCTCCGGAAAGCGTGTGCCTGATCTCTTTGACACCATGAAACTTCAAGGAAGATCCCTAAGGCTGGATCCAGGACCACAGGAGGAGATCCAGTTGGGGGGGGGGGGGGGGATGTTGGAGGGTCAAGACACCCTGGACACTCCAAGAAGACAGAAGGAAACTGATGCTGTCGCTAAGGTAACATATCTACTTGGGGATGAATCACAAATGTCTCTCAATTCGAGAAGAATTTATGTCAAGGAGTCTACTGAAAGTGGCAGATCTCTGTGGCGGCGGCGGGGGGGGGGTGGGGGGCGGGGCAATGTTAGTACTGGGCTCTTAGTGGGGGGTGGGGTGCCCCGGTATAGACCTCAAAATCTCCACATGATGAGAGAAGTTGCTGGAGGCCACAGCCACCTTCATGCACTGAGTACGGCGAACTTCAGGGTGATTCATCAGAAAATGAATCACCGGCAGAGCGCAGCCAGACACACCCCTTTCTGTAAGGGGGGGTATACTGGGAAAATTCCCCAGGTGAGCTGGCAGGTGGAGCTGGGGGGCGGGTTTGGCTGGAAAACAACCAAAGAGGAAGTTTGATGCAATGTGATGGAGGTGATAAAGGAGCTCGGAGGGGGGAGGGGGGCTTTCTGGGATGTGGTTCAGCGGCAGGACAACGGCGCACATGCTGGTATTCGTGAGAGTGTCCCGGGGGTGGGGCTGACCCAGTGCGCCATCGGCTGGTATCATAGTGGCGCTGCGGCGCTTGAAGGACTTTGATGTTAGAGCTCATCATGGTGGACACACACGCGGCGTCGCCCACCATGGGCTATAGACCGCATCCCACACGCGGCGTCGGCCACCATAGGCTATAGACCGCATCCCACATGTGGCGTTGGTCACCATGGGCCATCGACCGCATCCCACACCCGGCGTCGCCCACCATGGGCTATAGACCGCATCCCACACACGGCGTCGGCCGCCATGGGCTATAGACCGCATCCCACATGTGGCGTTGGTCACCATGGGCTATAGACCGCATCCCACACGCGCCGTTGGTCACCATGGGCTATAGACCGCATCCCACACGCGGCGTCGGCCACCATGGGCTATAGACCGCATCCCACATGTGCCGTTGGTCACCATGGGCTATAGACCGCATCCCATATGTGCCGTTGGTCACCATGGGCTACAGACCGCATCCCACATGTGCCGTTGGTCACCATGGGCTACAGACCGCATCCCACATGCGGCGTCGCCGATGGTCACCATGGGCTATAGACCGCATCCCACATGTGCCGTTGGTCACCATGGGCTACAGACCGCATCCCACATGCGGTGTCGGCGGTGGTCACCATGGGCTACAGACCGCATCCCACATGCAGCGTCGGCGGTGGACACCATGGGCTACAGACCGCATCCCACATGCGGCGTCGGCGGTGGTCACCATGGGCTACAGACCGCATCCCACATGCGGCGTCGGCGGTGGACACCATGGGCTACAGACCGCATCCCACATGCAGCGTCGGCGGTGGTCACCATGGGCTACAGACCGCATCCCACGAGAGGTTACAGAGCCCCGAGCTGGCATGTTCCTGCCCCCGTCTCCCCACCCTCCTGCCCCCTGCCTGGGTGGGTAGCAGGTGTCAGCGGTGACAGGCAGGAATGTGGCCCCGGCAGGTCACACAGGCGCGGGGTGTGAAGGGACGCATGCATTTCGCCTGTCAGTCTAATTGGCCAAGCTCTCAGCGGCCCCGGGGGGGCAGGGCTCAGGGGGCCATCAGACCTGCTGAGAACTGAACATGGACCTGGTAGGGGGGGCTGACTGTCTGCATTGGACTTACTTACCTTCAAATATAGATATATGACAACTAGATGTGCACAGTTTGAATTACTACTGTCTAAGTGTAGCTCTGCATCTTCACATAGATCTGTGTTCATTATGGAAACACATTTGAGGGAGCAGTCGCAGTCACACACGTGTGACTAGTGGGAGGGATAAATCACTGGGGGGGGGGGGGGAGGGGGGGTTGATTAGAAAATGCACAATGCAAGCCCGTCAGTAAGATGGAAGCAGAAGGGCCCTGTAGGTCTTGCCCTGCATTTGAGGGCTTTTAAACACGACGTGCGTAGGGGGATATCCTGGCTGAAATGTACCAGCGGAAACCACTTGGATGGAATGAGCAGTAAGGGCTTTAAAAAGGCCCAGCTTTCCTTCCTGTGGGCGCGGCGGCGGGCTTGCTCAGTGGGGGGCGCTGTGCTCGATGATGGCTATTGTATTTTTATTGTGCAAAGTGTTATGAAAACACACTTATCCGGCTGTACGCTCGGCGCGGGCAGATCTGCTGTGCCGCTGGAGTTTACGCTCGCTGTCAACATCTCTCATTTAAGAGCTCAGAGGGGCCCAGCCCCACTGTGGTCCCCAGGGCTCATAGTCCCATATGAACTAACACTCTGCCCAATAATTGATACACGGGCAATCAGATAGACATCTAAAAGGGGCCTCGCAAACAGACGAAAGCAGGGTGGCGAGCAAGAGCATGGATGGAGTAGATAAATGAGGAGTGAAAGGTAAATATTTATAGCAGTTAGCACTGATGTTTATGTTAAGTGTTGCAGTTGTTTGTTTGAGTCCTTTTGTTAGATGTGTAAACTTGGCTGCCAGATAAAGACGAGAGGCCTGACTGAGCAGTACCAGCAAAGGGAGCAGGAGCGAATACCGTGGAGGGAGAGAGAGAGGGAGGGAGGGAGGGAGCGAGGGAGAGAGGCCGCCGAAAGAAAGCGGAAAACAAAAACAAATGCTGAGAAGGTAAGAATACTCCGGTTCTCATCTTTCCCATCTTTATCTAGGACTGTTACTGTAGCGTGCTACAACAAATAATCCAGCAAGAGCAAAACAAAGCATACATACGGGGCAGGACTGAGGGGCAGTGCGCGCTCACCTGGCAAGCAGATCGGGCACATGGAGAGACAGCCTGCCCACTGGAAAGGCCCCCATCGTGACACGCTAGGACCCGGGCCAGCACACGGCTGCCTCTATCAGGCACTCTCTCCATGCAGCTCCAGCAGCTGTTTATTCAGCAAATGGGATCCAGTTGGTGGAGCACTGGAGAGGGTGAGGAGGGTCTGAGACCCCCCCAAGTGACGTGCCAGTGCAGGGAAGCTCAGGTGTTTCCACGCCTGGTGCTGATTCTCAGCTAACAGCATTAATATAACGCAATTACAGCCCTGCCCCCCCCTCATCCACAGCCCCCCGGTCTCTGACCCAGCGAAGCCTCGTTCTCCCAGAATCCCTATGGTAGACCCCACCTCTGCTGGGCACAAATGGGTCTCTGATATACCACCCTAAAACAATGCCTGCTAACTCAGCCTACCCCCCCCACCAATAATGCATCATAGCAATACTTTGCAATATACACCACATGTGTCATATATATGGGAGTTGGGTTCGAGTCCCCCACCTAGGTACTGCGTGTGGAGTTCCCATGTTCTCCATGTGTCATAGTGAGGTTACCTCTGGGTACTCCGGTTTCCCCCCTATAGTCCAAAAACGTGCTGAAGCTTATTGGAGTTACCAAATTACCTGGGGGGGGGGTGTGTTTGATGGGTTGGTGCCCCAGAGGCTCAGGACCCCCTATGACCCAGAATAGGACAAGTGGTTACAGAAAATGGATGGATATGTTTAGCCCTGATAAAACAGGTATATTCAGCAGCACCAGCATGAGTGCGGCCTTGAGGCTGTACCTGGTCCCAGCCCGTGTGTCTGACCCTGCCGCTCACCTGAGCCAACCGCACTACCAGCTCTCCTGCTCATAGCATTCGCTTGTCAGGACTGCAAACAAGAGCCAGCTCTGGTAAACAGTCTTTGACAGTGTGTGTGAGAGAGAGAGGAGAAGAGAAACATTGTGCAGTTGCATTCTGGGATATTTACGGGTGGGCAGTGAGCTGATTCAGCTGCAGGGTATTGTCCCAGAAGACTCTCTTACAGTGAAAATATTATGATACATCTGCACTCATTTAGCACAGGCACCCGCCAAACATGCTCCATGTTCTGAAAAAAAGGAGGGAAAAAATGACATGGGAGAGCTGGTACAGATAGAGAGAGAGAGAGGGAGATATGTTCTAGGCTGATTGACAACAGGACATCTTACTGTGCAGATCTCGTTTTCACAAAATAAAGCTATTACAAAAACCTGTGATGGCCTGCCATCTGACTCTGACTCCCCGATCTATGGTTTCACTAGAACCAGATACATGCGACTTTAAAAGCAGGGGCCCCGCCCATTCTGTCACGTGACTCTGCACGTCTGTCAGTCACGTGTGTTTTTCCCCATTCACCTTTTATTACTCTTGTCACCTCTTGTGAGGCCCTGAAGACTAAGCTGGTTTAGATTGAGCCCTGATTTCAGTGTAAAACCATATTTCTTCCCTCACCCCCCCCCCGTTTTATTAAACATTAACGTATGAGAATCTAAACCGCTTTCGGATGGACCGAAGACCCAAAAAACGTTTTCAGACGGCCTGTCCACACTACACAGGGGGTCCTCGCTGAATGCGACAAACACACGGAACTGGAAGGTTGTTAGCATTTTAAAAGGTGCTTCATAATAAAATTATACACATCATTTCATGTGGTGAAACAGAATATGGAGGTCTGAAGAAGCCCATTCCCTTCACAGAGCTGTCAGGAGAGCCGCCCTGCCCCACTCGTTATTTGTTCAGTATGTAGTACAAATTTGCTGATGTAGAGAGGTAGGGATTATTGCCCCGAACTATGGGCAACCCCGATACCTTATGGAGCTGGTTACGGAGCACCAGGTTCACCGCTGACAGACTCAATAAGCGAAGAAACTGCTTGCAGCCATCGGAGCCTCAACCCCGCGTTTAAAGCACGATCCTTATCGTAATTAATTCAATAAAGCAGTAATACGCAGCAAACCCGGGCCCTCGCAAAAGGGGGGAAAAGCCCACAGATCTGGACGGGGATAAACTTACAGGCACTGCGATCTGCAGGCACCCTGCCGTAATCAGGAGCATGTCTGCGCCGCCGCAAATAAGGAGGCTTAATCACATTTGTTTAAGACTTTAAAAAGGCACTTGTGGGGTTTCTGTTAATAGCCTAATAACAATAAAAGACGAGAAAACTAAGCCAAGGTCAACACTGCGCGGACGTCGATTTTGATTATGAGAGACGATGCGGTACCATGTCACGGAGAGGCTGTAAATGCAGCTACGGGTTAAAAGGTCCGCAAACAGTCCACAAATATGAGGTCCACAGACAGTGACCCGAGCAAATATATTCACAAAGAGGTGTAATCAACTTAAACGTAATGGGTAGGGGATGACACGTATAGTTATATATACTGATAAACAAACGCGTGTGGCAAACATCTTGGGAGTGTGGAATAAACCAGAGATTCCTTAAGAGTTTAATACCTGGACTGGACAGTAAAACGGCCTATTAGTAGCATCTGATGAGGCGCATTTAGAAAGGGGATTCTGCAATGCCTCATTTATCGTTATTGCTTAATATAGGCTAACATGTCATGTCGTATAAGTGATGTAGTAATGGGTTAACACACACACACTCACACTTGTCAATTGCCTTGCGGCGATTGTGTGTGTGTGTGTATATATATATATATATATATATATATATATATATATATATATATCGTAATTGATAAACCCCGTAGCCCCTTCTCCCTCTGTCTCTGACCGCGCCGGGGTGCCTCAAAGCCCGGCTTAGGTACCGTCCAGCCACCTCCCCGTCCGCTGTGTTTCCAATTACAAACCCACTCACAGCCTCCCCCGCAGCGGCGCTAAATAAAACCGACACCGCTGGATAAGCCACCTTAAAACGCCCCGTTTGTAATCCTATTCTTTCCCTTTACCATCTATCAAAACGCACTATAGCTGCGTCAAAGTTCGAATACACAAGTCCCAATCTCAAAGTGTATTATTTGTAATAGTATAAATATTATTTTTTAGAAACACTGCTTATCACAACTGCGTAATAATTAGCCTAGGGTGGAACACAAACTTTACTCCGGCAAGCATATTGATTAAATGAAAAAAGAATCAATAAACTACATTCCCATCATTACTTTTACTGGGGTGAGTAAACCTACCAGTTTGACCTCTTAAGATGTCATTATTGGCGCAATAACCTGCGCAACGCCATACTGACTTACCGCTTTCATTCCCTCAACCCCCTATAAAGTGACGAAAGCACCACCCGGGAAGTTACTGGGGTATGAACTTTGTAAATACGTCTGCCATCCAAGAAGAGTTGCTTTTAGGTGTAAACGGCATAATATAGACCTAACGATTGCAGAGAAAACATTGCGTGAGAGGATGTTCACCAAAAATAGAGATGCAAACTCGTTGCACATAATCCTGGTCCCCATGCAAAAACCGCCAGAAACCCAAGGTGACTTTTCTCTCACATATGCAACCCAGCGTCCAACTGACATCCGTCCTTTCGCCTTTGTTCCCGCAGACGTGCGCTCATGTCGGGCAGAACCCGGGGACCAGGCGTTTGGGTTCCGACCATGAAGACCAGGGAAATTAGGTTAGGGTTACCGCACTTCTGGGGATGATCAGTGGAGAGCCGTGACAGGATCTCGGGAGGCCGGTCCGTCGGTAGTTAGCATAAGGCTGAATCTGGTGCTGGCATTTGACCGATCTACCAAAAAAAAAAAAACATACCGCCAAGCAGAGATTGATTTTGCATAGTGTTAAAATTTAAAATTTGGACCGATTGACATTTTACGGTTTATTTATGATACATTTGTTCATCATCACGATTAATTGGCATCGGAAACACACGTTTGCTTTTGCGAATAAGGGCTTTTCTTTGGCATTCGTGAATATAGCGCATTTGCCCCCCCCCCACCCGTCAGTCAATCCCGCGTGTCTCTGTGGTGGCGCTACTTCACAATAGCAGCAAATTGTACTATTTTTATCAGTCTTGTAAACAGTCACATCGGATGGATGGGGGAAAATGTTTGTGGAAACGACTGTGTAAAAGAACATTTAAACTGAGCCGAGGGATCCAGCTAACCTCATCGGTGCTGGGGCTTTCAGCGGCGGCGCGGGTGCGTGTGTGTATGGGGGGGGGGGGGTTCTTTTTGAGGTTCTTCGGCCAGGATATTTGACCAACATTTGCACCCGCCCCCCTTCTCCAATCCCCCTCGGATTGATTAAATTGGATCAAGATGACACCAATAATTGGCTCAAGCTGCGGTCCACGCAGCTCTAGTGATCCATATCTAACTCCTTTGTTGCTCGCGTCCCTTGCCGCTCTGTGTTAGATTTGGGATGGTTTACCTTGGCCCCATCACAAGCATTTTAACACAATCCCCCCTGAAAACATAGGATTGGTGACATCATGAGATCGACGGAAAGGTTACATTTTTCACAGATGTCTGGACAATTATCAGCTTTCAGGTTTTATGCCATTTCGTTTAATTGTTCTATGTTATCTGAGGTAGCACTACCAAGAAAATGTGGGAACGCTGTACTCTGAGGGGGAATTAGATATTCATGGAAAAATTCAGGGGCTGGAAAATGAGAAAAATAGACTACTCTCAGAAATTTAATGGAAATTTCATAATATTTGCAAGGAAGATATCCTGTAAATATCCTATAGATATTTCATAACCTACAGCAAGCCGCTACTTCTTAAAACAACTAGCCTACCTTTCTTAATTGCACTATTCTGAAACTTTTGTTTGTACATGTTTTCTAAACATCATATTAATGAATTATTCTGCTCCTTTTCCGGGTTCATTAGGATGTTTACGTTAGCAATAAACCGAAAGAAAATCATAATAAAGGTAGAAAGACGAGGGTGAAACGTCAACACGAAATTAATCAGAAATAATACACTTCTCCCATATTCCTGAGCGTTGCCCATAATTTAAGTCGCTAAATGGATTCGACATGTTTGTTTTGTTTCGACATTCCTGACTACTGGAATCTACTTTCCCCCTCAAAGTTGTCGACTTTCCCTACCGCCATGCCTAGTTTCACTAAGCAAACGCTATGGCTTGATTTGAATCAAATCCAGTTGGCAAAGCAAACTCAAAAACATCAGATCCTCAAACAATGACCACGAGCCTATTGACCAAAAAAATAAAAATTAAATAAGTGTGTATGATTTGTGTTATTTTCGTTCCTGTGGATGGAGAGGCTCGGTAAGCGGCTTGTTAATACTCAAATCCGGCTATGATCTGTCTCCAAGCTCCATTTCCGATGCATTTAATTACCTGTATGTTATCTTAACGCGACTGCATGGGACAGAGAAAAACCGGGGAGGCGACTCATCTCTCTGCCGCACAGGAACGATCAGATCTGACACCGAAGATGTCCTGAGGAAGCACGACAGCCTTGGACCTGCAGTCTCCGCCATCATCCAACGTGTTCCATGCGGGCTGGAGTCACAGTCGCTATATGGTTTCATGAAAGAAATGTATAAACCCACGTTTAGAACAAAACGACACACACTGTTTTAACTCATTAAAGAGACAATCCGACAATAAAATGTATAATCACTCAAATCGTGTCATAGCCGCCCTAAAATAAGCTTAACAACGCCCCTGCACATAATCATACATTGGCTCTGACCCCCGCGCTCACATGTAACACACCACGTTTTCATTAAGTTGCTGTGACTTTGTGACGATGGAACGGCCACTCACACACTCACTCAAGTCACCACAACGTTGTGAATATGTCATGAATTAATTGAGCCTCTATATCATTTAGGGTACAGTCACGATCGAGTGTGACACCGGCATTCAGCGCTCTCAGCAAACACCTGGTATTCACCAAAATGTGTCCGGTTCAAGAGGTCCCTCCGTGGCCCGATTCTAAAGCCGTTGTTTATTTACATCAGGAAAACATTTAATACCGGAGCCGTGCTGCTCTGTGCTGCGAGATTAGTCACGGTAACTCAGTGTGTGTGTAAGCTTTGCCCCGGGTTAAATCCCACACGCTGGCGTGCGACGGCAGACAGTCGTGAACTGAAATAAATGTTTTTTAAAGTGGAACGTGATGAGGTACATTTTAAAGCAGATATTTTACCGCAAATATAGCTGTACAGGAAACTTTCAAATATGTATCTGAAGAATAGTTTTTAATAATGGATGTTTTCTGCAGAACAGAAGAATTATTTCAGAAATGACCACGAGGAAAAAAGAGAGGTGATGACAACAAAGATTAGGGACAGTTGGCAAATTTCGGGACTTCACAGAAACGTCTATGCTGCCCTAGAAGCGGACACTGAGAAAAAGGGTTTCGAAGTTTTTTTTACTGTCCACCCATATGTGTATAGTAGGTAAGGAAATGGTGCCTGCGTATTTATTCCAAAACCAGCAGCTGATCTAAAATATATTGTCACGAGATAAAACAGCCTAAGAGAATGAATTTCGATCGTAACTCAATTTTGATAAAATATGCGGTGTTTGTAGGGCAGTATGCAAGATTTAAAATGCGAGTAATCTTTGTGCTGTTAGTCTGGCCGGCAGAGGGTGGTTCCTCGTGATTAATGGAAATGGACAGAGTGAAATAGATGTCAGATGACAGTGACAGAAAGGGACAGCCTCTGATTGGCACCGTGTAACAGTACCTGGGTGTTAGTGCTGAGGGAGAGGATGCTGGGAGACCGAGGGCCACATTATTACCGTCCGCTATGAGTAAAAAGTGAAGCAGAGGCCTGGGTCCATCAGAAATGCTGAGCGTTTGGGGTCGGGGTGATTCTGTTACACTTAATGTAACCTGGGATCAGGCCTGACAGACAGTCGAGGTCACGCCAGTCGTTCTTGTAAACGCCTGTCAGAAAGTTCATCTCAGACTCATGTCGTAAGTGAGTCATTGGAGTCCCGTCGCCCGGGAGTGTGAGGGGCCGCAGGGCTGGGAAAACGGGCCCTGGCAGGCTGTGAAGGAAAATCGTTGGCCAGGGCCACGATCCGTAGAAAGGAAAGTTATCTCCAAGTGAAAAGTTCACAGCGGAGAAGGAAAACATTCTCGGTTTTGGGGCATCCTTAGGTTTCACGCCAGGCAGGAATATGCGTCACGCAAGCCCGGGTTACTCATGGCCCCCTATTCCTCAGTCACATGACCTGGGTGTCTTCCCCGATGGTCCTGTCCTGTTTATGGTTAGCCATGCCAGGACACTGGCTGCATAATTATAGTGATATGTGTTACATTGTACGTAGGTGTGTGAACAGGAGCACTGTTAGCACTGAAGAACATCTGACCATGTGTCCACTTCCCAGGCTTAAATGTGCAGGACACATCAATCACCGGACTCATATGCATGCACAAACAAAAAGAGTGCGTGTGTGTGTATTTGTGGGGGGGGGTCGCCTTCTGCTTTAAGGCACGAGTCGTCAGCCAATCACATGCTCGGGGCCAGGCACAAAGCACTGCACGGCATAGTTCTGTGGAAACGGGCCGGCCTTATCCTTAGGGGGAAGATCACAAGAAGCGGCCAGTTAGCTCCCAGTTCCTTGATGCTGCCACGCTCCGGAACATTCCACTTGCATCTGGGTGCCCACTGGGACACAAGGGGGCTCAAAGCGGAGCAGAAACGCCCCACCGAACTTCAGTTGCTGCTAGAGCAACTGACTCTTCTGCGGGGCTAAATGGGCCCCACCCCCAAGGATGATGAGGCCGGGGGGGGGGGGGGGGGGGTGAAGCGGTGGCATCAGCCTACTCCAAACTCACTTGCCAACGTGGCTGTGGGGGGGGACCCTTCTGGGTGGGTGGGACGCTGACATCCATTTGCATGTGCCGATACTTGCATGCAGGGACGCACGCACACACACACACACAAACACGCGCACACGCACACACACGTGCACGTGTGGCAGCACCCCGAAGATCAGGCCCCTGCCGCAAGAGCGCGGTCCATCTCGCTATGGTAATGCGAGAACAAAGGAGCCGTTTGGGAGGAAAGCAGCAACGCGTTAAGTAAATGCAGCTGATGTTGCATCATACTTCAAACATTCCTCAAATTAACAATAAGTCAAGGGGCGGCCTGCAGGGGGAGGCAGCGAGGGAGGGCGAGCCCCCCCCCCCCCCCCGATAAAGGGCTTAGCCTGGCACCCTGACAGCACCGCTCTCCCGCCTGAGAGAAACACCATCGGGCCGCGACCCCCAGGCAAGATGGTGGTGGCGGGGGGCGGGGAATCGCAGAAAGCGACCCCCTTCGGGACACATGCTGTGCGGCCTGCCTCCGGAGAGAGGAAAATGCTCCAAGATGGAATATTTTATTGGGATAAAACAACATTCCCCATGAGCAGGATGCAGGGCTATGGTGACCGGCCCGTCTCCACAATGGCTGTGTTACCAGCCGCCTTGGATGGACTGGGGTCCTGCAAATGTGTGCACTAGCCTGTTAGCATGAAGGCTATTATCTCCTAGGGGCCAAAACAGCAAAGCAGCTGACTTCATGTACGGGCCAACACCATGCAGGGGCCAACACCATGCAGGGGCCATCACCATGCAGGGGCCATCATTACAAAGGCCCACCACCACACTGGGGCCAACACAAGGTACAGGCCAAAATCACATCGGGGCCACCATCATGTAGGGGCTGGCTATCTTACAGACTACGGGAAAACCTAGTTTGAGCCCTAACCAACGCTGGTGGGGGGGGGGGGGATGTTTACGCCTTGATGGGCCAGATAGAGAGAGACGGACAGGGCAGAGAGGAGGGGGAGAGAGAGAGAGAGAGTGAGATATGAAGGAAGAGAGATAAGGGTGCTATGGGTGGGTGGGGGTGGGGGGTGGGTGGGGGTGGGGGGTGGGTGGGGGGAAATCATCAGATCCTGCATGAGTCACATACTGCTACTTGTATAGACAACAAATTCTAAAATAAGAAATGTGTCATGGAGCATGTGTGAGCAAAGACTCTGGTGATCATCTCTCTGAGCTGTGGAAAAGGCAGGGGGAGGTAAACTGCATCTCAGGCATATTTCAGAGTAAAAAGGAAGGAGAGCAATATGGTTTTCAGATATGAATTTGTTGTTGTTTTAGGGTTCAGTCTGAAGCTGAAGCTCTATATTTTCTCACCAGTGCGGACGGCACAGATGTTCTCAGCCAGCTGCTAGAATGTTATTCCTCCACATGAAAGGCCATGAGCGGCTGCCCTGGCCTGGTCACATGACCTGGTCACATGATCGCGCCCCGGCACCGACGTTTGCTCATGGAACCAAGCCGCGTCGTGCAGATGTTGCGTTGTGGAGGCGTAAGGGTACCGAGCACGTGCACTCATGCGTGCAAACACGCACAGACAGACTGACACACGCATACATGCACAGACAGACTGACACACGCATACATGCACAGACAGACTGACACACGCATACATGCACAGATAGACTGACACACGCATACATGCAGACAGACTGACACACGCATACATGCACAGACAGACTGACACACGCATACATGCAGACAGACTGACACACGCATACATGCACAGACAAACTGACACACACATACATGCACAGACAGACTGACACACGCATACATGCACAGACAGACTGACACACGCATACATGCACAGACACCATCTCCAGTTCACAGCCTTCAGGTTCGGCAGGTTTAAAGCAAATGATTTTGTTTCTTTTCAAATAACACTTTTATTAAGGCTCTCGTCTTCATGTTCAGGAGCAGCCCTTACATGCACCGTGAGCCTGACTAACACGAATGACACACGGAGAATCCACATGCATATTAAAAATCACTGAAAGTCAGGTAATTAGGCTAATTATAACTGGGCAGCGAATGTGTCCAGACTCCAGGGACAGATGTGTTTGATAACGTTCAGCTTATCTGCTAAATTAAAATGAAAGTACAGCATAGGCCATGGATCCCAGGAGCAGCGGCGGAAACTGGATCCGCTGGCCAGCGAGAGGGGGAGAGAGAGCCTGAAGGACAATGCAGCAGGGGCTGGGCTCATCTTACTGCTGCAGCTGGCCGCTCGGCACGCAGGGGCCCTGGGCCGGGGGGGTGGGGGGCTGCTCAGCGGCCAGCCTGCATATGCCCCTCTCCATGTATTCTGGCTGCATAGTGGAGATTCACCTTGAGGCACCTGACAAAAGACATGACCCCTCTAGTGTCTGACTTGTGTAAAGACACCCACGGAAGGCAATTCCATCTACTGTGCAAAAACTTTTGTGGGCAGTGAAGGTAAGTGGCCATTTTTCCCATGTATTCAGGGACTTTAAATGCATACTGGTAGTAATGGGAGAAATAAGGCCTCCAAACTGTTAGTGACTGGATTACTGTGAGCTTCCAATCACTTCCCAGTTTAACCCAATGGGAACAGAGAAGCCAACAGGAAATGGGTTAAAGGGCCATCGACAGTATGCGGTAGCCCCCCCCCACCGAGTCTGTACCCCAGTTCATGTAGCCAGCCTCCCCAGCGCGGGCTGATGGGAAAAAGTACATGGTGACTCACAGGCTTCAAGGTCTCAGCTGAGGCTGCGATATGGAGATTGCACATTTCCCATGATGCACCTGTCAGCAGTGTCTGAAAGCAGACGCAAGGAACAAATTTTACATAAAACTCGATCCCTCCTTTCCTTAACCACTAGTCCCCCTGCTGCCTGTCAACGAGCAGGACAGAGACACCTGCACTTATAAGGTGGGCCGCTGCAAGCTCAGATAGCAGTTAACGGTAGACTCTGACCCGAGTCTTTCTTACTAGTTTTCCTAAAAAACCGTTTATCCAAAACACAATCATTTGCCCTGACCAGTGAGTGGGTGACTGGGGAAGGTGGGGAGACCCGATGACTCTCTGCTCAGACGCTGTTGATAAAGCCCGACGTGGCTACGGACGCCGTGTTCCCGCTTATCGTGGGTCACATGGGCCTGTCCCAGCTCTCCTTGACCTCTGACGGCTATGCTTTCCACGGTGACTCCCGGGGCCTCTCTCCCATCCGGCTCCGTGGCATTTTATGTCGTGCTGCTTCCGAATGTCCGGAAGGAGAAGATCCATGAAGAGCTCTCGCCCCGGCAAACAGATGCGGCCACTCCCCCGGCCGCACACGTCATTCCCAAAACGACATCCTGAGGCGGCGGCGTTGCCAGGCCGCAATCTCGCGGGGCGTGTTCAACCCCGGCGCCTCTCGGCATGCAAGGATGGGATGCCGATTCATTAACATCCCGCTGATTGCGATTCGCAGCTGGGAATGCGGCACTGAGCGCAGGCAGGCAGGCAGGCGGCTCAGGGAACGAGTGACACTAAAATTAGCAGTCAGTTCAATCAACGGGGCAATTTGGTGGTGCGGAGTGGGGGGGGGGGGGTAGGGGGACCAGCTATCGGAGGACCAGCCCTCGGGATTTCCTGCCCAAAGTGTTCCTGTGGGAGATTCTATCCTAATTACTGTCACCACCGGGGGGTGGGGGGGGGGGGGTTCACATATCGTTCTCCGTCTTTTTTCCTTCTTCCGCCTGCAGGATCCACGAAGAAGCACGCAAGCTGCACATCCCTCCCCAAATGCGAGTCCCGATCCCCTAAAGGGTGATCTGTGGTTGCGGCGCAATACGGCATGACCTTTCCTTCAGGGGCCAGCCCCCCCCCCCGCCCCCGGGTGGCGTTATGGGGTGAGCGGCCATGGCGGCCTCGCTGCAGGGCCAAGTTCGAAGGTGATGTCGTTATCGCTCGCAGCGGAGCGTGTGCGTGAGGATCTGGGCTTGGAATCCAGTGAACATGAACAGATGTGGCTGTGTTTGGTGCAGGAAGAAAAGGTGAAGCAGGAGGCTTGGGTTACAGGGGGGTGGGGGGGGGGGGGGCAGCGGTGAACGCCTTGACCCAGGCAGAGCACCACAACCTCCACCTCCTCCTCCGTCCCCCCCCCACTTTACCGGCCGGTGGCACTTCTCTCACTCTTTAATCTCACCGCCGGTGGGAGACAAGGCTGTATCTGCCCCCCCCGCCCCCCCCAGCTGGCGGGGAGACTCTGCTGCTATGTCACCGTGCCCTGCCGGCCCCTCCCAGTCCACACTACTCCGAGAGGAGGAAGAAAAGAACGGGGGGGAAGAGAAAAGCGTGGTCCTTGAGGCAGTGCCCCCCCGTCTTCACCTCTCCTTGAACCCACTCTCTCATGTTCACCATGCACACGCACCTAAGTAAATAAGCACTGCCATGGCACCGCGTGGCCTTAGCGTGTGCGTGCTGGGCTCGGATTTCCATGCCCCCCGTTACCGGCCCAACTCGGGGGGGGGGGGATTGGTGGAGGCTGCACATAGTTCTGCCAGGTTGATTTTAAACAGTAAATGATTTTGACAGAATGTGACAGATGTGTGAGGATCTGATCATCTCATTAGTGGGGTGAATAAGCATGTCCCAGGATGCCACCTTCATAGACAGAAACACTCTCTTCACTCAGGAGAGTCGTCCCATTTGAGTTACAGGCACGTGAAGTGCGAAGCGTTCAGGATTGGAGGGAACAGGCCAGCGTACTTGTTTATAAATAGTGGGAGATTTCAGCACACAAACGAAAGCGGTTTGGAAAACAAGGCGGAACCCCCCCCACCCCTGCCAACATGCACAGAGGCTCCACCCTCACATGGCAGCGGCATCAGACCAATCAGGTGTGGAATTTGGTGAGGTGCTTATCACGGCTAATGAGGTGAGGATGGAGTGCCGGCAGCGGCAGCAGCTCCAGATGCACGCAGCTGTTGGGAGGTGAAAAACCTAATCCTGAGACCACTAAGCAAACAGCTTGTTTTCCCAGAGAGAGAGAGGGAGAGGCAGGTAAGAGGAATGGCACAGGCAGGGCTGTTTACGTGGCTATAGAGTGCTAAGACTGACTTACACTTCTGAGTAGAATCTACGCCATTGGTGGCCATGTAGCCACGCAACTTAGGCAGTAGTCTGCAGCCTGTAGTTACATTTCTGGGAAGGTGCGCATCAGGATACAGTGTAGGGAATGATCGGAGGGACAGTGGAAGAGCGCTGACAGCAGAACAGAACTCACGAACCGGATCAGCCCTCGCGTGAGGAGCAGTGTCCTCACGCCGATCTCTCTCCCGTCCGCCCCGCGGCCCCCCGCCCCATCAGCCCAGATTGCGGTTCCGGCGCCGGCCGGCCTGTTTACAGAGATTCCTGAAAACAAGCGACACCCGTGATTGGATGGAATTAAAACACAGAGAGCCGCACGAAAACAGGGCGTCGGCCCAATCGGGCCTCACAGCGCCGCATGTGACACACCGTGCCTGTCTTCAGAAGCACGGATGGAGGGGCAGAGGGCCGGTCGCCCCCCCCCCCCAAGGCCGAGCGGCTCTGCCCAACACTGACAGACAGCCACCTGCCGGCCTAATCTCCCATAATTCCCCTCCTCTGAGGTCGGGATACAGAAGGCGTGCGGGACCACGTGTTGCCAGGCAACGGCAGGATTTAACAGGCTTTCCTAAACACGGCCGGTGTCCGGCGTCGTATAAACCGGGATAAAACTGGATAGAGCACTGGCAGGAAATCAGCATTCATACAGATACCGTTTTCTTCACTAACGGTCATTACTGCAGCTAAATAGATAACATGCGTTTGATTCCGGGTACCCCTCGTCCTTCATCGCCGCATTCCAAACGCTTCGAAACCCCCAGGTTCAGCTGCGACGAGCCGACAGGGGCCTCCCCTTTCCCCCAGACAGGATCCCCATATCAGCCGGCGCGGGAACGCCGTGTGATGCAGGGCGGCCCGTGCGCGGTGACTCACGCCGTGTCTCAAGGCCTGATTACGCCGCCGCGATAAGATGCCGCCGCGCCACGAAACGTCCTTCCCTCGGGGTGTCCGACTCGCGCCGCAGGACTTATCGGAAACAGCAACTGAACATTATGCTGTGCCCTGTAACCTAACGCATATTAACAGAAATTATAAAACACTTTAACATTCTGGGCTATCATCGTACTCAAATAATGTTTGAAGTAACAAGATACAACGGCATATCTAATCTGGCATTTAGCAGGGCGAATTGCAACCATTAGGCAGAATGTGCCATTAAAGATGGTACTCTGGCGCCATCTAGCGGCAGCACCAGGTCGTCACACCAGTACATAAAATGAACGATCTTACTATCGCTTGGAGAATATGACGTTTAATTATTCAAATGGGAGCTGTTAATAATAATAAAAAAAGAGGGCAGAGAGTTTTTTTCTCCAACAACAAAGTGTTTTCTCACCCCCTAAGTCCCACTTTCATACTACATTCAATAAGACATTATTGAAACTGTGTGCATAATAGTATCTATTGGATGAATTGTCTAGTTTTCATTGCTAACCACTGAAATATTATGAATAAAAGTCTGGGAATCATTTCCTGAGTGATGTAATTTCCTAAAATTCAAAACTCTGCGGCCATCAAATGTCATGCTGTTTAGCATAGCCACAACACCGATCACACAGCAAGTTACACCTTACAGTGACTGTAGGATTTGCCCGCTTGAGCTCCAAATCCATGACGGAAGCTCTTATGACAGAGTGCATCTGTTGAGGTCGCATTAAGCACTACTGGAATCACAGTAACCCTACAATCTGACATGTGCGGGTGAAGAAAAGCTGTCAGAATCCACGTTTCAGGACTAGGACTGGTTTATTAAGCCATTACACACTAACAGGCACACAACATTTAGCTTGACACACGGCAGCAGATTGTTAAAGCCAGATTTTCCCAATATAGTACAAAACGGTGCCCAGACAGCTGAGTCAGCACTGTGCAGGCCCCCCCCCACCCCTACCCACCCCCCCCCACCCCTACCCACCCCACCATCCAGTCCCCCTACCACTCCCATGGCAGAAACTAGAAGGTATGAAATAGAGTCGTTTGGTCTCTCGGAGCAGATCTTCCGCAGGTGTTTTAATCGTCTAAGAAGTCATCGTCCAGGTTAACATCTGCCGTGTCGATGTCCTCCAGATCGAGGTTGTCCAGGTCTGCGTCCAGATCATCGAGGTCCTGGAGACACAGTGGAAGGACAGGGTGCGACTGTCAGAACCCCAGACGTCACACTGATGTCCACAGCAGCTCTTCATACTGCTACTAACACTACAACACTCCTCTGAAGGCCCACAGGACAACACGTTATATCACAGGGGTACCTGGGGAGCCACACCCCCAACTGAGACACTGCTGCTTACCTCCTCTTCCTCCTTGGCTTTGCGAACCGGCTGTTGGACCGTGGGACGGCCCACTTGCGGCTCCTTCCCCTTCATTTCTCCGCTGCCCAGAGGTTCTGCGAGCTGGGTAGGTGGAGCCATCCGTGTTGCTACGGCGACATCTGGGGTCACGGGAGCACCCATTTTGAGCTCTGTCGCTTCCTGTACACACACCATATGCAAGAGAGTTGGGACGCAGCGGATTAACGAGATGCGGACATGATGCCTGGGATTTAAAGGGTACAGTAGTCCACGGGGGTTGGGGTAGGAGCACAATGAGAGACCCTCTCCCCCCTACCTCAGCTGGGGCAGGAGCCGCTGTTGGTACAAAGCCTCTGGCCTCTTCAAGGACGTTCCTCTCCTCATTGGGCTGAGTGAGACAGAGGGAGAGAGAGAAAACAGAAGAACAGTTAAAGCGGAGGGGGGGTTTGCCAGGGGGCTGGCAACAAAGCCTAACGAACCATCCCGCCCCCCACCCCCACCTGCCCCTTATGTTCACTCACGCTCGGTTACTTTTCACATTCACCATTATCTCCCAGGAAAACACACAATCCCTTAATTGCCAATTTAAAATAAACCCTGAAGCAGAGCTGTACGAGGAAGGAGCCCCATTCTCCCAGGAGGGGGCAGCAGTGAGACGCACGGCTGCGCGGCTCACCGTCACCAGCGGGTAGTCTTTGGCCGGTCTCATTTTCCTGGAGGTCTCCTTCAGGTACTGCTCAGCCACGAAGGCCTCCCGCAGGCCGGGGAAGAGGTTCTCGTACTCTGTGGGGTCAGCCAGCGCCTCGCCCGCCTTCTGGTTCACCTTGGAGAGACTCTCCCTCCACAGCTTCACCACCCTGCGGGAGAGGGGAGGAGGAGAGGGGAGGGTCACTGGGGGAGGAGGGACTGTTCCTCTTATAGACACAGCCCGGGGGGGCCTTGGCACGGAGGACAGGAGTGATACCTGGACACTTGGCTGGGCAGGTACGTTCGGGCCAGGAAGGCAGCCTCCGGCAAGCGGTTGGTGCGGATCAGGAGCTCCAAGCACTGATCGAGCCTGAGATCAGGGAGAGAGACTCAGGGGTCAGTATTGGCTGCGAAGAAGGTGCGCACACACACACACACACACACACACACACACACGCATACCCACAGAGAGAGAGAGAGAGAGACAGACATACGGAGGACAGAAAGAGAAAGAGAGAGAATGACAGAGACACAAATACTGCATACACGTTTAAAGACCACGTTAACATTTGCATTCCTTAAACATGGGCAAGGCAAATGACACCTTAAGAATGGCGGGGGGGGGGGGGGGGAGCATCTCTTAAGGTAACATCAACAGCCCATATTTAAAAACATCAGGCAGAACAAACAGGTTTCAGTGCCATGCTACTGAGTTCAAAGAGCAAGGCAGAGAGTTCGTTCTGCTACAGAGACCATACAGTCTGCATGCATCTGCGCATCTCTCTCCTTGTAGCCAATGGGGAAGCTCAGGGCCCGCAGCTCCCGCCGTACAGCCATTCCTATTGGTACATCTCATGCATCCCCCATTCCCCATGACGAAGACCTCCCCCACAAAGATTGCTGCTATTCCCCACACTGCCCAGCTCGGGGTACGTACTTTCCCTGCAGGAAGTAGGTCATGAAGGCCACGTTGTTCTTGCCATCGCGCTCGGCATGTTCGGCCAGCCGGCTCACCATGGCGGCGTTGCCGGAGGCGGTGGCCAGCAGCAGCAGGCCGCCATAGTCCTGCGCGTAGTGCAGGCACTCCTGGGCCAGGCTGAACTGGCAGCGGCCAATGGCCAGCTCAGCAAGCTGCTTCCACTTCTGCTCCGACTGCGGGGCCGGGGATTCATTCATCAGTATAAACACATCATCGTGCCGCAAACGGTGCTTTGGCACACGGGGTGCGGGACCCACCTCTGCCTCCATGGCCAATTGATAAGCGATCTTCAGCTCCCCCAGTTGCAGCGCCAGCTCGAACCGGTGCTCGGGGTCCGTGGACACGGCCAGGGCCTGCTGTTTGAAGCCCTGCGAGTGGGAGACAGAACTGGTCACATGACGTGGCCTCCAGGCTAGTCACATGACGTGATGTCGTCAGGGGTGACCGTGGTCGCCCCACCTGCTTCTCCAGGAAGTGTGCCACGCGTGTCCTCTGCTCCTTGGGGATAGTAGGCAGCACTTTGTCGGCCATGCCGAAGTCCCGGCGCATGACGGCCGTCTGGTACTCCAGCACGGACACCAGCAGCGAGTAGCTCACGATGTTCAGCTCCTTGTCGCCCAGGTAGAGCCGGTCGTCCTTGGGGATGTAGCCCAGCAGGTACATGGTCCTGAGGCAGAGCGGAGGCCCATCAGCGTCAGCCCAGAGCACCGGCACCGAGCGGCTGGCCGTGCAGGTCGCTACGGATCCGGCCTACCTGTCCAGGTGAGCGATGGTGACGATCTCCCCGCCCACAAAGTAGTTGAGTCTGTTGACGGAGCTGGTGTATATGAAGCAGTCGCCCACCCACAGGCCGGTTTTCACGATCTCCTGGATCTCCCCTTGGACCTAGAGCGCAGACAGAGGCCGGACACCCCCTTGTGAAGCGGTGAGATGCCTACAGACTTCAGGGTGACGGTCCGTAGCAGCAGATGAGGCCTTCTAGACCGTTTCTTTAGCGTGTAACCGGACATACCTCAAAAGCGTCCTCGATGCCATCCTCCGTGACTCCCTCGTTAGACTCCTGTGCCGCTGACACCTTCTCAGATAGGTACTTGAGGATGAAGAAGGATTCCTCGGTGGCGATGCACACCAGCTCCCCCGAGTCTGACCAAAAGATCTAGGGGCCCAGAAACGAGTCATGTTCCAATGACCTGCTGGGCAGAATTTCACCTCAAGGGGGCCGTGTGACACGGAAGGTGGACTCACGTGTTTGGGCTGGATCTCAATTCGGCGAATCAGCTCCGTGTTCTCCCAGTCATAAAATGCCAGGCCGTTCACGGACCGCACTCCCAGCAGGAACCCTCCGTAGATACCTTCAGGAAATAACTCCTCAGAGGAAGATCCGGCATCGCAGAGATGCACACGGCCGCTCAAATCAAACTCGTTTACAGAACCTACCTTCTGCCCCAAAATCTGGCTTGAAGGACTTCTTCTCCTTGAAGTTCTTAAAAATCTTCACCACGCTGTTGCTCTCCCGGATCGCATACCTGCAACACATCCAACACGTTCAGTCTGACGGCCAGAAACGGGGCCAATAGCAACAGGAGAATAGCCGGTGGGGACAGGCTGCCTTACTCGGAGGAGTCGTGGGCCCACACAAACTCCTGTGCCGAGCCGAAGCTCTTGTTCCTCAGTGCCATGGCCGTGTAGATGATGTACTCTCCATCTCCACACACCACCACAAACCTGCAGCAAAATACAGAGGCATCTCACACCGGAAAGGCCAGACAGCCAGGAGATTAGAACCTTAACCAGAGAAGACGTTCTAAGCAGAAAATAACCCAGAGGAGGAGTTATCAACCTGGGCTCCACAGACACACACTATACAGGAACCCCCCCCCCACCTCGGGGGAAAGTGAAACATGTTCAAGAGGAACCCCTCAGAGAAAGAAAAATTAAAGCAATATTATTTTCATGAGCACACATGGGGAGGAGGTGGGAAGTTAGCACTGGTCTATTTTCACTTGGGGGGTCTCAGGATGAAAACCATTACTCCAGCAGAATGAACAACACAAAAAAGACAGATTTACATCAGGGATGGGCAACTGGCGGTCTTTCCGGCCCACCTGCTGGGCGCAAATATTAAATGTATGTTTCATAAATGAACAAAACAGAAACACTATGAAATAAATACTAGCGCATCGTGCTGCCTGACCACTAGGAGGAGCTGGAGACGGTTACCAGAAGAAATGTAACTACAGGGATGAGTCGAATGTCCGGTTGACACAAGGATTCAGGAAGAATAATGCATTCTGTCCAAAACTGACTGCCATCTGATAATTAATGATAAATTTCCATGCCTGTCTTCAGATCTTCTGTCCGTTTTGTGTCGTGTTCTATTACGCGTTTTAAAAGCCAAATTTAGATGTTTCATGTACTTTGTATAGTTCATGTTGCACTTGCTCCTTCTCCATTGTGTGCATTTTACATAATACTGTGGTATTTTGGCGGTATTTTCAAACAATATGTTGATTCCTTCTTTCTTGTTAATGTTCAGGTCTGTGTGCATTTACGTTATTTCATGCTGATTTAGGATGTCCTGCAGACTAAGTACAGAACGCTGGAGAATTCAGTTCTAAATATATCACATTACAAAATAAATACAAAAATAGCTGCAGTGCAATTTTATATTGCTTGCATGTGCTGGGCCAATACTGGAGTGGCTAGTTGTTCAAAAAAAATCCAACTAGTAACTGTTCATAATCTATATGGCCCGACTGAAGAATAAAGTTGTCCATCCCTGATTTAGATCATGGGGTCAATCTGTCGCTACTCTGGACACAGCCAGCGACCGAGACTGCGTGGGAGGGGGGGGCGGCCTGACAGCCCCACCTGCCGTTGGGGTTGTGCTGGATCGTCTGGGGGTAGATCTCGCAGCTGCCCATGTCCTTGACGGCCAGGGGCAGCCGCTCGCCGTCCTTGATCTCCGCCTCGCCCATGGCCTTCAGGTTGGCCTGCTGCACCTCTGAGTGCTTGGCCCAGATGATCTTGCCGTTGGCGTCCATGGACATGGCGGGCTCCTCGCGCCCGAGCTGTGAGGACAGTAGGTGGGGGGGGGGGGGGTTCAGGTGGGAGTCTCACAGGTAACGAAAGCCAGCTGATCCTGGGAATAAACAGAATCAGAAGGAGGGACCAGGCTGCTTGGACACTGATGGGCGGCGGGTCCCCGTCTGCAGCAGGCCGACGCGACACGGACGCACCTTGATGATGATGCTGCCCTCGTCATAACCCAGGGCCACGCTGTTGGAGCCGCGCAGACCCGACACGCACCACACGCGCTCCATGCCATAGTTAAGCGTGCTCTCCAGCCTATAGGTGCTTGAGTGCCAGATGCGCACTGTGCCTGTGAGGGGGGCAGGACAGGAGGAGGGGAACTGGTCACAAGAGCAGATAAACATGGGTGGGACACGGCCGGCGGTCCCGGGGTGACACCCACCATCCTCAGAGCCCGTGATGATGATGGGCAGCTCGGGGTGGAAGCTCACGCAGGACACGTTCTGGGCGTGTCCCTCCAGAGTCTGGACACACGTCTTATTCTGATTGGAGAGAGGGCCTGTCAGTGTCTCGGGGCAAAGCACACCGTGGATAAAATAACTATGAGCACAGCACCCCCTAGTGGCAGCACGCTGATACCTGGTAGTCCCAGATCTTGACGAGCCGATCGTCGGCCCCGGAGATGAGGTAAGGCTTGTCTCCCCCGCTGTAGTAGTCGATGCAGTTCACCCCCTTCTCATGCCCCTCCAGGGTGAAGTTGGGGGAGGAGGAGCCAAGCTGCCAGACCTGAAACGTACTCAAGGGTCAGAACTGCAGGAAGCCCCCCAGGTGGCCTGACTCCACATCTAATGCACAGCTACACACTTATTTACAATGACGCGCGTGTTCCTGTCCTTCGAGATGCTCCTTTGCGTGTTCTGGATATAGAGGCGAGCTCTCTAATGTGGGGGCCGATCTCTAGAAACACGCCAAAAGGGAGTCTGCCGTGCGCAATGCGTCCCCCCACCTCGCCAGCCCCCCAGGCATCTTACCTTGATGGTCCTGTCGAGAGAGGCGCTGGCAAACTGGTTGTTGTCCTTGGGGTTGATGACGATCTGCATCACGTAGTGGGTGTGGCCCTCGAACACCTGACTGCAGCACCACTTCTTATCCCAGTCCCACAGCTTGATGAGCATGTCGTCTGTATCCAGACACAGAGACACACACACAGACCCTCTTACTGGCAGAATACCTTTCTTATATAAGATGCACAAGCTGCTTAGATTAGCGAAAACTGGAATATGCATGTGATGCGAGCAGGAGAGCGCCGGCTGTCCGCACCGCTGCTGGTCAGGATGAAGGGCTGCGTGGGATGCACAGCGATGCAGCGGATGTAGTCCGAGTGTGCCTCGAACATGTGCACGCGCTCCAGGGTGTTGTAGTTGAACACACGGATCTGCATGTCGTCCTGCAGGGGGCGAGAGAGTGCGGGGTGGGGAATGAGCAGGGGCCCCAGCTGCACCAGGTACCCAGACAGCACCTCAGCGGCACTCACCGCCCCCGTGATGACCCAGTTCTTCCTCGCGACGAACTTGGCGGCCCTGACCGGCAAGTCGCACACCTCGAAGGTCTTCACAAGGGTCTAGGGATTGGAGAGAGAAGTGATTAAATAATGGCAGCTCCAGGTCAGATGCCCCTCCCAGGGAGTCACTAGTGACCAGCAGCGGGGGCCCTTACCTGCGTCTCATGGTTCCAGACGCAGACGCTGCCGTTGTACAGGCTGGCCAGCATCCATGGCTCCGTGGGGTGGAGGTCCACGCTCTTCACGCGGTCCGAGCGGGCGGTCAGCTTCCGCTTGATGTCTAGTCTGAGAGGCTGAAGGGCGGCAGTGACAGGAGATGAGAGTGACCCTCTCCATACCCGTTCTTAACAGGTACCTGGCACTCTGCTTGCATTAAACAGGGGTCTGGTTCTGGATTCTGAGGGCACTCCCCACCAGTAACATAGGTATGAACAGGTATCAGACAGGAGAAAGGTTATTACAAATAAATCAAATACAGATGACAACATGGCATTCACGTACAGTATTATGCAAAAATCTTAAGCAGTCAAAAAAAAATGGTTAAAGCTGTTTATTTGGGTATTAAGTGCACATTTGCTCAGCACAAATTAACATTAGAACATTAGAAGTAACACAATTAAAACTAGTAAAAATTTCTTCTGTCACTGATATCTAGTTGGATGGCTAGATGGACACCGACCGCTTCAGTTTCCAAACCTCTCCTCAGGGCACCCCAGCCTTTCCATGCATGCATTACATTTCACCACCAGCTCACTTAATTTAATTAGTTAAAAAAAAGTCGATGACATATTGATTAGATATAGGAGGTGTGTTAGTGATTGAGTCAAAAAAAAAAAAATCATGGATGTATTGCGGAGCTGAGGAACCTTTCCCATGGAGGGCCGGTGTGGGGGCCGGTTTTTGGGATGACCTTTCAATCAGTCAATAACAGCGGGTCCCCAGGAAATGAGAACCACTCCTAATACTGGCTGATTGAGAGGTCATCCCAAAAACCCGCACCAACACCGCCCCTGCATGGGACAGGTTCCCCACCCCTGATGTATTGCATGGTTGCTACAAATAATGGGGTGACTTTAGCAGAGGTTTTGTAATGGCTCAGCTAACAGGCATAATAGCATAGTTTTACACCAATATAAAGATAATGTAAAGATAAATTTCTTTGACAGACTTTTGCACAATACTGTATATATGGATTTTACACATTATACAATTGAACAACTATATAACTACATAATACCGGAGAAATATTCAAACATGTCACAAAGTAAGTAACGGGTCTTTTTCGGTAGGAGCAGATGTTACATACGGAGGAAAAACAGGCAAAGTTAGATCTGAAACATTACCTTCATGTAATTGTACTTTAATTTTTCTATTTTGTATTTAGCTATACCACGCAGCTGTAAGGCAAATACACCAAACGGAGCCTGAAAATAACATCACGTTCACTAATAGTTAACGGCCATAGTTTTGAAAACAGTATAAAAAGCAACAGACATACATATAACTTATTACATACAGATATAATGTACGTATAGATCATAAGTCAAAACGCTGGCGATGCACGGAAGGACCGCGGGGCCTGGGCGGAACAACAAGCTGCCCGGCTCTGTGTCACGGTCGCCCTGACCGAACACCACAAACTTCACAATTAAAGCGACCCGGCAGCAGGTCCACAAGCCCACGTCGCATAAAACACACATTTACACCGACTTACCATGGTTTCAGGCACCGGCCGTCGACTTCACTGTATCCGGGTCCCTCAGTCTCTCAGTCCGCTGGTAAGCCTGCGTCGCTACGGTAGACGTGGAGCTTCCTGTTTATCGCGAGATTTACGGTTGGGGTACGAGTTCTGGCGAGATTTCTGGTTACCGTAATAACCCGAAGAGATGTCACACTGAACGTGTTGCGTCAAAAAGCGATCAACGACTTTGTACCGTACTACGAAAACCAAATCATAATATTTATTACATGGGCACAAAGGATTGATAGAAAGTAGATTAAAACATGTTGCTTTCACCACAGTACATGTACGGAATTTTTGGTTCGACATTCGAAGTGATTCATAGAAGATTTTTTTTAAAGTGCTAGAGCTGACTAAAGCAATTCATACTAACAGATCATTAGTTTCTTCAAGGACTCCGAACTATGCAATTGCACTTTCCTTTATTTAAGCTTCGGTGTGATTCTTCCTCTGGAAAGTGTAATTAAGCAAGGTCTCTGTGGTAATCATTCTTTCATTTGCATCACCGGTGAATTATTGTAGTGCATTTCCGTATCAATAACCCAATCGTTTATTAAGTCATAAAGATTTTAATTTTTACTGTTATAAGGGTTGTCAGCTTAGGTCAGCTGGCTGGCGTGAGATTTTCAATTCGTGACAAGCCTGTACACGCATGCACAAATATTTAATTACATCTATGTAACAGTTTTATTATACTGTAGTCCTCTTTTCATGTGGTTAATTTTAGATTTATAATGGAATAATGCAGATTTATCGTAAGACTTATTATATCAGAATGAGAGTCTGAAAGCGTGAGTGTCACGCCAGATGTATGAGTTGGCAGCCCTGTGTTATATGCTGGGCCTTACGTTCCGGCCCCCTCCACGACCCTGGTCAGTATAAAAGACTAAGATAGATGGATGGATATATATTTGATAGATATGATTAAATGTGAATACAGCACGCCCTCAAACTCACAGTCACCCTCACAGCCGAGGGGAAGAGGATCCGCCCCCTACGGGGACAGCCTCACATTACTCGTGCTTTCCCAGTGTGACGCGGCACGTTTCTATTCCCACCCCTTTTCTTTTAGCAAACTTCTGCGTTAACAATCGCTGTCTACCGACATCACTCAGTTTCATGCTTAGCTAGTGACGTTCATTATAATCCCTCCCATAATCAGGTTTGCAAAAGTCTATTAATAACATTGACCTGTGTGTGTGTGTGTGTGTGTGTGTGTGGGATAAAGTCATGTGACACGTTTACTTGTATCTCATTACGGGTCATTCTTATTACCGCCCTCTCCTTTTGGCACCCACTCCCACACTTCGATGTCCCAGCCTGTCCCTGATCCAGTACTCATTTTACTTCCCCTATATGTCTTTTTATTCCTCTCCATTGTTTTCTGTACCTATTTCCACTCGCCTCCCTATTCCACTTTTTCATCCCTGTGCCCCGTGGTTCGTTTTGCCTGCAGCAAGTCTTATCCATACCCTCACACACAATGAATATCACGCTCACACCATACAACATGTCATTTTTTAATATAAAATGCCATTTAATCACTTTACATACATGTAAACATTCCGTCCAGGGTGTATCCCAGCCTCACGCCCTGTGCTGCCTGGGATGGACTCCGGGCTGCCTCTTGTGATCCTCCTCAGCGGTTGGAAGGTGAATGAATGAATAGATGAACGTGTAAACATAACAATAAAATAAGTATAATAATTACACGCTTTATTTTTTCTTGAACACCTGATGACAAACTTTGTCTTCGCATGTTAGCTCCTGAAATGTAAAAGAAGGCAATTAATTCAGTGTAACTGAAACTACAGGAGAGAAGTTACACAAAACTGTCTGCAGTTCCAACTCTCTCCAGCAGAGGGAGAGACCCCATTCCTTAACGCATTGCCTTTAATTTCTAAATAAGGTCTATGTCCCCGGTAGAACACCCACTAAGTGCAGCAGGTCCCCCTCTATCCAGTGTTTCCATCCCCGGCTGGCCTTCTCGCCCTTCTGAGTACAAACCAGCTTGTCTCCATCCCAGGTCACCAGGGTCTGAAAGAAACACAGCAGCATAGTTACCACGGGCATTGCTTGAGGAGAGTCAAGCTTTTTCCCCCGATGGATGGAGAGTTGAAGGTGTGTCTTGGCCCACTCCCAGTGTTCCCAGCAGTGAGCAGAGCCTGTGGCTCAGTAACTGATTGCTTAAGGCATTACTGCATAAAGGCTGGATAGAGAAAACAGGGATCTCTAGAGAACAGGGTAAAGAAAGCTTAAGAACGTCCAGCAGAGTGAGAACTGGGAAATGATTCCAGCTGGAGGCTTTGGGGGGGTGGGCGGATGTCCCACCTTGACCACCCTGTTGTCCAAGCCCTTGGTGTGCTCCTCAAACTCCACCCCCACTGTGTAGTTCAGCTCGTAGTTGCGGAAGGTGCTCAGAGTCTTGGTCTCAAACTTATCGCCATCCTGAACAAACACCTTGGTTTGAGTCAGGTGTTGGGCAATCTTTCGGGTGGCAAAGTCGATGTCTGCAGGAAAAATGCGGGAAGAAGCACCTCAGTTCATCACCACAAATAATGCAGATCACAGCCTTGCCACACTCTAATTATTTCTTGTGATCTTACAGGACTGCTTTGGTGTCCGGGTTTTCAAGTTGTTTTGGAGGATGAATATTTTCATGACACAATAACAATCAACTCAAAAGTGCGGTGATATTCATGCCACATTTCCCAGAAATAAAAATTCAATTCACATTTTACATTTTCATAACCTCTTTATTTAGCCTTTCAAATTATGTTTTGTTCCACCTCCATATTGGTGTAATTTACAGTCTCCCCCAGGGAATCGAGGTACCAAAATGAAACTTTAAGGTGCAGCTGCAGGGAAGAGACAATATGAATTGCAGATAAACAGCCGAATAATGAAAGGCCTCAGACTGTAATCGGCGTCGAGGGCGAAGCTGCCAAACGGCTGGCTTTGCATTAGCGTGATGTGAGCCAGACCTAATGTTTCACAGAGGGGTAAAACTGCAGAGGAGGCTAAATCCGTAATTATCCCGGGACAGCAGTAATGAGTGGGATGGATCTGTGTGCTGAAAGTCGTGCAGCGATGACAGAACTAAGCAAAGCGGTGACAGAGTGCTCTACTCTCCACTTTCTCTCCTTTTCCTGTAGATCAGTAACCGGAGACATCTCTCACCCAGAGCCTTCATGTAGTCCTCGAAGTTCTCGTTGCGAACCATCTCCCATTTTCCGTTGTAATCTGCAGGCATGTTTGTGTGATGGTGGGGGTGCGGAGTCCTGTGGGTCGGCGTGGAGACGGCGAAGAGTGGCGGAGGAGAGCTGCACTCCTTGCTGTTCCTTTTATATGCGCTCTCTCCTCCATTAGTGAGTGCCAGGGTGCAGAGGCCAGCCGATAAGGCCGTTTATGGCCGAGGGGCAGGCGGGCGGGGCGGGGGGGGGGGGGGGGGGGGGGGGCAGGGGTCAGCCAGCACCGCCACGGCACAGGATGAAATATTAATTGCGGTGCAGTCAGAAGGCGGAGAGGAGTGGAGGTGGCCATGAGAGCAGGAGGGCTTCAGGAAACCAGGACGGCTCGCCGTGTTCTTTAAACTCTGGCTGAGAAAGAGTCTGGCACTATCAATCAGACAGCGCCACAGCGATCCGCGGGGGGCATCTGAGTTTAAAGAGGTGTTAAACTTGTCAGCAGCATACAGACAAATCTTTTCAAGGGCCACTTTGAATTGCGCTCCCCCGACAGGGGTCCCGTGTGCCGTGGCTGTAGAATCCGCTGTGGTGAGGGACCCAGGCCCAGGGCTCATCAGTGCCGTCTCTTTGACCCTGGGGATCCGCCTGGCCGGGTCACCGGACCATGCCTTTGCACAGCGGG
The DNA here is from genome assembly GCF_048594095.1 of Paramormyrops kingsleyae. Classification (NCBI taxonomy): domain Eukaryota; kingdom Metazoa; phylum Chordata; class Actinopteri; order Osteoglossiformes; family Mormyridae; genus Paramormyrops; species Paramormyrops kingsleyae. The sequence goes on from NC_132813.1 coordinate 17,341,575, forward strand.
CCGCTGACGCTTCGGAGGGAAGACTCATTATGACCTGCATCCTGCAGAGTTGCTGAGGAGTGCTGAAGTGTTGTTAGCGTTGTATCTGATGCACTATAGAAACATTAGTTGTTAAAAATGCATGTGCCAAGTGTCAGTACGTTTCACAGCTCGGGCTTCCTGCTTTGGGACAGGCCGGGTAGGGGCTGCTGAGGCCGTTGGGAGACGTCTCTCCAGATTACCTCAAGGCCACCCATTCCGCCCCCGTCCCGGTCCTCAGAGGGCCAATTTGGACAGACACTAAGACAGAATGATTCTGCTGCAATGTTCCAAAGCCCCAAGAAGTCACCCCGTTCTCCACCCAAGGGGAAGATGCCAGGGAACATTATGCTTTTGTCGTTTTTGCCACGGTTGGCAAAGAATCCTGTGGAAAGGGCCACAGAGGTCATCTCTCTTGAGCTTCTAAGTGTGAGGAGTCAAAGGTCTGACATTGTAAGCTGCTTCCTATCAGCGAGATAATGGCACTGATGCAAGTGTGAGAGCGGGGCGGACTCTGAAGGTTGCACACGCCGCTTATCTCCCCGCTTGACCTTCGAACCGAACTCAGCTGGCATCTGGCACCAAAGCAGGCTGTCTGCCCTGTCACCGCGTAACACAAAATATATTGCACCCCGCAGTGTGCTGCGTTGTTGTGTCAGCAAAGCAGGCACTTACGGATCATTCCAGGCAGTACAGTAAATAGCACGGGGTGTGAAACGGGCTTGATGGATTTGAGGGGGAACGATAAAGAACGGGTCAGAAACATGTGCTCAAGTGAGATGGCCAGCTGATCCGATGGCGATATCTGCCCGTCACTCTCACATCACCATTCAGATGACAGATTTCACCCCTGTACAGAACACTCAGAAGCACCCGTGAATTATTGAAGTGCTGCCACACTGACCAGCAGGCTCTCTGGAAGCACTCCCTGCTAAACGTAGGGCTGTGCTCTGCTGAAACAGGGCCTCAGTCTCACTTCGACAGCCTCACACGTCGACGCAGATCTCCTGCCCCTCCATGCACCACAGGAGTTAACAGGAGTTAATCTCTGACATGAACTGCAAAATAAACAATCACGGACACCCCCTTAGTACACAGTGGGAGAAACTGCAGTGGAATCAGGGGTGTGATTTGTGATGGGGGAGGATTTAAATTTCAAGGGAAATTAGAGGTGATCTGCCTGAATGTTTCTCAAATGCATTTTGTGTGTTTAATGGTGCTGTTCCTTTCTGCAGCGGCTTTCGCGTGTCGTAAGGAACGGCCTTCTGTTTACTCCCAGTGTTTTACAATCCAGTCTGGAAATACCTCCCAGCAAAGTCAGGTCAGAACGGCACAAACAGGTTGCACTATAACTCAGGGGCTGAGGGTTAGCAAGCATATTGGCAATAATTAAAATTAATAAGGGTGTAGCTGCGAGGGCAGTTTAGAAAAGCTTTTATGACGGCAGCCTTTTTCATGGACCTGTGATGAGACTGCACTGTGCTGTTTGGCCACAGGGGGGCACTGCTGCTATCTGCACTGCTAATGACTTGCAAGCTGTGTCTTCCCCGGTCTCAACAAATACATGAATTATTTGTGTGCATGCCATACCCTGTATTATCTACATGAGACAGCACTCTGGAAAATGATCCTCCTGCAAAACATAAATTTTTAGGACCCCTGCCTGAAGCATGCATGACAGTGGTGGTGGTGGGGGGGGGTGTTGTCACATGATAAATTATTTTCACATTCCACAGAGGAGCATCAGGAGGCAGGTAGCCCCCCATATAATGTGCTGGTTGTGGTTTCGGCCTTCAGTGTCAGTCCCAGATGGGGGAGGCTGTTGGCCCTTTAAAGGAGGCCCTCACCCGGGAAGGAAGCTCATGGGAGTTTTACTTACACAAACATCTTCTGAGAGCAGAATGAAAAATGATTGGTTCAGAGAGATAACCAATTAGATTATAGAGGAGGTGGGTCCAACCAATCAGATGTCTTGGTCCTGCCTCCTCTAGTTGCTTGAACTCACCTCCTCTACAATTGCTTTTCTCTCTGAACCAATCATTTTTCATTTTGCCCTCAGAACATTTTTGTGTAAGTGAAACTCCCGCGAGCACCCTGGAATGTGGTGTGGAATGTGGATAATATAGAGCTGGAATAGTGTAACAGGGACAGAGGGCAGGTAGGGGGTAATGCCCAGGCGTGGAAGCCCAGGCACATGGCAGGTGGGGGGCTTACGGTTATTAATAGTCTCACAATGGGGTGATTGATTGCACATTAATAATGCACAACGCAGACACTGAGTAAATCAGGAGTCTCTCTGTGGTAGGGACTGTTTATCAAGAGCCAATCTCAGGCTGAGGCAAGGTGCCATTAGCTCCCTATTAAAGACATGAAACAGCCCCCCAGGCACGTCACCATCAACGCCACGTCCGTGGCTGACAGTGTCACATGGAGCCCACCGTGACCACCGTGTTTTAGGATCCAGCCCTGTCTGTATGATAATGTAACGTCGCCGTTAAACGGAGGTGACAGGACGACATGGAGTAGTGCTGCTGAGACAGCCAGTGAGCACGTGTCTATGGCCCAGGGGTCGGCTCAGACCCCCGGTTAATGTCTCTCCGCCGCTGCGTGCTCACAGACCCCCGGTTAATGTCTCTCCGCCGCTGCGTGCTCACAGACCTCCGGTTAATGTCTCTCCGCCGCTGCGTGCTCACAGACCTCCGGTTAATGTCTCTCCGCCGCTGCGTGCTCACAGACCCCCGGTTAATGTCTCTCCGCCGCTGCGTGCTCACAGACCCCCGGTTAATGTCTCTCCGCCGCTGCGTGCTCACAGACCCCCGGTTAATGTCTCTCCGCCGCTGCGTGCTCACAGACCCCCGGTTAATGTCTCTCCGCCGCTGCGTGCTCACTGAACGCAGGCATGGGAGGTGTAGCCGTTTGAGTTAAGCTCCATCGGGAAAATCGCACTTGCTACTCCACCACCGGGAGTGTGAATATCACACATGTGTTTGACCTTGTGCTGAAGGCCTTTAAACCGTGTTGAAAGAGATTATAGCATATAATCAGAGAAGCTTACAGGCAGAAATGCCTTCCCCTTTAAAAGAATATCTTATGTAAGAATGATCAAAATTCAGAACAATATTAATAATGTTATTATCAATTATAGACTGGTATGTGGGTGTGCCCTGCAATGGGTTGGTGCCCCATCCTGGGTTGTTCCCTGCCTTGTGCCCATAGCCTCCGGAATAGGCTCCGGACCCCCTGTGACCTTGAATTGGACAATTGGTTGCAGGAGATGAACAGATGGATGTATGGATGTATCAGTAATAGCAATAAAAGAGGTGGCTATAAACATTTAATGGCTTAGTTGTGATAGTAAAGCCAGACACTTTACTTGCATTATATTTACTTAATTTTTTTTTACAGATGCTTTTATTCAAATCGATGCACAAGTGAGGAAAACAGCACATCACACACATACAGCAGTCAAGAATTCCATTAGACCTAAGTCGGCTAAGCTGAGCTTCCAGTGAATATCCAGGAATGAGTGTAAGCAGTACTGGGGCAGGAGCTACAAAACCTCTTCCAAACAGAGCAAGAACCTAATATGACAAGTATTCAAAGGAGCAGGTTCAGGGAAACATTACGGACATCCAGGGAGCGTGGAGGGGTGCAAGCTAGCTGAAGCTTTGCATGTGAATCAGTGTCAGAGGAGCAGGGTCAGGACTTTCCCAGAGCAGCCGTGGCGATTCTGCATACCGGCGATCCGCCACTGGGCCGTGACACGTGCCTGCATACCGGCTATGAGTGTGGTGGTGCCGGTGGGGAGGTGACTTGCCGACACTACTGTAAGCTGCAGTGCATTCTGCACAAAATTTTACATATGATTATCCATCTCAGTTTCTCTTTGGGGAATGAACCCAGTAGATTGTAATCAGTGTTAGCAATACAGTAGTACTCTAGCAGATCAGTCAGTGTTAGCAGTGCAGTAGTACTCTAGCATATAACGGTGTTAGCAGTACAGTAGTACTCTAGCAGATCAGTCAGTGTTAGCAGTGCAGTAGTACTCTAGCATATAACGGTGTTAGCAGTGCAGTAGTACTCTAGCAGATCACGGTGTTAGCAGTACAGTAGTACTCTAGCAGATCACGGTGTTAGCAGTACAGTAGTACTCTAGCATATCACGGTGTTAGCAGTACAGTAGTACTTTAGCAGATCAGTCAGTGTTAGCAGTACAGTAGTACTCTAGCATATCACGGTGTTAGCAGTACAGTAGTACTTTAGCAGATCAGTCAGTGTTAGCAGTACAGTAGTACTCTAGCAGATCACGGTGTTAGCAGTACAGTAGTACTCTAGCAGATCACGGTGTTAGCAGTACAGTAGTACTCTACCAGATCACGGTGTTAGCAGTACAGTAGTACTCTAGCATATCACGGTGTTAGCAGTGCAGTAGTACTTTAGCAGATCAGTCAGTGTTAGCAGTACAGTAGTACTCTAGCAGATCACGGTGTTAGCAGTGCAGTAGTACTCTAGCATATAACGGTGTTAGCAGTACAGTAGTACTCTAGCAGATCACGGTGTTAGCAGTGCAGTAGTACTCTAGCATATAACGGTGTTAGCAGTACAGTAGTACTCTAGCAGATCAGTCAGTGTTAGCAGTGCAGTAGTACTCTAGCATATAACGGTGTTAGCAGTGCAGTAGTACTCTAGCATATAACGGTGTTAGCAGTACAGTAGTACTCTAGCAGATCACGGTGTTAGCAGTGCAGTAGTACTCTAGCATATAACGGTGTTAGCAGTACAGTAGTACTCTAGCATATAACGGTGTTAGCAGTACAGTAGTACTCTAGCAGATCACGGTGTTAGCAGTGCAGTAGTACTCTAGCATATAACGGTGTTAGCAGTGCAGTAGTACTCTAGCAGATCACGGTGTTAGCAGTACAGTAGTACTCTAGCAGATCACGGTGTTAGCAGTACAGTAGTACTTTAGCAGATCAGTCAGTGTTAGCAGTACAGTAGTACTCTAGCATATCACGGTGTTAGCAGTGCAGTAGTACTTTAGCAGATCAGTCAGTGTTAGCAGTACAGTAGTACTCTAGCAGATCACGGTGTTAGCAGTACAGTAGTACTCTAGCAGATCACGGTGTTAGCAGTACAGTAGTACTCTAGCAGATCAGTCAGTGTTAGCAGTACAGTAGTACTCTAGCAGATCACGGTGTTAGCAGTACAGTAGTACTCTAGCCGATCACGGTGTTAGCAGTACAGTAGTACTTTAGCAGATCAGTCAGTGTTAGCAGTACAGTAGTACTCTAGCAGATCACGGTGTTAGCAGTACAGTAGTACTCTAGCCGATCACGGTGTTAGCAGTGCAGTAGTACTCTAGCATATCACGGTGTTAGCAGTGCAGTAGTACTTTAGCAGATCAGTCAGTGTTAGCAGTACAGTAGTACTCTAGCAGATCACGGTGTTAGCAGTACAGTAGTACTCTAGCCGATCACGGTGTTAGCAGTGCAGTAGTACTCTAGCATATCACGGTGTTAGCAGTGCAGTAGTACTTTAGCAGATCAGTCAGTGTTAGCAGTACAGTAGTACTCTAGCAGATCACGGTGTTAGCAGTGCAGTAGTACTCTAGCATATAACGGTGTTAGCAGTACAGTAGTACTCTAGCAGATCACGGTGTTAGCAGTGCAGTAGTACTCTAGCATATAACGGTGTTAGCAGTGCAGTAGTACTCTAGCAGATCACGGTGTTAGCAGTGCAGTAGTACTCTAGCAGATCACGGTGTTAGCAGTGCAGTAGTACTCTAGCAGATCACGGTGTTAGCAGTGCAGTAGTACTCTAGCAGATCACGGTGTTAGCAGTGCAGTAGTACTCTAGCAGATACTCCCTCAGATTAGAGTCAACCTTCCACTGATGATGCCCCCTTCCTGCCTTCCCAGCTCAGCCACCCATGCCTTAAGATGCCTCGATGGAGCTGTAGTTGATCCTGCTTCCTGCTCTGGCTGTCATCCTGGCCCCATGTTCCCATGTGCTCTTTCCTCTGGGTTCCCTTTACCAAAGAAACATCTTGGCATTATCAAACAGCTTCCACATATCAAACGCTGTCTCCTCCTTTTGCAGTGTGCAGGGCTCAGATTCTACACTGTAAATGTCTTCTAACACTCTGCTAACAAGTCAATCACCTACTATGTCTAGAACGTTCTCCAGTTTAATTCTTGCTTGTTGACCATGGTCTGAACACATCAGGTTTTCAGGATCAAGTGAAACTTTGGATGAAATTATTCAAATGTATTAATTTTACCCCTGCATGTAGTTTATTTTTTGCTTTGAAAAGCAAAAGTTCAGCAGAGACTTAGTTACATTTCTGCCACATTTCCCCCAATACGCTCCGCCCGATATCCTTCTCCGGAACTGGGTCCCTCATTTCCCCCCAAAACAGATTTCTTTTCAGCCAATGTCTGTTTCCACATCATTACAAGCAATATGGAAGCTGACACAAGCTTAGCAAAAACATCAGTAGACCTGCTGTCACATGGGGCTGTTTTAACTGTGTCCTCGCCTTCGGGCTGACAGAAGTGAACGGGGCCCTGGGGACACGTTGCTCGGGGCCGCCAGCTGGAAAGGGCCTGTCACCGGTGACTGATTTCAGTTACATGGACCAGCTCTGGAGGTCAGCTCTGAATATGATGAGTCTGTTTTCAAAATGGATCTTTTATTTCATATACGGCAAAATAGGGCACAACGGCCCTTTGATCTGCCTCTAATCTCTCGTAAATCACAGGGGAGATTGTTGTTGTGGCACTTTGGATTTAAAGGCCATTTGGTAGGCAAATAAATATGAACGTGATAAGAGCCAGTTAGAAGAGAATGAGATGTGTCTGCATAGCCGGGTCCTTCAAGGCTGCCAAGGGGGGACATTCTTCTCACTTATTTTCTTCATGATGTCGATAATGCTGCCCTTATTACACCATCATAAACAACTTCTGAGGCTTCTAGTACTTCCTGAGGTGCTGGTGGGGGGGGGGGGGGGGGCTGGAAAGAGAGCCACTGTCAAAACATTTTGCACATTGCTGCATATAGTCAACCAGACTTACTTTATACCATAGATTTTATGCTGAGGCAAATTCCTGCCCCGCCATAAGGGGGTGTATGTGAGCAAAATCGAATTTCCCTAAGAATTTATCGTCTCCTGCTGCCATCCTATGTAAAGCTATATCTTCACAAACAGATTTTTTTCTAATGTTATTCTCACATAGAAAAGTCAAACCGCACACCAGGCTGATTTTACATCATGTTCACACTGGTTCGAGCCTCATAAATTTCAGTGTGTATCACTGTGCGTGTATATCTGTGTGTGTGTACGTGCCTCTGGCTAAATCAGTCTAGACCAAGGATAATACTCAGAAAATTCAAAAAGGCAAAAAGAAACCGAAGAATGAGAAGTCATCAGCTAGCACGCTGTGACACAGAAACGACGGCGATGTGCGTTTCATTGTTGTGCCATTCCAATGGCCTTTTTCCCCAGAAGCGGCACAAATCAGCCAGGACACTTGACAGGAATGCAAAGCAACTCCTGCCGTCCTGATGAGCGCCGTGCGGCTCTGCGGATTAGGTAACTTTCGCTGACGTTACGCTGACATTACGCTGTTAAATTCCCAGCTTTTCTGTGGTGCCGTGCTGGAGCCGTGTTTCAGGCCCAGGGCCAATATTTTGTGGTGGAAACGCGCAGAACTAGTTTTCACTGGGAAAATTTATGGTACCGGCTCTGGCAACGTGTTGGTGGAAACGGGGTAACTGAGGCCCTTAACCCTTAAAACTGCTCTGGGGTGTCGGATAAATGGCTGACCCTGTGCTCAGACCCCAAGCTTCAGTCTTACCTGTATAGCTGTCCCACCAGATGGGATTTGTGAGAACCAAACATGCTCATGTATCTGTACTTGTATGAACATTACTCTGCCGTACACATGCCACCTGGAGGAGCACATGAGGCAGCGGGACAGCTCGCCCACCCCACCCCCCCACCAGCCCCAGGCTGACCCTGCCCCATGACCCTGGTCGTCTCCACCAGATGAAGCAGGTGGCTGCTTGAATCCCTGGAATTTTACTCAGCCTCCATGCTGGGAACATTTCCAGAGATCCGACTGAGTACGCAATCACTGGGAAACATTTCACTTGAATGTTGCCTCCAGCACCTCCTGCTGGTTGGCGATTTTAACAACAGTGTCATTCCAGTACTGACCAGAGCAACAAACTCCTCAGGACTGTCAGTCCCTCTGATGTACCACTTTCAATCGCCATAAAGACAATTCCTGGTCCTACAGCCCAACACAGTTACAGAATTTGTGTGTGAAGCTGCTTGGTAGCCCTGTAGAGGTTAACGATTCTGTTCTGCTAGCTTTCCAGGGGGCAGCTAATCTGAATTGCTCCTTTAAACTGTCCAGATTGATTCCAGGTTGAAACATTTTTTATGACTGACGCTACGCTCAGAAGAGGAGGAAGCATTGAACTACTGACAGGCCAGGTCAGACCTCCTCACTGCTTCATAAGAACTTGTGCATGGTACTTGAAACCAGTGGTCCTGCCCAGATGTTCTTAGATCCCCCCTGGGCCTCCTACAGGCTGCCGTAGTTTCAGACACTGGAGGGTCAGTAATAAGACCATGAAACACCGCTGTGTGGTACAGAGGCCAGAGAAGGCCCTTCAACTCTTAGGCCGCACAAAGAAAGCAATTCTAATGTTTGGGGGGAATACCCCTGAGGATTCTCCCCCCCCCCCCTTAATTTCCTCTTTCTCTCTTTCTCTGCATGCTAAATAATTAACTGGACTTAATTTATTTTCACAAGCATTTTGTGAGGTCATCTGATCTCACATCTGCGAGCCACCCCACCCTGTGCCAGGCCACATGCTGGGGGGGGGGGGGGGCATTAAGGGGAGGTGCAGTTAATTACAGAGGATCAGATTTGTTAATGAATTGCACATCTGAGAGGCTGCGTCATGGAGAGAGGGATGGTGTGAGTGGGGGAGAGCCCCGAGGGGTGACTCCTGTGCTGTTTAACGGACTGCAACCGATGGATAATGTGGTTTAAACTCAATAAACGCAAAGGCTGATACACATCGGAGCGATCTATATAAAACAGACACCTTGGATAATATACACCTTCAGTGTCACAGCCGGCTCCTCGCTGAATGCTGATAAAGACAGCAAGACGAAAGCGAGTGAGCTGCACACCAGCTGGGAAGGCAGCAGACGGCCACTTCATGACTGCCCCCTACTGGTCACGCCATAGGACTGCAGTGTGCGACACAAACGCGGGGAGCTAAAATCTGGCAGCGGCCAGCCGCACACGGGCATGCTTCACTGCACCAGGAGGCGCGAGGCCAGATCATGGAGAGGCAGGACAAGGGACACGCGGAGAGTGACACAGCCAGTGGGAACTCATGAGGAAAAACAGAATGAGAGAGAGCTACCGATTGGTTCAACCACAACAGATGTTTGGTACAGCCCAGGGAAGATGAAGAGGCGAACAAACAGGCCGCTATGCTTTCCGCGTTTTGGAAGTGAGAAAGGGATAGTCAGCGGGTCCTGTCAACAGCCGTGCTTTTCCTGTTTGAAGCAGTATGTCAATATCAATAAAAACATGCCAGATATACAGAAGGAAAATGTAAATGTTAAGTGTAAGGTGGGCGCATTCATAAATATGTAAACCTAGTCGAGCACATTCAACCATGTACGCCGCTTTGAATTTCGACCAACACCTTAATCTTTGAGCGATGATGGAAAGCCGACCACTGGCAGAATGGATTGCGGCTCTTGTTTTCTGTGCACCGTGTTGTGAAACACATCAACACATCATCTCTCAGCAGGATCTGCCTGCCTCATAACTAACTGTCTGTAAAATTCCTGCTCAGTCGTCAGCTTTCGCCAAAACCAAGACCGACCTTGTACCTGAAATGTGTGTGTAGACACAGCCCAGGTGATTGATTAGCATTCTGACAGCTCTGTTGGTAACCATGGAATATTTAATGACTTTGTCACGTGGGGCAGTGCAGACCTGTGACAGATTTTGGGATTCCCCCTCCCAGCTACCGTGGGAAAAGCGATCATATCTTATCTCTGCAAAGCCAACATTAATCCGGTAACCTTGAATGCCTTGGGGGCACAGAGGGAGTGGAGAACCGCGATCCCTCACCGGGTCCTGTGCTATCGTGTGAGTGGCGGTCCTGGTTTCTGGGGCCTTGGCTTGCGCTGGACAGGAAGTACCTTGGCATTAATATGTAGGATGATAGAACCGGCAGCTCATGCCTTGGCTCTCATCCTGAACCCACACGTGGAGGAGAGTGGATCATGGGGGAGGACATAACGTCCCACCCCCTGACATGTGATAAACAAGCCCGTTGAGTGGCCAGGCAGCCCCGCTGGCATGTGCATATCCATCTGTACACCCTCTGTACACGCTGCAAGCCAGCCGGTGCGTGTTCCTCACATGCGTACATTGGTGGGGGGGGGGGGGTGCTTTATGCCCATGTAAATAAATACATGAAAATAGGTTGTTGTGCAGGTCCAGGGTTTCAGCTCGAGAATTAAATAAAGATGAGATGGTCTTTTTTTTTTGGGGGGGGGGGGGGATTAAATGGTTCTGTAGGTGTGATTCGCTTCACCCAAGAACACCAAAGGGAGGCATCCCATCCAGTATGTGCATACCTGCAGGGCGACGCAGGATCTGGGGGGGGGGGAGGCTCGCCTGTATTCTCTGCTATCTGGGGCTGCTGCAGGATCGAGGCGTAAATGTGCCTGCGAGCAGGGGGGGGGGGGGGGGGGTGTGGATGGTGGAGGAAGGCATGAAGAGTGAGGGAAGGGGAGCAAAAAAATTATGTATGTGTGTGTCCGTGTGCGTCTGTATATATGTATGCGTGTGTGTGTCCGTGTGTGTCTGTATATATGTATGCGTGTGTGTCCGTGTGTGTCTGTATATATGTATGCGTGTGTGTCCGTGTGTGTCTGTATATATGTATGCGTGTGTGTCCGTGTGAACACGTTTTTGAATAATCCACTCACATGAACATTAGGAGAATCTCCCCAAGGAGTGACATTGTGCCATCGTGATCCAAGCCTGTGATCCCATCCAAACTTTGCAGCCTATTGTGCCCCCCCTGGGGAGACGGTGGCCCCGTGATGCTGCTTATTTTGGGGACGGACGCTGAGGGGGACTCATCAAAAGGCCCTCGGTGACAGGATATTCCATCAGCCACCCGTCGACCTGCCCTTCTCTCTCTCTCTCTCTCTTATGGCAGCAAAGGCCACCCTCTCATCTCGCTTCTGCCTCAAAGAGCCCCCCCTGTCTCCCCTCTGCGCCTTTCCACTGTGCTTTTGTGGGGGTGTGTCTGGGTGCTCCCAGGCTGCCGGTCAGGATCGGGATGTCTTCAGCAGCGCGGGATGGACCTCCCTCCACTTTGTGCCAGTGCGCGTCGACTACTTCCATTTTTTTATCAACTGAGAGACAGTTTTGGGACAAGATGGTGACTCGTGAGCCTGCTCGGGGAATTGGTCTCCCCCCCCTAACAGGGAACTCAGCACGACATCTATCATTCAGCAAGAGTGCGGAGATCATTTTTATTTCAGGGTTTGGAAGGACGAGACGGGGACTTTGCTGGAAGTTCATATTCCCAGAGGTGGACATGACAGGTCCAGAAAGTAAAAATCCAGACCAAGATTTGGTTTTGTTTGAGTATTCTGTGACTTTTTTTTTATTGAACTGGTTGGTTTAAATAAAATTTTAGTCCGGATTTTTAGTTTCTGGACAAGAAATGTCCACCTCTGGGAGTGAGGACTTCAGTATGGGGTACTGAGAGCCAGAGAAGCAGGACTCTAGGTTACATCTATATCCAGAATGAGGGCAGTGTATGCATACCTGCAGGGGAAGTGAATTACCAACAGCCATGGTCACCTGGCCATACCTACTGAGATGGATAGTGAACCCCCACTGTCCTCGAACCGGCTAATTTGTAGATTTTAATTAGTTCCATGGAGCAGAGATGTGGGCAGGGGGTAAAGTGGCAGCAGTGATGGCGTTAAGGCCGACGCCGCTTGTGGTGGAGGTGTGTGTGCGTGTGTGTGTGTGTGTGTGTGTGTGTGTGTCGCGCCGGTGGACCCTCCTGTTTCGGGCTCCGAGATGGAGGCGAACGGGAGCTGCCGCGGTGTTCGTGAGAGATAAAGGACGTGAATGTGCTTAGCGATGCGGGAAGATGGGCACCTCCGCGCTGGCAGCCTCCCCCCGCCGTGCATTCCTGCCGCGTTCACTAGGCAGCCTCCCCCCGCCGTGCGTTCACTATCAGATCTAACAGTCACAACCCCGGACGCCTCTGCTCCAGTGTGCGCTCCCTGCCCGAAACACACCAGGGGCTGGGCGCATTTGAAGACCCCATCACACGCGTGCCCCCATGCTGTCGCGGATGCCCACACTCCTGGAGGGCGGTCACAGGGTGTGGGGGTCAGGGGGGCTCGTGCCTACCGTTGATGCGGGAGCTGCTGGCATCGGCCTCGATACAGCAGACACGTCTGGTTCTGAGCGATACCAGCGATGATCCCAGCAGCGGGAGGCCGGCCCAAGCTTCACACCTCTAATGAATTTCCATACGCCCGGCCGCTCTCCTTCCTGTCGGATAGCTTGGCTGCCATTTGGCTTTTATGATGCCCCAGAATCTATTTGCTTCACCTCCTGCTGGCACGCAACAGTCTCCCCACGAATCAGGACTCTGAGCATAAAAAAAATATTATTATCTTGTAAGAAAAAAAGATGTAAACAATGAAATGGGTAAGAGACCCCTCAGAGGAGTTCGAGTGTGAGTCCTGTGTCATCACGAACCGCGCACTTCGTATGGAGTCCCAGAGCCGCTGGCTGGCAACTGAAATTTACGGCGGAAGAGTTTGCCGCACGGTTTGCCGCACCGTGAAACAGGTAGCCGAAATAGCTTCCATCACACAGCATGAAAACAGCATCTGCCTCTTCGCCATTTGGAAAATCATTTAGCGATACCATCGCTCGCCCGACTAAGGGAGAAGGTGGCGGCGAATTTATCACTGTCTGTGAGAGTGGAGCCACGAAATGTAGAGCCGGGAATCAATGCGAAAAGGTGTGTGTGTGTGTGTGTGTGTGTGTGAGGGGGGGGGGGTGTTATTGCAAAGGTTTTGTGAAATGATCACTTTGATATTGCTGTGGGAGCTTAAGGCTAACTGCGGAGGGGAAATCAGTTCATTAGCGCTTCAGACTGACTTTCATCACGGCGACTTTATCCGAAGGAGCAGGATACGAACATCACTGGGAATCCCCCCCCCCCCATCTCTACCGATGAGCTGTTACACATGGACGTGTGTTTAATGGCCACTTTCTCTGGGGCATGCCACACCTGAGCCCCTGCACCACAGAGCAAGGGCACCAGCAGGACTCGCTGCGTCTACTCAGCTTCCACCAGGCAAAGACCACGGGGCTGCTCACCGGGAAGTCTCCAGGAGTATACGCTCACATTGTCTACACGGAGTTTGCAAGGTCTCGTACATCACCATGGCGATAGCTTTACGAGGTCGAGTAATCCCAGTGCCGCCACGAAGTAAGATTTGATAAAACGGGGCTCGGTGTATGTTCCGTATAACTGGACCGGATTCTCGAAGCTTCCTGAAGTGATACCTGTGTGTCAGTGATGGGGGCATTTAGGGGATCCCCCCCCCCCCTTGCACGTCACACTGTGGAGCCTGCGTTAGACAGCATTTCACACACAGAATTTATTCCATTCACGCTTAATGATTTAATGATCTAATACTAATGAGGTGACTTTGCCCCAAAGGGAAATGACAGGCACAGTCACTGCGTCTCAGAAGTGTCCCTGATGTGTGCCGAGAGCACCCCTGCCTTTGGGGTGATCTGGAGTGATCCGGGCCCCGCTCAACCCGCCTGGGGAGCAGGCACACCTGGGATGGCATAGTCGAAGCATGAGCTCAGGCCTTTATTACCGTTTTAATGAAGTGTCCGCTGCCTTCGGAGAGCGGAGGAGGGGAGACCAGCAGCATTATTACCTTTCATCTGAGCCCATGTGTACAGCCTGGGTTCTCCTGGAAAAAAATACAAATAAGTACTCTGGGTGTGTCCAAAGTGGCATACTTGTATACTATGTAGTAGGTGACATGCAGTATGCTAAGTGAGCAGTATGTCTGAATCCTCAGTATGGATGAGACAGTATGTGAATGGCACCTGGTCGACATACTACATACTGCGACATTCCGAAGTGTGCAGCTGCTGGAGGCTGTGCTCTCCCGCAAAGCCAATGGAGCAGCGGAGATGGTGCAGGAAGAAGGTGCAGGAAGAAGGTGCAGGAAGAAGGTGCAGGAAGAAGGTGCAGGAAGTGCCAGCTCTATACAAATGTCAGTAGAAAACAATAACCAGTTACCTAAGTAGAGTCAAATACGTATTTTTTCGTTTATAGTTTGTTAACACTTTTTAGGTCCAGAAAGTACAAAATCTCCACCTCTGACGGTATGGCTGAGTGCATGCATCCTTGTCCGCATGCATACATACAGGACAAAGTACATTAACGGTCGAAAGGCAGTGCTTCACTCAACAACCCAACAGCAGCCTAATTGCACTGCACACAGCCTAACTATGTATGTGACTCAGACTAACTGCACTGCACACAGCCTAACTGTGTATGTGACTCAGCCTAACTGCACTGCACACAGCATAACTGGTGACACAACACCATGACAGTAAAATACCAACATATAAACGAGTTTCACTGTGTGTGAATGGGGCATAAGAGGAGGAGGGAGATGTGTTGTTGCCCCCCCACCTAACTAAATGCCTTCTCTGTTCGTTTGTTTTTCTTTTCCTTCGAAAATACCTAAGTAAGCTAATTTTTTATAGAGCTTTGCAAGAGTATCTTCTAAATGACAGCTTAATACAGCCTATTAAGGCGCTTAAGCAGCTGAATTCCATAATGCATGCAGAGGCAGGAACTGGGCTTCTCAAGTGAGTCACCAAGATGTTGGATTAGATGACTGATGGGATGGATAGATGTTTTTTTGCTGTGGTGGGAAAGATTTTGGGGTTGCGGGTCACCAACGAGAAATGTTAGCAGCCCTCAGTGTTGCTTACACTGTCGCCTGTGCACTGTGACTTCACTGAGAGCACCTCAGCCTCCTGCACATGCTCAGTGCTGCTCACATGGTCACTAATACATTCTGATGTCACCAAGAGCCCCTCAGCCTCCTGCACATGCTCAGTGCTGCTCACATGGTCACTAATACATTCTGATGTCACCAAGAGCCCCTCAGCCTCCTGCACATGCTCAGTGCTGCTCACATGGTCACTAATACATTCTGATGTCACCAAGAGCCCCTCAGCCTCATGCACATGCTCAGTGTTGCTCACATGGTCACTAATACATTCTGATGTCACCAAGAGCCCCTCAGCCTCCTGCACATGCTCAGTGCTGCTCATGTTGTCCCTGGTGCACTCTGACATCACCAAGAGGCCCTCAGCCTTCCGCACATGCTCAGTGTCGTTCCTGCGGTCCCTGGCGCACTCTGATGTCACCAAGAGGCCCTCAGCCTTCCGCACATGCTCAGTGTCACTCACACGGTCCCTGGTGCACTCTGACACCACCGAGAGCCCCTCAGCCTTCCGCACATGCTCAGTGTCGTTCCTGCGGTCCCTGGCGCACTCTGACACCACCGAGAGCCCCTCAGCCTTCCGCACATGCTCAGTGTCGTTCCTGCGGTCCCTGGTGCACTCTGACACCACCGAGAGCCCCTCAGCCTTCCGCACATGCTCAGTGTCGTTCCTGCGGTCCCTGGTGCACTCTGACATCACCAAAAGTCCCTCAGCCTCCCGCACACGCTCAGTGTCACTCATGTGGTCCCTGGCGTACTCTGACATCACCAACAGCCCCATGGCCTCCTGCACATGCTCAGTTCTGCTCAAAAGGTCCCTGTACTCTAAGAGCTCATCCCTGTCGGCGAGCGGATATTTCTCAGCTGCTGCACAGTACCTGTGCTTGCTGAACATTCTGGAAGCCAGTTACACATAAACTGGGAGAGCCAAAAGCTATGTCCCTGTAATTAAAGTCTCCCCACTCTTGATATTAGGGAAAAAAAAGACTTGGATTTGAGCCGCGTTGTAAATTCAATAAATCCACTCCACTCATAAAAAGCAGATTGAGAAAAAAAAACAGCCTTGAACGTTATAATTTAGCTACTTTCTGAAAATATATGGGCTTCCTGGAGCCATACCAAGGAGAGCTGGCGTCGAGGCTGAGCTCGCCGCCGAGCTGGATTTGCTAAGTTGACTTCGATCCAGGACCACACAGATATTTCCTCCTCTGCCTAATAATTAAGGGCAGCTAGCAAATGAAGGTGGCAGATAATTACTATCGGCAGCAGTGATGAAAAGCCCTGAATCCCTTAAAACTGCAGCAAACAGGAGAGACTGTTTGCTGCTTTATGGTAACAGGAGGATATACAGTTTGGCCCATTTGTATCTGAAGTTCACTTTGATTTTCTGTATTCATATTCTGTTCAATTCCATTCTACTTATATAGTGCCATTAACAAGGAGCATTTTCACAGAATCCCAGGTCTGAGGTCCCTGGAGAGTAAAGCCAGGAAAGTGACCAGGAAAATCTCCCTCAGATAGAGCGGGAAGCCGACCGTCATCTGGGCGGCACCGTGTGACACAAGGTCACATCATTGTTCCTCTTTTTGAGGTTCTGGAAATATCTGGCTCTCCTTACCCCTGGGTAGAGCACACTTTACTCCAATTTGTGGTAAGAAAGATGAAAAGATCTATCTAGGATGAGAAAGAATGAGGGAGAAAGAGGGAGAGAGAGATCAGGAGGGCGGAGGTCAGTGCTTCCAGCTGGACGGAGGTGGTGCACTCCCCCGCAGTCGCACAGAGAGTCCTGCAGAGTGGCTTTCATCCACAGTGATCCGTATCTCCTGCGGAGAAGCATGTAAAGTGTGTTCTAGGAGCTGCAGAGTGGCCATGCCGTTCCAGATCGTCCGAGATCCTGTATGTTCATGCTGACTGCGGATGCGGGCGCGTGGTTCCGGATCGTCCGTGATCCTGAATGTTCATGTTGACTGCGGACATGGCCATGTGGTTCCCGATCGTCTGTGTTTCTGAATATTCGTACTGACTGTGGACACGGACGTGTGGTGCTGGATCGTCTGTGATCCTGAATGTTCATGCTGACTGAGCGTGATGCCGGATTGTCTGTGAGCTACACTGTGTTCAAAGGGATGCCTGAAACATGGGCCCTCGTGGCCCCCTGTGGGCACCGTCTCCTCACCTGTTTACCGGCTTCCTCTCTGACAGCCATGGCTGTGAGCTTCAAGCGTCTCATCTAATGTCAGCACTTATCGTACCCACTGAAGGGTTACAGTGAGCTAGGATCCATTCCGAGCTGGCATGAGGCCGTGGAGACCCTGGATGGGATCCCGGTGAGTGAGAGAGAGAGAGACACACACACAAACACAAACACACACACACGCACATGTAGGGTATACATATCCTTATGGGGACCACTCATTCATTTCAATGGGAAAGATGCTAACGCTAACTATGATAACCCCTACCCTGCCCTAACCATAACCATAAGTATCCTAACAAAATACAAGGGTTTTTGCATTTTTAGTTTTTTCATAGCAGTCACCGATTTTTATAAAATAGAGTTTTTCCTTATGGGGACCAGGAAACCGGTCCCCATAAGGGAAAAAAAACAGATATTTATCATGTTATGGGGACATTATGTCCCCATAAGGATAGGTAAACACGCTCGCACACACACACACACGCACACACACACAAACCCTTCAAGAACGAACCCTGCCGAAAAGGCAGCCCCCAACACACAATGGTGAACTTTGTCCTGACTAGGGTGGCAATGACACTTTCTTGGAGTATAAAACGGTCACTGCTGCTCTTCCAAAGTGTCCTGTTCCCATTCCCAGCGAGCCCGAAGGCGAATCCGGAATTCTTCCATGTCCTCTATAATCCACGGGAGCTCTAGTCATGGAGATTTTTTTTAGAGATCAGCACAAAAAAAAGACATTCTTCTGGGGGAGAAAACACACAATTAGGTAAGAGAACCAGAGCTTTTCCAGGCTGTGGAAGGAGCTGTCAGACTGCGGCTGATATGGACTCAGAGAAAGGAAATGTCTCCCGCATTAATCTGGTGTCTAGCGTAGCAGATAATGTCCTGCAGTAGCCACCTGACTCTTAACATCTTAGAAACTAAGAGACCGTCAGAGAGCAATGTCTCAAGTGCACCTTGGCACAGGAAGGGTTTATTTTATATATTAAGCTCGTCTAGATCCCTGGCGAATGGCTCGTCACACAAGGAAAGCAGAAATGCGGTGTTCCCCGGGACAATCGAACACCTGCATTCAGCTATTCAGACACCCAGGTACCAAAACCCCGGGCCTTGTTTGTGGAAGCTTTGGAGGTACCTGAGTTTAGTTTTAGTTCTTTAACAGAATATTTGCATAGCTGAAATTTCCACATCTTTAGGCTACAAATCCAGCTCCTGTAACCATGGTCTGCTGCTGGAGACCAAGCAGAGCAGACCTTCTGGTACTCGTACCCCACTCCTGAGTCTCGTTTCCCGGTGGCATCCTGACCCGCGTGTGATCGAAAACAGTCTCTGGCTGCCGCTCAAATTAAAGTGTTTCCTATAATTGGCAAAAATGAAGAAGGACTGTGTGCAGGGGACAGGGTCCTGCTGGGGAGAGTTCATTAAAATTTCGATTTCCCAACCAGTAGGGGCTCCGTATCAGGATGCGGGGGAAAGGAGGGGCGGGACCAATGAAACAGTGGCTCCTTCCTCGATGCTGGAATACAGCGTGCAGACCCACGGTGAGTATGCGGTGAAGTGTGCTTCACGCCTCTGCTCCGCGGCTCTGTTAAATTAGAAGCTGTCTACGTTTATATCTGTGGGATGCTGTCGACCTCCACCTCAGCGCACACTCCATCCAAACCACAAGGAGCAGCCGACCGTCCGCTCCAGGGCCGCGGTTCCAGTCAGCGGGCCGTCACGCTTTGCACTGGCCCCCGCGTTTACCCCTCGCGTTATCTTCCCGGTGCAGCTGCGCGGGACGAGTGCCCTAGAGGACGCGCGGCAAAATGAATCGGTCCGTGCAAGAGCATCATGGTTCAAGGTGCAAAGCGATGAGGGGCGGGGCTTCATGGGGTACAGGGCCCAGATGGGAGGGGGGGGGGGACTCAGACATACCTCTCCAATAAACCCCGTCACGTTCAGTAACACTTGCTAAAAATCTGCACGACTCCTGCATTCAGCAGAAATGCATCCTTAAGAAAAGACAGCGCTAAACTGGGAATGCGGGAGCATTTCTGGGGGGGGGGGGCAAAGCCGAGACTGCGAGGCACCTCACAAGTTGCCATAATGAAGCTACTGAGGCCTGAAGGAAGGTGACGGGGAAGCAGCGGCGGTTTCATTTGGTTCCTTCCATTTTTATGCAGCAAACCGCTTAGCAGAGATTCAGATCTGACAGGGAGGCATCACATCACAATACAACAGAAGGCTGCACTCTGGGAAAAGAAATGCGAGCGGGTAAAACAGGCGTGGGGGGGGGGGGATCTCCTGAGGCAATTACGGGAGAAAAAAACTTCTAGGGGTCTAAGAGGCACCATGGGAGTGCTGACTTTGTACAAGACTGACGGAGCTGCATAGCTGAGGTTTGGCACTGCAACCGACCAGCCACATCACTCCAGCTATGATGGGGGTTCCAGCTGAAGTTTGCCCCAGGCTGATAGGTGCCCAGGCACAGGGGAGAGGACAGTAACCTGAGATGGTACTGATGCATGAGGTTGGGCTTGAAACCCTGCATAGTAGCAGTTACACTAAATGTAACAGCTCTTCACCGTGGAGTTAAACACCAACAGCGAGGGCTCAGCTTACACCGACTGGCAGATGCTTCCATAAGGCAGATTCTCCATAGTTTATTGCCAACAGACCTTTGATTTATTAGAGGAGTTACAGGAAGCCCTAAATCCTTCGATTTGATTAAACAGATGGCAGACACAGTGTTCAGCTGGGGGTTGGTGTATGTTTGCAGGGAAGATGTCTCTCCGGCAGCACTGATGTGGACCTCAAGACGACGGGAGACACAGCGAGCAGGAAGAAAGACCTTAGGAGGACAGCAAAAGGACAGCGCGGTGATACCAACCCCCCCCCCCCTCACACACACACACACACACACACACACACACAAATCAACAATAAATGTAAAGCGCGGTCACCTTTCGGCACGGAGCATGTGACCCTGGAGCGTACCTTACTCTGTGAAGATCTTCTGAGGGTGACTGCGTGCCTCGAACATCACAAGCACCTTTCTCCAGGACAGACAAGCTGACCTTTTTAAACATTTGCATACACAATTTTGAAACACTCTTCAAAAGGTCACTGAGTTCCCCCTAAAAAAAGCGCAATGTACTCTTTTCCAAGAAAATGTATTCAATTCAGTCCACAGGCTTTTTCATAAAGGATCTTTGCACGGCTGATGACTGTACTGGATTGGTCATTAAAAATAAATTCACCGTGTTCACAAGAGCATCATTAAGGAGGTACTTCCCAGAGTAACATACCTCTCCATTCAGAACAGTCTGGCCGTGTTTCTGGCTACCTCTCTGTAAGTAATAATCACACACAGGGTCATTTCACAGATGATAAATATAGCAGCTGACAGAACTGCCAAGCCGCTTCAGCGACGCACTTAGAGAATCCACAAAGAGTACAGTGTGAGAAACCACAGTCTCCACTTCCCAGGGCCCCATAGAGAAACCACAGAGAGTACAGTGTGAGTAACCACAGCCTCCACTTCCCTGGGCTCCATAGAGAAACCACAAAGAGTACAGTGTGAGTAACCACAGTCTCCACTTCCCAGGGCCCCATAGAGAAACCACAAAGAGTACAGTGTGAGTAACCACAGCCTCCACTTCCCAGGGCCCCATAGAGGAACCACAAAGAGTACAGTGTGAGTAACCACAGTCTCCACTTCCCTGGGCTCCATAGAGGAACCACAAAGAGTACAGTGTGAGTAACCACAGCCTCCACTTCCCAGGGCCCCATAGAGAAACCACAAAGAGTACAGTGTGAGTAACCACAGCCTCCACTTCCCAGGGTCCCATAGAGAAACCACAAAGAGTACAGTGTGAGTAACCACAGCCTCCACTTCCCAGGGCCCCATAGAGGAACCACAAAGAGTACAGAGTGAGTAACCACAGTCTCCACTTCCCTGGGCTCCATAGAGAAACCACAAAGAGTACAGTGTGAGTAATCACAGCTTCCACTTCCCAGAGTTAGTAATCAGCAGATTAGCTGAAAAAATCTGCAGAAGAGGTATATTTGTAAATGTAGATGTCACATTGCTTGACACATGTCTCATGAAGCATGATCACCACCATGGCCTGGCACACACACAGCCTGAGAGAGGGAGTGATGGAGAGAAGCAGTGATGGAGTGATGGAGAGGGGGAGTTATGGAGAAACAAAGTGATAAAGAGGGATTGATGGTGAGGAGTGATGAGAGATGGAGTGATGGAGGGATATAGTGATGGATAGGAGTGGTGGAGAGGAGCTATGGAGAGACGGAGTGATGGGGTGATGAGAGGAGTGATGGAGGGACGGAGTGGTGGAGAAACGGAGTGATGGAGAGATGGCGTGATGGAGAGATGAAGTAATGGAGAGATGGAGTGATGAGAGGAGTGATGGTCTGCCAGTGAGACCCCAGACACCACTGGTGAGGTGACAGGTGCAGCTTGTTGTTCAGTTGGAACAATGAGGCAATACCTTGTTTCAGCTGCTCTTTATTATGCACAAAGCAGACGCTCATCATCTTCTGCTATGGAACTATGTGTGTGTATGTCTATATATACACACATGCACACACACATCATATAATGCATTACATACACGATAATCAACAATCAACAATATACTATGTACATGGATTATCAAAATGTGTGAGCAAAATTTTTTATAGGAGTTTGGTCTGACTGAACTACTGAAGTGCTTTGGCCCCAGGAATGACCTGACTGACACACTATAGACTTAGATGTTATTAGTCTCACTGATGGCACATGCTATAGACATACCACTGTAGACTGGTCTTCAGTTGCAAACAAGTGATGCCTTTATTCTACCAAGCGACGTTCATCCACAGGAACCATGGCGTGGCATCACAGTACAAAACACAGTGGCGGCGACAACAATAGCGACTGTCTATATGCCTGTATGACCCAATTAATGACATGTGCCACCCAGTGTACATAAAGAGAACTACAAACATTTGGCTTCAACAACAACAGTGTACAGGTTGACTTACGACCTGTGCTACTTACGACTGATCCACTTTACGACCATTCTGAGACCTCAAATAACTGAGCCGCGTCTGGCGGCGGGAGTGTATGACAGTTTCTGTCCCAACTGCTGGCAGCAACTGTGAAAATGGTGATAAAAAGGTTAAAAAAAAACCAAACAATATGACTTGAAGATGATATAATTTTATTGTACAGTAAACTATAAATGGCCAACTTACGACAAAATTGCCTTACGACCAATCAGTCAGAACTGATCGTGGTCGCAAGTTGACAACGGCCTGGATTTACAGGCAACTTTAAAATAATTGTTTAAAATGTACCACCATTGTTAGTAATACTGCTGACCTCTATGAGGCTGAATCTCCATATGAGTCCATGCCTCATATAATCAATACTTTTAACGTATGTTAACTCTAACATAAACTGCGCGTTGATGATAAAATAAGCAATATCTTTGATTTATAGTGATACAACTAAACAGGAGGCTTTTATGTAGTGTGTTAACAAGAATACAGACCGAATACTACAGAAATATATCTGCATGAATATATTGTAAATGACATATTACAGCTACAGTGTGGATGTATCACTACCGAACGAGCATACAGCAGAAAATCATCATTTATGTAGTTAAACTGAACTTACTCTTTGTTGCACGCATACTATCTACAAAATTAAATGCTACAAACTGCAAGCATTTATTCGCTACAACAAGCAACACAGACTGAAATTTCTTGCTGGATTATCAAGTGTCTAAATGGGCGGGTACATAAGAACATAAGAACATAAGAACATAAGAACATAAGAACATGTATATATACAAGCACTGGATGACGCCCGAGTGATAACAATCTCCAGCAATCACATACCGAATAACAACAACTCAACAAGGAGATTGAGTGGTTAACAGGATTATGATTAATTGCACTGCAGGCAGCCGAAATCAATACAACAGAGCTAAAATATAACTTTCTCGTAGGCTCCAATAGTAATTTTTTAACAAATGGAGTGATTGAGTAGTGAAGTGATGGAATGATGGCGTGGTGGAGTGATGGAGAGATGGAGTGATGACAGATGGAGTGGTGGAGAGGTGGAGTGATGGAGAGATGGAATTGTAGAGTGATGGAGTGATGAAGAGGTGCAGCGATAGAGAGATGGAATGATGGAGTAGCAGAGTGATGGAATGATGGAGAGGTGGAGTGATGGACAGGTGGAGTGTTGAAGTGGTGAAATGATGGAAAGGTGCAGCAATGGAACGGTGGAATGGTGGAGTGATGGGGAGATGGAGTGGTAGAGTGATGGAGAGATGCAGTGATGGACAGATGGAGTGATGGAGAGGTGGAGGATGCGCCCAGTGCACATACAGTGGGGCCTAACATGAAGGGAGAGATGGAGTCTGGCAGCATGTAGCAGCAATAAAGATGTGAAAATGGTTTGAAATGTGCAGGCAAAGCAAATAAACAATGAAATGTCCTTGAAGGTATGGTGATGTTTTCCTCATAGCGAACTCTCTGAAGAGGCCGACATCGTCACGCCTGACCCAGCTGGTTATGTCCGGAACGAGATGAGAGTGGAGAGTGGGGGGGGGGGGGGGCACTATCAGCGGGTGAGGAGAAGTGGGCCCAAGGAGAGCTCTATCAGCGCAATGGCGATGGCCCCACTTTCATGCTCGCTGTGATTTTAATGCTCTCGATGGGCTCGTGAGGGAGGAGTACATGCATTCAGGCCACTTTCTCATTCCTGTCGAGAAGCGGTGACACTCAGCCGGGCAAGGGGTGGGTGGGCAATGCAGAATGTCCCGACAGAGAGCATTGTGGGTGGGATCATCCACTGCGTGTGTGTGTGTGTGTGTGTGTGTGTGTGTGTAGCTCTTTGTGTTTCTCAGGGACCGCTTTTGAGAAAACGTCCCTGAAAAGATTGCAGTCATTTTAGTGAAAAGTGCCCAAGCTTTACACACATTATTCGGTTGTGTCTGTTATTAGCTTAGATATCTGCAGGTGCCGCTATTGCTAACTAGCATGCAGAGCACTCTTGGTGTTTATGTGGGCCAGTCCAAGGCCTAAGGTATCACGTTGGTGCCGCTCTTAGCACGCCAGTCACTGATCGAAGGAAAACATTGACTTTTGATCTGTCCGCCGGGAGCCCAGCAGCTGGAATCAAAGGTGGAGGCAGGGCTGAAGGACGTAGCTGTGAGGAGCTGGTGAGGAACCATTCCTGTGACTTGGTGGCATCTGAACACCCCTCCATCTTGGATTTGAACTTCCATGAGGCCTACTGTGAGTGACACACTTTCGTACTCAGTGTTGCTGTGCCACTCCAGGCTCCGCAGCTCTGACAGGGTGTCTATGGTGTCATGCAGTGGAGGGATCGTCGCTGTATTAAACACACATGTAAATGACAGCCGGCTCACCCGATACACATGTACACAGCTGAGAAGCAAAAGGAGTGCTTGACAGGGTTTTTTTTACTTAGATGTCCTCACAGCTTCTTAGGTGAGTGTAGAAAAACAACAGACAGCCCAGGACAGGTGATTACTTATGTACCTACTACTGTCTAATAGAGTCTTAAGCTTCATTTTTCTCATGTTTTATAGGTGCACAACATATAATGCATAGCAGGGAGCCTCTTCTTTTTGCATAACACCTAAGAGGGCTGTCGGTCTCCTGACTTTCATCACCCGTGCTCACCAATGCACGTTAAAGAAGATTCCAGAGGCATAGGAGAATGTTGGTGTAGAGGGATTCAGATCCAGGGGGAGTGGCTTCGGTCAGAGGGGGAGGGGTCTCTGTCAGAGGGGGCGTGGTTATGCTGGAGGGCGGGGCCAGGCCTGGCTCATAGCAGAGACACAGGTGTTTCTTATTGGCCGGTGCTGGATGAGATGTCGGCCACAGTGCTGTAATCCATCTCAGGGGGGCAGCGCCTGCCCAGACACGGCGCTGGGAAACAGCCGGCAGCAGGAAGACAGCCACCATCCATCCTGGGTCCGCAGGCCAAAATTAGGTCTTTCGCCTCATGTTGATATTCAACTTTCATATATTTTTTTTTTGCTGTGCTAAATTTACATGCCGTATTAGGACACTAACTAGACGAAGCCAAACACTGATCTTCATGGCTTTTTTGAGGAGGACTTAATCACAGTGAATTAGGAGCAGTCATTCTGGCATTAAAGCACATGCAGAGAGTGACAGCGTGGGCATGAGTACATGGCAGTGACAATCCTGCACCCCTTTAAGAGCCAGGGGGATGGAACTCTCAGCTCACAGTCGTAGTCTTATGTTTTCATCACACGTTAAAAAGCTGCCAGGGGAACGGCGGCGGGGAAAATCCAAATATCATTAAAAAGTGTAAGAGATCTTTATTTTACTGGTTGTTAGCAAATAGGCTTAATGTGTTTTAACCATGAGGAAAACATTCAGCTCTGCAGGTGAGTTCTACTTATTAGGCTTTGCTCAGATGCAGATATTATTGATCAGATGTTTCCTACATGCCCTGAGGCTTAATTGCCTTTATTGTGTGTGTGTGTATGTGTGTGTGTGGATAATGAGAGCAGTAGCAGTGGACGTGCACATCACATACGTGATGCCCTGCTACATTGCGATGATGGACGTAGATATCTGGCTTTATGAATACATGCATTTTAATGTAATATTTATTACATAAAAATTTGACACCTAATAATAATATATGATTCATGTGGCCATTATTTTTCCTGCACCTATACTAGACGTTTATTCGTTTGCATACCTTTGTAACACTCAGACACACCTCGGGTGCATTGGGTACGCAGTACAGAGAGTGTGATTTTAACCAAAACACAAATCATTCAGGCATGCGTGGCAGGGTTAGCGATGCCATCGCCGCCGACAACAGAGACATCCCAGAGCTCATCTCCAAGGCAGAGAGGAGAGGGGGGTGTGGATGACATTGTGGGAGGGGGGGCAGGTGCGTGGCACGGTGTCAGCATGGCTCCTCCGGCC
This sequence comes from Paramormyrops kingsleyae, assembly GCF_048594095.1. Taxonomy (NCBI): domain Eukaryota; kingdom Metazoa; phylum Chordata; class Actinopteri; order Osteoglossiformes; family Mormyridae; genus Paramormyrops; species Paramormyrops kingsleyae. The sequence goes on from NC_132813.1 coordinate 17,367,932, forward strand.
CCTGTAGATTCGGGAGGCTGTCTCTGGCCCTGCGCTGTCACTTCAAATCACTGCTGCATTATGCATGAGTTCCTAACACAGAGAGGCTGGGGGAGGATGATCTGAGAGGCTGGGGGAGGAGGATCTGAAGGGCTGGGGGAGGAGGATCTGAAGGGCTGGAGGAGGAGGATCTGAGAGGCTGCGGGAGGAGGATCTGAGAGGCTGGGGGAGGATGATCTGAAGGGCTGGGGGAGGATGATCTGAAGGGCTGGGGGAGGATGATCTGAGAGGCTGGGGGAGGAGGATCTGAAGGGCTGGGGGAGGAGGATCTGAAGGGCTGGAGGAGGAGAATCTGAGAGGCTGGGGGAGGAGGATCTGAGAGGCTGGGGGAGGATGATCTGAAGGGCTGGGGGAGGATGATCTGAAGGGCTGGGGGAGGATGATCTGAAGGGCTGGGGGAGGATGATCTGAGAGGCTGGGGAGGATGATCTGAAGGGCTGGGGGAGGAGGATCTGAGAGGCTGGGGAGGATGATCTGAAGGGCTGGGGGAGGAGGATCTGAAGGGCTGGAGGAGGAGGATCTGAGAGGCTGGGGGAGGAGGATCTCAGAGGCTGGAGAGGATGATCTGAGAGGCTGGGGGAAGATGATCTGAAGGGCTGAAGGAGGAGGATCTCAGAGGCTGGAGAGGATGATCTGAGCGGCTGGAGAGGATGATCTGAGAGGCTGGGGGAGGATGATCTGAGAGGCTGGAGAGGATGATCTGAGCGGCTGGGGGAGGATGATCTGAAAAACGTCACAGGTAGCACTAAGGAAACGGTGGCATTCATATCCAAAATCCATAATTACTCACATGCACCCTTGTGGCCCCGGGGGAGTTTTCCATGAACTGCAGTGCATGTAAGGAGGAGGTTATGAGTCAGGAGCAGGATCCAGGTCACAGAGCTGTAATCATTCAGGGGCTATAATGGCCAGCAGGGCGGCGCACAAGGGTGTGCGGAGCTGTCTCTGGGCTCACTACGGCGTTTTCTTTCTGCATTTACTTTCCTTTCCACTCCTCCTTCCATTTCCACCATCATTATGTCACTGATTTTATTGCTTAGCGGGTCAGTTTTCATAGTTTATTTGCTCTTTACAAAAAGTCATTTTCAAGGTTTATTTGTTCGGTTTTAAAGTCATTAAGCTGTAAATCCTGGGTCTACCCTGTTCTCACTGTGTCCGGCTCTCACAATGACTAGCAACCTTTTCACTATGATACGTTAAGTCAAGTAGAGTCAAGTTTTTTATTTATATAGCATGTGCACACTGCGGCCATTCAAGGAACTTTACCAATAAGAAAAATACAGAATACAAGGACAATTCAAATTCAAATTAAAAAGACATGAGAACAGAAATGATTAGAACATGATTAGAACATGATTTAAAAGAGAAGAAATCAATCCATTTAACCCATCGCAGGGCACATTTACATACCATTAAAACTTATGGGCAATTTGGTAAGTCCGATTAACTCATTCCTCATGTTTTTGGACTGGGTGGTGGGGTGTAACCAAAGGAAACCACACAAGAACACAGGGAAAACATGCAAACTCCATGACAGACACTGTGAGGAAACACGGTGCCACCATGCTGCCTGAAAATGACAAGAAATTAAACATGAAAATAAAGAGCAAATTCCAGATAAATTAAGATAATATGCTGCCATTACAGGACAGCAATGCAGCAGAGCTACCAGAGCGCTGAGCTGAGTTGAAAGCCAGGTCAAACAGGAACGCTATCAGCCTGGATTCCAGAGTGTCTGGTGTCAGGGGTCTCCTAATGCTCTCAGTCAACTGTTTCCATTCACAGTAACAAAGACAAATATGAGGTTTTCATAAACATGACACGTGTCATGAGGAGCGGTGTGCAGCGTGCAGGCCAAGGATGAGGGCGTACGTGCTGATAGTCCGGGAAGCCAGCCTGCAGGATCAGCCATCAGCAAGGCCCTCCACCTGAGTCACTCCCCCACAGCATAAATCAGCAAATGCGTGTCAGGCGGACTACGGAAGAAAAAACCCAGAGCAGCATGAGAGCTTCACTTTCAGTCAAGACATTGCTAGGGTTCTATTCTTCAAGCTGTCACACCCAGGAATATCATCAGATTGGGAGAGACACCCAGATGCGGACAGAGTTATTTGGCAAAACAGGGCAGATCCTGGAATGCTGGAAGAGGAGCGAGGTCTCTCCGTGAACCTGAGCGTGACATTTCATCTGTTAAAAAGACAGCATTCTACCAACGCAGTTCTTTTAGGCCATTTAGGATAAAGCCAACATTTATCATTAATAACCGGTACTCACAGATGGGAAATGCTGTTGGCTGTGTGCTTTTTTAAGATGCAAAGTTTGTTACAGTGAGCTGCTTACTCAAGTCAACATGTTTACTGTGAAAAGTCAAAACGCTAAATATCTCCGTGCAAATGACAGTCACACACTCAGAAGCTGTGTTTCGCTGAGCTAAAGATGTTCAACTTAACAAATACTGAAGGATGACGGCCGTGTCGTTCTCATGAACATGCGCCTGCCTACCTCAGCCTGAGGGCCCTGAATGGATGCCGACCCGCCTCCTGAATGAACAACCCAGCCAAAGCGGCGCCAAAACGAGACTCCACACAATAACTCTGGGTGAGAAATATCGCTCATCCTCATTTTGGCATTCTCAGAAATGATCCTCGGAATGGGAAAACGGAATGATAACTCCTGACTGACGGAGAATTGTGCGGAACTGAAATTAGCACAGAGAAGAAAAAGGCGAGTGAAGGAGATGTTTGGTTATTATTAGGTGCTAAGCGCTGGGTTGACTTTGGATGTGTTTTTGTGCTGCTTTGTAAGATAAGCTGAGCCCTTACTTAGCATTTTTGACAGCTGACAGAGGCAAGTCCTGCTCAATCTCTATGCCACTCACTTTCCATGCTGCTCACTCTCCAAGCTGCTCTCTCTCCATACCACTCACTTCCCATACCACTCACTCTCAATTCTGTTCACTTTGCATGCCGTTCACTGTCCATACTACTCACGCTCCATACCGCTCACATTCTTTACCACTCACACTACATGCCTCTCACTCTCCATGCCGCTCACTTTCCATGCTGCTCACTCTCCAAGCTGCATTCTCTCCATACCACTCACTTTCCATACCACTCACTCTCAATTCTGTTCACTTTTCATGCCGCTCACTGTCCACGCTACTCACACTCCATGCCACTCACACACTTTACCACTCACACTCCATGCCTCTCACTCTCCATACTGCCCACTCTCCATGCAGCTCACTCTCCATGCCACTCACATTCCATGCCACTCACTCTAAATGCTGCTCACTCTCCATACCTGTCACTCTCCATGCCACTTGCTCTCCATGTTGCTCACTCTCCATACTGCACATATTTCATGCTGCTTACTCTCTATGCTGTTTGCCCTCCACATCACTCACTCTCCATGCTGCTCACTCTCCATGCTGCCTGTTAATGGCTGGTTCACAGTTAGCTATTCATGAGCTCTGTGGCCTTCAGTTCGAACAGGAGTGAAAATGATGCAGGTCTATGTGTTTGTAAATGTGAATGCCTGCTCTAAACTCTGTGTACACACACAGGGACAGACAGACAGACAGACAGACACACACACACACACACACACACACACACACAGAAATAGCTATGGTACCAGAATGCTTGGTACGAAAACATATATTTTTTATAGACAGCCAGCATGTACACAAGTATCTCCTACTGCCACTGTCTCCTGTCTTGTTCTGAAATAATATGGATTTGTGTTTTGGCACTATGTGGGCTGGTTCATGTCTGTGTCTCTCTGGAGTAAATGGTCAGCTGTCTGTTCAGCACCATGGACAGCGGCGTATTCAGAACCACGGGCGGCAGCGTGTTCAGCACCACGGACAACGGAGTGTTCAGCACCACGGGCAGCGGAGTGTTCAGCACCACGGGCAGCGGCGTGTTCAGCACCACGGGCAGCGGAGTGTTCAGCACCACGGGCAGCGGCGTGTTCAGCGCCACGGGCAGCGGCGTGTTCAGCGCCACGGACAGCGGAGTGTTCAGCGCCACGGGCAGCGGCGTGTTCAGCGCCACGGGCAGCGGAGTGTTCAGCGCCACGGGCAGCGGCGTGTTCAGCGCCACGGGCAGCGGAGTGTTCAGCGCCACGGGCAGCGGAGTGTTCAGCGCCACGGGCAGCGGTGTGTTCAGCGCCACGGGCAGCGGTGTGTTCAGCGCCACGGAGCCAATAATCAACCAATAACAGTGGGTCCCCAGGAGTGGAGCTGAGAACTGCTGTTTTATTATTGGCTAACTGAGAGGTCATCCCTATAACCCGCACCCACACCGGCCCTCCATGGATCAGGTTTCCCACCCCTGCTCTACAGTCTGCCTCCCCCTTGTCTGGCTTCCTTACATAATTATAGCTTAATGACACAGCGAACCTACTGCAGCTGGTTGCATTCCTCCAGGTGTTTTGGTCATTGTCACTTTGTTGTCCTGTTGCCATTTAGGGCCGTGTTATTTGTGCATTACAAGCTGCCTTCCGACATATTTTAGTTCATTTCCCAGCCTAGCAGAACCTGCTTCAGTTCAGATCTCAATCTGGTTCCCCTGGTTCCCCCCAGCCCTCTCCACATTCTGCTGTGCTCCCTGCATTCCCAGAACCAGAACCAGGTCAGCTGCAGACAGTCCCATTGCTGCTTGGCTCTGCAGAGCCTGCGGATTGGGTATTGACCCCTCGACAACGTACCATCCACCATCTGCCCTGTCCGGTCCCCCCGACCTGACCGACATCCTCTTTGCTTTCTTTCTGACTCTGTTCTGCAGTGACTGCTCCCCGTACACAGTTCCTGTTGTCGCCGTAATAACCCTCTCCCTAACCCCTAAGCATGCTCCAGTGGTCTCTCCTTCCAGGCCCCCCGAGGAGCTCAAACCCCTCCCCGCCTGCTCCTAAAGGAATGTGGCAGGTTTGCTAACAGGGAGAATCCACAGGGAACTCGGCCATAATTCCCAACGTTTCTCGCATTCTGTTTTGTGCGGCGATGCGGAAGCGCATGTTCCCATTATTCTAATCATTAAGCTTTTTTTTGTATCCTTCTTGTTGTGTGCATCCCCCTTTCTCTGCACTCCCCTGCTTTCCTTGCTCTCTTCCTGTCTGCCTGCCTGTGAGCCATGATGCTCAGGTCGTTTTTCAAACAGCCAGGCTAACAGCGTCCTTACTTTATTTAGGATTTGATTTATTCGGCTGTGAGCAGCCAGCACCTGCTCTTACCCGCAGCCTGCCCCCCGCCCCCCCGCCTCCTCCGCCCCCCCGCCTCCTCCGCCCCCCCGCCCCGCCCCCCCCCTCCATGTCCTACATGCTCCCTGCCCTGCCAGTCTGCCCTGTCACTGAAAAGAAGCGACAAAACACATACAGCCGCTCCTCAGCTTACGATGGGGTTCCGTTCCAATGAACCCAACATAAACTGAAAATATCGCAAGTCAGATATGAAAATGATATGATGTCACACATAAAAACCACTGTACGACACATTGTTAAACACTGTCTGAGATGTTTACGCTTGTGGTTGCTACAGAGCCTGGAAACGAGCCTGTGTGGAAGCTGACATCACCCTGCATTAGCAGAAAGTATCGTACGAGACGGCGACAGCCGGGGAAGAGATCGAAATTCAGTTTGATGACTATTAAATGTGCATCACTATCACACCATCGTAAAATTGGAGCATCTGTACCCATCTAAGTATGTAGTAATATCTATAAAACTCTGTGACTGAGCTGAAACCTGGTCGATGGTGTTTCAGGCGACAGGGCCACCTCACATGTTCTTTGTATTTGTTGTTCACTGTATTATCCACCTTCCACCTTGAATTTGCTGAAATTAAAGGAGCATGCTGGGATTTTTTTGACCTCCCGTTTTCTGCTGCTGCTGGTGACGCTGTGTGTGTTTGTGTGAGTGTATGTGTGTGTATGAGTGTGAGTGTTTGTGTGAATGTACGTGTGCGTGTGTGAGTATGTGTGTGTGTGCGTGCGTTAGTGTGTGTGTGTGTTTGTGTGGTTGTGTGTGTGTATGTTGCCCCATGTGACACTGTGCCACTCCATCCTCTTCCCTGGTCTCTCTCCTTCCACATCCTATCTTTCTTGAGGACTCGGTGAGAGCCAGTGAGGTTTCTAATCCCGCTAATAGTGCTTATGGGATGTGCTGGGTGCAGAGATGGGCTGCAGGGTTGCCGTGACAATGCGAGAGTGGTGGATAAGGGGGCAGGGGGCCACTTCAGATTCCCCAGCTCTGCTCCTCTCTTTGTCTCTGGAGTTACAAGAGAGAGATCTCCAAAAAGGCAAGAGGACCTGTCAGTGGGCAGTGTGTTTGCCCTCTCTGTACAGCCCGTCTCATCCATCCATCCATCCATCCATCCATGTTTATGCAGTTGAGGCTTACAGTAAAAATTTGAGATACAAAGTGATGCAGAACTCTTCGTTTGTCCATATTTTTCTACTTCTGGGCCAGGTCCAAGGAGATGATACAGCTGTTAAGGAAAGAGCAGCATGTAATAGCACATCTGGCTGTAAAAAGGGAAAAAAATCTAAAAGTGACTTTGAGTGAAAATGTCACCCAAACCACACTACAGTCATTTAAAAAAAAAAGAATAATAAAAAGCTGTCTGGCAGACTGCCTCTCTGGCCTCGTTTCTGCTCTACTGCTAGCCTGCATGTCCGCCAGGGCAGAAGGCTGAGGTGCATTGCAGGCTCTGTCCAGCAGGGGAGACCAAGAGCAATTAAAGCCTCATATGAGCTTTTTGTTGAGAGACGACGTGACAGACTCAAAGCACACGTGAGAGCCATTTGGCAGGGGGCCTTTGCCGCGAGCTGATTTCCACCCCGTCGGCTGCTGGTCCCCACTCAGCATCACCCACAGGTGAATCCTTTTACCAAACGCCCTGCCGAATATGAGAAATCTGGTGATGTAAATGAGCCGTTTTGCACTTAAAGGTGCTCTTTGATGATGCGGAACATCCGACCAATGGGATTTCAACAGCACGCAGGGGAAATTAAATTATGTTAGACGGAAATGCATCATTAGTCGAAACGAGGCCCTAACGGCGTCCGGCTTCGTTTGTGCACCTGTGGTGGAACATCTGCTCGCTTCAGTCACCCTTAAATACATACAGGCCAAACTACGGCTCCCAGATGTTTCAATCCCTTCATCTGCATAAAAACACTGCTTAGGACATCGCAGGCTGCTCTCGCTTTAATGACAGCGAGCGTTCATGCCGAGCAACTGAGCCGTGTTCTTCGTGGTCCCGTCCGATTACGGCACATTAGAGGACTGGACCCATTTGCCGGCAGCGTTATCGGCCGCAATGAGTCTCTGCGGTGCAGCGATTCAGGCCAAAGCCTGGGTTTAGCATCAGCAGCTAACGGTGCCACCGCTAGCCTGGATGTGAAGCGTAAACACAGAGCTAATTAAGTGGCACGACAGCTCACTAATTTCATCATAATTAAATCACAACCTAGTTGGCTAAGCAATGCTAAGGACGGATAGCATCTCTCGCTTCTTTGTGGTGGCCTTTAAGCCAGGACTAATATTTGTTGGCCATGGATGTGAGACTAATTGCTCTCGGCAGACGAGCGTTTAAAGTGCAGCGAGCTAAAGTGTGCTAACAATTAACACCAAATATTCATCCATGATAAAGACCCTAATCTGGGAATGCGGAAAAAAACAAAGAAAACTTTCATTAGACCGTAACTACTGCACCCTGGTTACAGCATTACAGGTTAATTAGCCCTACACTGGTATTTGCACAAATTTAATGGCCTTTTAACTGACAGAAGGGTGTGTGTGTGAGGGGGGGGGGGGGGGGGGGGTCTGAAATGCTAAGGTTTGACTGGAGGAATGGAGTGGAATGCAGAAGAATCAAAACACACACATATTGATACTTTTGGTCAAGTGGCATCAAAATGAAGTACATTATTCTAAAGAAGTGTCAATTAATCACTGGAGTATTTAAGGATGTACTGCAGTCAGAAGCTGGATACTTTTTAAACTGCCATAAATGACATATGCACAGTTCCCAGGTCACCCATACACAGCGCCCCCTGAAGGGGGGGAATGCCATTGGCCGGCAGCTGGCACAGCCCATCCAGGGAAACTAAGAATGTACCACCTTACCTGTAAGCATTGGTAAGTTTAACAGCCTCTCAGTGGATACTCACTCTGAGTAACGCCTTTGGCTCCTTTTTCAGGCCATAGCCTGCAGGGGGCAGCGGCACTGATGAAGGCAGGGTAGCTGGTGAGAGTGAGGATGGCCGCCATGTTCGCTCCCCTTGGAGTTAAAGGGAGGGGCCTCCCAGCAGTTATGCTGCCTTATATCCATCCATCCATCTCCTGTAACCGCTTATCCTATTCAGCATGGGGGGGGGGGGGGGGGGCTGCAGAGCCTGTCCCAGAAGCTATGGGTGCAAGGCAGGGAACAACCCAGGATGGGGCACTAACCCATCGCAGGGCACACCCACACACCACACACACACACACACACACATGTAGGGTAAACATATCCTTATGGGGACCTCTCATAAGGATTACCGGTCCCCAAAGGGAAAAAGAACTGATATTTATCACGTTATGGGGACATTATGTCCCCGTAAGGATAGGTAAACCTGCTCACACACACACACACACACACACACACACACACACACACACACAGATATATCCTTAATTCAGCAAGAGAACCAGTTCTGTGTGCTGAGTCATTACTCCTCTAAACATTGTTTATTTTACACTCCATCCGGCAAAAATAAATTCATTTCAAGGTTGTCAGAACTTGCCATTTCGCAAGCGGCGGTCTGCCGATAACCCGCTCTGACCACATTCGTTAAGCGCGCTATTAAGCAGAGCTGGTCCTTGTCAGATGAAAATAAGACAGCCTATTACACATAAAAAATAATAAACATTAGTGCTGACATACTACTCCCATGTAATCTGACCTTTCAGCATTCATTGAAGTAAAATGGAGAAATTGCTTGTTTAATAATTCCACCAGAGCAAAAGGGAAAAGATATTTAAAATATAATGAATTGGTAAGCGATTTGTTGACAGGGTTGTGGGCTGTTATTAGGGGAAGGGAACATCTTTTCTTCGAGTTGAAAGGAGAAATATTGCAGCAGGAATGTCCATTTGTCCTTGACGCACTCTTAAATAGAATCGGGATTAATTATTAAAATATCTCATAACTGGCAATGCATATTAGCTAACAAGCATCACTGTCCCATGGGGTGCGGGCAATCCGTCCTTTCTGAGGACATGACTGGTGGCCTCAGTGGTGTGACAATTGGGGGGAATTAGTGCGACATGGATTGTAAAATTTTAAATGTGTTACTGGGCCGATGGCATGTTTCTGTCACCTCCCGTCGTTAATCAGGGCTGAGTGGCCATGAGCCGAAAACCTGAGCTCAGAGTCTCCGCTTTGCACACACGTGCAGCTTTGACCTACAATTTTAAAACTCTAGGCTGAGGGACAGCTACGTACACCGAAGCAGGTCAGGGAAGGTTCCTGATAACGATCTAACAGGCTGCTTCTCCAAGCAGGGACTGAACTACAGACGCACATGCTCTCCCCCAGATCTGGCAGCGAGGAAATTCATTTTCAAAAGAGCTGGAAATAATTCTGCCTTTCAGACTCCCTCCGCTTCTGCACGCCGAGGCCACCATTGTCCCTCCCCAAGGTTCATAGAAATCGATACTTTATAGAAAGGAGTAGGGCGCTGAGGGCGGTTTTTCATCAAACATCAGAGAGAAGTCTGCAGTGTTCCCATATTAAAGGATTTAAAACGTCGCACTTAATGAAATGAAGAAATCAATTCTGTCGCCGTGACGAAAAAAGAAAAGATATGCCTTTAAGTATTAAAGAGCAAACGCCGTTTACATATAGTGGGTCTGTTCTCTGAGATCACTGAGGAGCCCAGGCATCCCTGCTCTCCTCCTTGTCCTCCTCTTTTCTCCTTCCTGCCCTCGCACACCTGAACATCACCCCGCAGTCGTACTGTGATACATTAAATGGCAGCCATCAGCTAAGTGTATTTTGTGAGCTATGACACGTCACTGGAAAACACACTCGGCCGTTTGTGGCACAGCGCCTGTCCGACACGGGTGCGATTCACAGAGGGCTCCAGTTACTCAAATCTGGCTTCCCATGGGGGAGGGGGGATGAGAGGGAAAGGAGGCCAGGGCCTGACAGGATGGGGCTCTCAGCCGCTTGCTAAGGGGACAGCCAACCACCACGCGTCCCATCTGAGGAGGAGGAAGGACACACATAATCATCCATTGGCTCACTGGTCATCTCCAGATCACACTGCGGAAAGCAGCCCTGTCATTAGTCTGCTGCGCTCCGCAAGAACAGCACATGTTACGGTGCCGGGGAGTCCCATCCGAGTCAGAGTCTGCAGATGCTGAAAGGTGACCAAATCTGGGCAAATCCAAAGTGCTTTTTTTAACAGGTCTACACGTGGGAACCAGGTGCGAGACAAAATCATCCACTCGTATTCTTTACCCCCCCCCCTCAAATCTGTAAACGAGACAAGGGTATGTTCAACACGTTTTAGCTTTGGCGGGGGGACGGGGGGGGGGGTAGCACTCGCTGGGGACAGGCTATGAGCAGCAGAGGCTAAGCTAGTGTGGGCAGAAGCGAAAGAAGAGGCTGCTTAGGGCCCAGCGGCCACTAGACTCACCTCCATCTGATCCGCCTGTCAGACCCGGAAGGAAGATGACAGATGACAACCAGGGCAATCACATTCTACTTAGGGCCCCGAAAAGGGTTGGGCTGGCAGAAAAGGCAAAATCTCTGAGGCTTTCAGGATGTCTGGGAGTCATCGACGGCAGGTATGTGATTCCCAGACATTGTGTGTGGTGGACTTCAGCGTCCAACATGGGGGGGGGGGGGGGAGAGCTGGTCAGGGGACATGCAAGGACAGAGGAGGGTCCTGGAAAAAACTGAAAGCTGGAGAGGTAAGGAAAGATTTATTACAAGAGAGGACATACTACCTCAGATAAAGGAGGCCTGTGAAGTTAGCGTCTAAGTGAAAAACAAAACCTTACATGAAAAATGACTGTTACAAACAAGAGGATGAAAAAGGATAAGCCCAGCAAAATATATCATTATGATTGTAACGCTGCTTTCCCATCCGGGATGAAAGATGTGGATATTCGTCAGTGAAAGAGCTAACGATATCGGGAAACAAAATAAAACATTACAGCGGCCCAGAAATACGTTTCGTCAGGCTTTCTCCCGCTTTATGGATCCCGCCCCCTATCGGCCACCTGCAAGACTGCAGTCATCCTCTTCCTTCAATCCCGACACCGAGCCTGACACCGAAGATGTATGATCAGTTTGAATATAAATGCCTTTGTTTCCCAATTTGCAATTCCACCGACCACCCTTGCTATTAGTTTTTCATTGCTGATCGTATGCAGAATAAATATAGATGTTCATGCTTTTCAAATATTAATTTTACATTTTCTCTATCCCGCCCCGAAAATGTACTGTTTTTGAATGAGTTTATTTCCCGGTGCTTTTACCAGACTGACTACATTCATTCACATTCCACTGCCATTTACTGTCCCAAATGAGCAGTAGAAACAAATGATTTTTTTCTCAACATCAGGAGGATGCCATGTGAATGTGAGAAGGCACATGCGCCGTTTGCAGTGAAAAACGCGTCTTTTCAAGGATTTGCCAAAACACTCATTATGCCACCAATACACAAAGCACTCGCCTTTTTCTTAAAGGCAATCTCAATGAGCTGGTCTCTCCATTTACCACCTTCCTTCTCACTCCATCCATCTTCATTACAATATAGAGTGTCTACAAGCCAATGCGGATTTCTGGCTGGGTACCACTCCAGCGAAGTTTAAACTGAGATTTCATACTTGTTTACTTATATCTGTGCACTGTGAACAAATCAAGGCGAGAGATCCACATTAACTGGATGTGCTCTAAATGTATACATAGAGAGAGACGTGTGAAAAAGTATCCCGCATAAATACACACGGGGCCCCGTTAAAATGTGGAACGGTAGGAAATGGAGATTTATAGATACCAAACCTTGGCATCTAAGTCAAAAATATCCTAGTAATAGACTAATAACTGTATGAAGAATCATTTTTGAAAAATAATTACGCAATTGGTGGTTTATTTTCGATTACGATTGTAATAAAAATAGGCCTAATAGTGAAACATTTTGGTAAACAATATTAAAAGTTGGCTACCTACAACCGAGACCACACCCGCTGTGTGAGAGTGTCAGGCAGCTCCACTGGACAATAACAGCAGATGCTAATCAGGAAAATAGGGAGAGGGACGTTTTAACGGATAGCCATTGCATTCCACATGAATATGAATAAATCCCTCCCAGTGACGTAGAGCCGGTCCCGGTGCGCCGGTCCGCGGTGCCGCTCCGCCAGATGCCAGCGAGCAGCGGCTGTGCGGTGCGCCATCGCCCGGCTCCGCTTCACCCCGCAGCCCGAGCATCACCTGAGCTTTACTGAACGGAGAGGAAGAAAGAAAAGAAAGAAAGAAAAGTGCAGCTTGTGGCAATTTGAAGAAGCGGTCCGAAGAGAAGGAAAGAGAAGGAGGCTGGGAGGAGGAGTAGGAGAGAGGTCATCGCGCCCTGTCTTGATCTGTCTCCGGGAAGATGCTGCGATCATCCCTGCTGCCGCTCCTGCTGGCGGTGGGGCTGTGCGCCGTCCGAGCCGGAAAAGGTGGGTGAAAGCGCAACTTGCAGTGTCCGAGCTGCTCATTTCTGGGCTGCACGGAGGTAGAGCGATGCTGGATCTCAGCACCCTGCCGCCTGGCTGATGCTCTTCCAGCTTAAGACGAGGAGCGCACCTCGACCAGCGGGCTGGATCCCTACCGCCGCGTCCGAACCGCTTGATTAATTGCGCTCGGCTGTTTCCTTTGCAGTGATCTTTTATAAAACCTTAACATTTGAGTTTTATTTGTGGCGTATGTTCTGTTTTACTATTCTTACTTCAGCATCTCAGCACTCCTGTAAAGAGACTTGATTCGTATTACTTTATATTCCGGGGACAAATCAAACAAGAAATAAATGAGTGAAAACAAATAATTTCCTTATAGCTGAGTTTTGGGATACAATCGCGCAATAAGCAGTAATAAACTATTTTGTTTCCCAAAACAGCTTAAGGTACGACGAAGCAGCGTGGCGTGAAGTTAATCATGACCAATTAAGCGTTATGATGATTATCTAAATAAACATCAGAGGGAAACCCGAACCATTGCCCTGTGGTAATTGTGTAAGGTCACACTCACGCGGATCACTGTTCCCTGTTCACTTTCCGTTTACGGCTGTAATTTTAGTCCTCAAATCCCGCATCACGGAAATAATGACCAGATAACCGCGGCGTGACAGAGACTTCGTGTGGGGAGCGGAGTGAAGGGACCGGGATGAAGGTGTCGGAATCACCGGGCTGTCGGGTCCCAGGCGCTCCCGATCAGCGTCTTAAAAACAGCCACCAGCTAATGAAGCCCCCGGGGTACGGAGTTCAGGTAAAGCGTTGCTTTGTATGATGACCTTAAGTAGAGACTTGCCAGTGTATGGCGTTATGACAGGAGAGACCCGGCCACATATGCTCCATGTTCAGCCATATGAACGACTTTCCCTGTTCGGTAATTCCCCCGGGAAACGGCTGAGTATCCAGCGTTGCTGAGGGTGAGGGAAGGGCCGAGAAGGGAGCGCCTGAGGGCGCGGGGCGCGGGCAGCTTTACCGGAGAGCTGGGAGTGCTCACATCCACCAGGCAGACAATAAACGGTGGAGCCAACAATGTGACCAAGCAATTAATCCGCAATCACTCAGACCTCACCGCTGCAAGTTATTTGGTCACGCAGAAATGGCATAAGTACTGTAAATTTTCTAATCCAAAGCAACATTAAACCCTGATTTAAATACATTAAACGCGTTTAACCTATCCATTTATCCAGGAAGTAATTTAACTTCCTTTGATCAATGTGCATGTGTTTCTGAACAGAGGTAGGACAGCACTGACGGAGTGAGCAGGTATTTAGGGTCTGAATGGGCAGGTATTCTTTCTGTGGGCTGCCTGTGACACTTTTAAAACTGCCAGGGATGTCAGTGTCCCTGCCAGAGCTACTGCATTGGACAGGGGACACCCCCAACTGTAATCTTATCTAGCGGAGAGTTCTAATCCATAACCCTTGGAGTAAAAATCCTACTCTGTATCCCTCACACTGCCAAAGTAGCCCGTCATAGCAGAGACTGAGCCATGTTTTAAGCCAAACTTTCTGAGAGTGACCGGAGGACGTGGACTTTGGTCGGGAGCGTGAACTTCGCTGGTGTTTCTCCAAAGGGCAGCGGCGGTTTGGAGCCGTGTTACTCCGCTGCTTCTGCTGCCTGGGGCGCAATCTCCCATGGTGGCCTGGAGAGGGATGGAGAGGGAGGGTGACACAGACCTTATCATGGGGAGGGATGGAAAGCGGCCGGTATCTGTGCTGGCTCTTGTGGGGGGGGGGGATCGGCTTCTGCCGGCGCTGCATAAACATTGCAAGTGATAGATCTGGTCGCGCTGCGGTGTAAAAATAGTTCTTAGCGGCGAGGCAAAGGTTGTCTGTTTGGTTGGCGTAGTGCAGGGAACAGATGGGAGAAAATTGGAAAAATGAGAAGCAATTTGCGCATTTACTGTCCCTATGCCCCCCCCCCCTTCCCCGCCCACCCCCTGCCTGTCCGAGCCCGCGCCCTTCACTCTCCTCGGATGGTGCGCCGATTTCAGGGGACGCCAGCGCTTTCTGCATCCAGCCTGTGGGCGTCGTCACGGCACATTAACTCTGTCATTAATGCCGAGAGTGGGAAGACGTGCTACAATCTGGGGGGGGGGGTTGTGTGGTGTGGCCAGCTCTGGCATCCCCCCAGATCGACTCCAGGCCACTGCAAATAGGGTGGGGCATGGGGAGGGGGACATTGAAAGCTCCATCGATTTCTACTTAGACACCCTGAGAATGTGGGGGGTGGGTAGTTGTGATCACAGGAGCAAAACAAACAGGGGAGTGGCTCATCTGTGCAGCATGGGGGGGGGGGGGGGGGGCTGGGGCAGGGGACTGGCAGGCGGGGGGACAGTAAGGTCACTGAAAGGAAAATGAGTACAGGGCAGTTTTCTTAATGACATTCGGTTTGTGCTTTTTATGCACGGAAAGTGCTGAATTGCATCTGAGGATGTCCCAGCTTCTGACTCAGAAATAACGGGAGTCATTCGGCTCATGTGGACCTTCGACGTTCACGGTGACAGCGTTGTTTATGTCAAAAGGAACGGTGTGAAATATTCAGAAGCGCTGCCAGATCCAAGCCGTGGATTTTACCCACTGCTCCGATCGGCTATCTCCTGTTTTACCCGTGGTTGCATCTGTGTTTTGCAGCCTGTTTGTTGGGGTTCTATGCATCTGGCGTGTGTGTCTAGCTGCAGCGCCCCACGTGAGCGGCGCGAGTCAGGCATGGAGGGAGACATGCGGCGTATCGGCAGCCTGTAGGGCGGCGCCACGGCCCACAACTTACGACATCCGTCGGCGTCTTTCGCGCCTTTTTCCTCGCCACTCCTGCTGGATTTTTTTTTTTTTTTGCACCGAGAAGGTGCAGCCTGGTACCTTCTCGGGGTCAATGCCAGCCGCTGTGACGGAGCCTGATCTTACCTGCAGGGTGAAGGCGGGATCACTGAGCGGGGGGGCGGGGGAGCAGGGGAAAGGGGGCGATACCTCCTCAGGGCACAAAATCAAAATGACAGGCCCCATGAAAAGGAGGCGGATCCATGTGGGTGGCATGTCAGGTAGATTTGTGGGACTTTGGTTGGGCACGGTGCTGGGGTACAGGGCCACACGCTGGCACGTACCCTGGCACGCCACGGATGCAGTAAACTGGAGCTGACAGACCGTCATGCCGCCCGCAGGCTGAGTTGTTCTCTTGGGCAGATGGCAGGAGCCCAGGAAATGAGAGCAAATGAAAAAGTTAGAGTCAGATTTAACCAGAAAAGCACAAATAGACTTTCTTGGCAAAGGGTCAGAGATGTGAGGAGGATGGGGGGGGGGCAGAAGCAGATGCGGGGACGTGCAGACCAAATCTCCCCTCAATGTGGGAGATGCCGACCAAATGGACAGCCTGGGAAATAGAGGGGGGGATTTCTGACAGTCACATGGGGGGGGGGGGGGGGGGTGGCTGCAGGCTGGGATGTGGAGTAGCTGTAAGTAAACAGCTCCGGGGGCTGACAGTCAAGAAAGGAAGAATGTCGGGGAGGTGGGGGGGGGGGGTGGACGAGGGCATTCTGAAGCGCCTTCTTCACAGCTGAGAAAGGAGAAGCATCCAGAAAGTGTCCCTGAGACAAACGGGATGCTGGCTGGCCCTGGTGAGGGATGCTGAGTCTCACTAGGAGATTTGTCCTGCAGATACATGTGATTAAGTTTAAATGCAGCTTCTGATTGGCCTGCATCCCCCACACCTCACCCCCCTTGTCTGTGGTGACATCACAGGTTGTGGGGGTGGGGGGGCTTTCCTTTTTACCCCATGGGATTAAAGCAGCAATGATGTCTGTACATACCTACTCGGATCCACATGGGTGTGAGAGTGTGGCTGTAGGTTAAGTCAGGCTCGATCTTGGTGGGGTAAAGCTGTTAAACCATTGAGGGGTTACCCTGTCAGTCCTCCAACTGACTCAGCATTCAGTGTCCTGGACCTTCCTCTGTGAGACAGCCAGTGTCCCCCCACCCCTGGCAATAGCAGCAGCTCCTAACTGAGAAAACTGGGTCACTGACTTTGTAAGCGGAAAGCAAGTGAGTGCGGGGAAGGCGGCCTGGTTCTGTTAAGCTGTAACTGCATCCGCCAGTCCCTGCAGCATGGTGAAGAGCGGCCAGCTGCGTGCTCACTGCATGGGGGGGAGGTGACAGGCTCGAGTCTGGGACGCGCTGTGCTGTGTTGCATGTGTGTCCCTGGCAGTGATTACCACTGGGCTTTGGTGTCCGCAGTAGTTCTGTCAGTGAGGGATGGTCACCGTTTCAGAGAGACACATGAAGTCAAAGGTCACCGCAGTGTCGCCTATACATGGCATCCCGCTGCAGAGCCATGTCAAGCGGGCCAGGGGTGTCGGGCACACACACACACACACACACACACACACACACACACACACACACACACACACACACAGAGGACTGGAACCTTCCACGGGTTTACAGCCCTAATGCGATTTATGTGGTCCCCGACAAAACCCAGTGATGTGGCTCATTCTGCTGGGAAGGTGATGATATGAGTCAGCAGGTGTCCCCATCACCTCTGCAGTGTCACCATGACACTCGGCCGGATGTGTGTGTGTGTCTGTGTGTGTGTGTGTGTGTGTGTCTGTGTGCGTGTGTGTGTGTCTGTGTACGTGTGTGTGTGTCTGTGTGCGTGTGTGTGTGTGTGTGTGTCTGTGTGCGTGTGTGTCTGTGTGCGTGTGTGTCTGTGTGCGTGTGTGTGTGCGTGTGTGTATGTGTGCGTGTCTGTGTGCGTGTGTGTCTGCGTGTGTGTATGTGTGTGTGTGTGTGTGTGTGTGTCTGTGTGCGTGTGTGTGTGTGCGTGTCTGTGTGCGTGTGTGTCTGCGTGTGTGTATGTGTGTGTGTGTGTGTGGTCGTGATTATGTATTTTTTTCATGAAACAGGTAAACAGGTGGCAGGTAATTGTTATGATTGCAGATGAACTTTCAGCGATACGCTGAGAGTCCTTCGCTGTGAAGCTGTTTAGTGGATTTTAGAGAAAAGCAGGGATTAGCACATTAGAGCGTGTGTGTCTACTGTGTGTGTGTTTGGCAGCAGGGGGGGGGGGGGGGGGGCAGCACGTGCAGCAGGTGTGGGACGATACTAGGCTCCCCTGGAGTGCTCATTACTCAGGTCCTGCAGTCCAAAGGCGCTCTCACACCCCCCTCTACCCCCAGCAGCTTTGCAGATCTCCCTATTTCTGCACCTACAGCCCATTATACAGCTCAGCATTTTAATGAAACACCTTCTGCAAAAATACCACGGGCCCCCCACAGAGCTCCCTGACCTGAAACCCAGAAGGGGAGGAACAGGCACTTTTGTGGCCCTGATGTGCCCCCACTACATGGAGCCAATGTTTGGACGGGAAGGAAGGGCCCTTGTGTTGGGGCTGTTGGGAAGAGGCCTTGTGTTGGGGCTGTAGGGAAGAGGCCTTGTGTTGGGGCTGTAGGGAAGGGTCCTCGTATTGGGTGTTGGGAGTACATGGTCTTAGGAAAGTGTTATTAAGGTGTCATTAAGTTTTTTGATTGTACACCCCCTTGTGGGTGAAATTGAAACACCCAGAATGAATGGATCCTGAATAACTGGCGCCCAGAACTGCACAGCTTCAGAGACTCATCAAGTGACAGTCGCTGCGTCATCAGCAGGGGGATCATTTTCGAATCAGCCGTCGAGAGTCTTTAGAGCCCTAGGGGTGGGGGCTGGTGGGGGGCTTGGCTGAGCTTGCTGTCATTTGAAAGGCCTCTTGTGAATTCCCTACTCCACATCTGAAGTGGGTGCCAGTTGTGCAGACCAAATGATTACACCATCTGGGAGGAGAGTACCATGCATTTTCCCCTGGGGTGGGGGGGGGTCTATGCCCACCCATTATAGATGGAAAGATCATCCTTGCTGGGTGGGAGGGGGGAGTTATGAGTCTCCATTAAGGACGGGGCCTTGCTGAGTGGCATAGAGACCGAGTTGTTAGTTTGTTCCCTCTTTCTCATGCCATATTCGCTTTCCAAAAAAAAACACCCAAAAATATCTTTAATGCACTGCAGAGTCGGAGTAGGTCCTGCCCGCCTGATGGAGGTCCTCCCGTGCTGGTCAGCCACATCAATTATGGATGTATCAGCAATTTCACACAGAATTCCTAACTCAACATGGCTGCCCCTGGAAATTCTGCCGTCCTGCTCTGCTGTTTGCTGTTCCCTGTCTGACATTTCACACGTGTGAGTGTGTGTGTGACAGTCTAGTGTCCCATCCAGGGAGTACACCAGCCCCCCCCCCCCCCACACACACACACACCATGACCGTGCGTCTGGCCTGTAGATGATCTTTTCATTTCCTCATTTCCTCCGCTCCAGCTTGTCTGTGTTTATCCATCTGGAGGCAGCAGTACCCTCCCCCCACCCCCCCACCCCACCCAGTATCCCTGTCTCCCATTTAATAGCTGCACTGCCCGCTCAGCAGATCAGTCTTCCCAGAATGCAGAGGATCTTTTCTTTTTTTCCAGCAGCCAAAGTGATTCCATGGTGGGATCTCTCTGGGGATCTGCTTAGAATTGACGTGATTATCGCGCCGCTGTTTCCAGTCTGTTTTAAACCTACAGAAGGTTATATAAATAGGACACATTAGGGGCTTTTCGAGTCGGCCGGCTCGGCACGGACGGCCCGATCTGTCCGGTACCTGCGGCGTCCCCGTCAGCCTGGCACGCCGCAGCCGGAGAAGGGGAGCTGCCATGGAGACAGGATGATGGAATGCGGATGCGTGAGGAAGAGTGGAAGGAGATGGGGTGCGGCAGAGAGGTGGGGGTGGGGGGGGGGGGGCAGCTGCTCGTCGGGATGGGCCCTGACGGGACACCGCGGTCTGATGCTGATTCTATGCCGTAATATTATTTTTATTAAACAAGCGTCTCGGATGATGCGGCGCACAATCCGTCCTCGTCGGGAAAAGGTCAGCCTGAGTAGAGAGGCTTCACAAAATGCCAGCAGGACCCAAGCTATTGAGCACGGTACAATGGCGGGAACCGGAGCGGGGGGGGGGGGGGGGCACAAGTTTACAACAATAGTTTTGACCGATTTCGTTTTGTGCATTCCGGAGCCCTCTTCCCTCCAACAATGAGCGTGTCATCGCCGAGGAAACAGGCCCGGATAATTAGCTGTCTGGGAAATGCCAGCCCAGGCGGCACTGGAGCGGGGCGGTGTGACTGTGTGACTGTGTATGCCGTTTTATTACATGAAGCGTGTAATTTCCCTAAGCAAAATGCCAGTAATCAAGTACAGCTCTTGCTGTCGTTGCTTTAAGGAAAGGAGGAGGTGTGGGGCGGAGGAGTACAGATGTGTGTTATTCAGCAGACTCTGTCGCTGACTGTGTCCCCGCGGAGGTCCGGCCAGGCTGCCAGGTCGCAACAACACCCCCCAGAGGGCTGTATTTGGATTGTGGGGGGGTGAATTGGGTGAGGGGAGGCCAGGAAACCACCGGGGGGCGCTGTGTGGAAGCGGAAAACATTTAGCAAGGGGGTCCACGTCAACCCAACTAAACGTGTAAATCTGAAAAAAAAACTTTTAAATGAGAAAGCAGCAAGTACACCCCCCCACCGCAGACATGAATATCTCTCAATTTGTCAATTAGTTACTCCTGTGCTGCCGCTGATTTCCCGGTGAGCCGGCGGGAGACGGACAGGGGTGGAGAGAGATACCATGTGGTCCGTATTAACCCCGCGTCATGCCGCTCGTGGGCACGGTCATGCCCCCCCAACCCTTGCTCCTATTTGCTCTCGTTAATCGAGAACGACCCTTCATATCTAGCACCCCTACCCGTCTGGTACACTGATTTTAATTAACATGATTGTGAGGGGGGCATAGCCGTCCTGTGGTTGGGTGACAGTCTCACTGCAAAAAATGAAGTTCTAAGCAAGTATAATTTTCTTATATTTAGACAAAATTCTATTTTCATTAATAAACTGACTAACAACACATCTGATGAATAAGATTAATTTGCTTGCATGTAGGCATATTGTCTTATTTTAGGAAATCTTACCAAGTACAATTTTTTTATTGCGCTGGCAGATAATTTTGCTAGTTTTAGGTCATCGTATTTCAAAAGAGAAACAGTTTATCTTGAATTTGAAAGGCCATGTTTTGCAGTGCCAGTGATACTCGGACCTCACTGGCACATTTGCAAAGCCAGAGCCTGTCTTCATTCCTGACCTGTGAACCTAATGCTAACCCTAATGATAATGCTAATGCAAAGCCTAAGGATAATGCTAATGCTAAGCCTAAGGCTAATGCTAAGCCTATGGCTAATGCTAAGCCTAATGCTAATGCCAATGCTAAGCTAATGTCAATGATAACCCTAATGCTAAAATTAACCCTAGCTAGAGAAATTGGGTTTTACTGAACTCAGGGACATGATGCTGCCTGCTATCAGTGTGGGAAGGGCAATGGGTGGGAAAAAGCCTGGGGAAGGTGACTTGGTTTTTGTTTTCACCTCCTGATGTGTCTCAAGGGTTGGGCACTCGCATGGCACGGGACATTTAATGGAGGATGCTGGTTTGTGGAGACTCACTCTTCCCCTGGGTGCTGGTGACATATCTCTCTGTGAATAGAGGGGGGTGGGAGGGGGCGTTCCATTTGTGCCACAGGAAAAGAGGCCACTCTTGTTAGAGAGACACGCTGATCGTCCCTGAGCCCGGTGCGGCCGAAGCATGGACTCAGGGCCGCACATCGCCGGCGTCTCTGCCTCGTGACAAAGGTCGACCCCGTGCATGTCCAGATTCATTCTGCTTCGGCCACTGTCTTGTCTTATAGTCTGAGGTGTGATCTGTGATCTACATCCATCTGTTTTGAGTCCATCAGAATTTACTAGCTGTCTCTGCTCAGTATCTGCCTGTGTTCAGTATCTGTGTTCAATGTCTGTGCTCAGCATCTCTGTTCAGTATCTGTCTGTGTTCATTGTCTGTGCTCAGTATCTGTGTACGATATCTGCCTGTGTTCAGCATCCATATGTACTTCAGAGGCCGTGTCTTGTCACAAAATGAGTGCCTTATATCACTGAGGGAACCCTGGCGATGTCCATGACGAGACCAACATCCTCACTGGGGGATGCTGGGTACTTGCTTCTCGTGACTTAGGGAGGGAGGGTGACTGCCTGATTTCAGATGCCTCTCCCGCTGTCGGCACCGGCAGCGCGGCCCTTGGCATTTGCACGTGAGTGGGCGGACAGCCGCATCCCATCATCTTTCTGCTTTCAGAGTCGTTCGGGATGGGAGGGGGGCTGAGGGGGCGCGGCGGCATTTTCAGTGGATGATGGCGGGATCCTGTGTTCAGCATCTCCGAAATCACCATCTGCTCGCACGCTAACCCGTGGGACCCACTGTGCCCACTGTGCCCACGTGTCAGCACTGGCCTAATGAGGGCGCCGCTGCTGGCATCGCTGGTGATCTCGAGCCGGAGGAACCATCAGGCGGGGGGTGGGGGGGGGCAAGACATGCCCAGAGGAACCAGTGACGGTACGCATTGGTTATTACACGTTTTATATGCGGTGCTGTCCACTTTTGGGGGGGGGGGGTGAAAACAGGCAGATACTGAGCACAGATACTGAGCACAGCCTGCCTCGCGGAAGCCCGGGTCGGCCCACGGTGTCTGGGAGCTGATTTCCCATGGTGGGCAGAGGGGATGTCAGCGCGGCGCCGCTCAGGCTTGGGCAGCACGCAGCCAGGGCTGTTACTGCGCTGGTATTTCGCACCTGACATTTTTAATATCGGAAAAGGTTATACAGCCAACCTCGCTCTTACTTACTACACCGTTCCGGATTTTCCACAAAAACCATCATCATCAGCTGCCTCAGAGCAATTCAGAAAGTTGCCTCATTGACTGGTTGGTTGGTTGGTCGGGTGGGGGAGCCGGGGGTGGGGGGGTGGGGGGGGCGGAGGGAGAGTCACTCAGCAGCGTCGGTGAAAAGTGGCACTGCGGCTGTGACTGTGTATTTTGTGTTGTTTTGGTTCCCATATCATTCACATGGGGGGGGGGGGGGCAAAGCTCAGACAGGTGAGTGTAGTTAATACAGTGAATCAGACCCCCTAGCCTTCTCGGGGTTTGCGGCAATTATTTCTGTTATTTTCTAATCAGGACATGTAATTTAACACCTCATAACACTGAAACAAGCCAGACCCCCCCCCCCATTTTAAGTCCCTCCCCCCACCACCCAATTTTCATTATTATTCGTCACGAATGGCTGCCACATGGGGGATCAGCGTGCTGTGCTCTCTGCGGACCGCTAACATCTCTGCTGGTCCTGAAGACCAGCGCATAACAGCGGGTGCTGCGTCCTGACGTCGCGTGACGGCGGCCGGAGAGACCGTCGGCTTCCGCCTTCCTCCGCCAGCTGAGTAAAGCTCCGGCTCCCCGCCAGCTCCTGACCTCTTGGTCCCTCTCTAAGCTAAGCTGCACTTAGCTTACGCATGTAGTCGGAAGTCTCTGGGCTTCAGGTATATGAAGCAGTGCGGTATGACATGGCAGGTGAGATGGTTAGGACGAGATGGAGGAGAGGAGAGCAAACACAGGGTGGCCATTTTGGGCCAATGATGCGGGTGAAAGAATGTCACCTGACTTTGGTCCACCCCCTGGCATCGAAGCCCCTCCCTTAGCTCACAGTATTTTAGATATATGAACACAGCCCCACCTCACATACATATCATTACAGTAATCATACCTGGAATGCATTCACAGCTGCCATAGGCTTTACCCCCAGCCTTCCACAGCTAGAGCATTCTGGGCTAAGGAGATGCTCCCCCCCAGAATGGCTTTCCGGCGAGGCTTGATGGCATGTAGCGATTAGCCCCTGCGGGCTGCGCTGCGAGTTGGGCCGTGTTCACAGTCAGGCCCCTTTCTGTCTTATTTCTCCAGGTTAAACCCGGTAACTGGATTTACCCGTCAAATTTAACCAGATGCAGGAGAGGGAACACCCTTAACTCCAACTCAGATCTGCAGCCGGCCCCCCTGAGGGTGATATTGCCTCCCTCTCAATCTTAATCTGTGGGACAGGAATGCAGGGGACGTCCCTCTGACACCAGAACTCTCCAGAACTGTGTGAACTGCTTGAGAGTTCGGTTACTGTAATTGGGTAAACATTTTTTTGGTGCAACCCTTCCCCCCAGACACCTGTGCATCTTAATTTTGGGAGGGGGTCTCTGTCCTAATATGATTATTGCTGCAGTGATGGGGTTGGACTCTTCCCGAATCCAGAACTGGTTCTGTGCATTTCCACTGCAAAAAAACTGGCCCTGGACCAGAAAAAAATCAGCTTCCGTATGGCACCATAGAAAAGCTAGTGTCAGAATTTGGAACCATAACATCAGCGAAAGTGGGACGGCTATTGCGTCCAAACCATCTGCTCACCTGGAAAATACAATCTATAGCTGATATAGTTTAGTCTAATTTCACTGATGCCTGGGTGAGGGGGGAGGGTGGGGCAAAGGGCCAGAGCAACAGGGAGGCAGGCGAGCGGCTTCCAGGTCTCTCTGGATTTCTTCATGTGACTTTTCCAGTGTAGAGGCTTATTCTCATCCTGGGAGCGGCAGCAGAGCTGCAAAAGGTTTATGGAGTCCCGCGATGTTCTTACGTAGCAACCCCTGCTTCTCATCGTCGACGGGGGTGGGGGGGGGGGTGAGCTTAGCTTCATAAAAATGCCAAACAGTGAAATTGCCCTCTGAACTGCCAAGTTAGCTTGAAAAAATGGGGAAAGCCATGCAGAGAACGTTGTTTGGGTGTTAATGACAGAATCTGGGCGGCCATCTTGTTTTTTTTTGAGGCACTGCTGTGGTTCGTCCTGTTTTCCTTTATAGTGTAACCCCCCCCCCTGGCTTGCATCAAGCACCCCTCTACGCATGTTAGAGGCAAGCAGCCGAACGGCGGAAGGGCGATATGCTGGAAAGACTGAAACAAAACTCAGATGAAAGTCGTCCTCTCTGCTTATAAAAATTAATGGAGCCGGAAGATACCATTAGCATTTCAAACGGGGGGGAGGGGAAGGGGGGGCCTCACATATGAAACGGACTGGTGTAATCATGACCAGAAATAATCAGCCGAGGGAGGCGGGTCACAATTGTCAAAAAAAATGAGTTGTGATGTGTTGAAAGTGGCCATGCTTGGCTAATGAGACCTCAGCAGTAATGAGCGGCAGGGATGTGACCCTCCAAGCTTGGAGATGAATCTGCCTGCGGTTTGCTGTGATAATGTGCATCATGAGAGTATGAGAGAGGCACGTAAAATAATGAGTAAACCATGGTGTGCCGCTGATACGGCCGCGTGGACGGCTCGGCAGAGTGCGTGCCTTTGTTCGTTTGCTCCGTGTTCATTAAGATAATGACTCTTACGCACTATCCTGTTTCAGCCTGATAGTAAACATCTCTCTGAGGCTATAAAGCACATGGGAATCGTGCTCTCTCTCGTGCTTAGGAACAGAACGCTCAGGGCAGCGGGAGCGCCGTTACCGTGATAAAATCCCTATTTCAGACCAAGATCCTCCCCCCGGTAGAGGGGGCCGCAAAAGTGCTTCCAATCTATGGCATTTGTAAACATCTTTAACGTTCATGGTGCCCCGAGTGTCTTCACCAGCTCTCGCATGAGGCCTGTCATTTCCGATCCTTAATGAATTCTTCTTTTCAGTGAGATAACGAGGCAGTGCGGGACCGGCCCGATATTCTGAATCTGTAGGATTCAGAATATTTCCTTTCAACGTTACCCTACCGTACCTCTTATCATTCTCATCACACATACTCTGCTTCAAAAATTCAGAATCTGAGAATTTCAATAAAGCAAAATTCATTCATCTCGATAAAAATCTCGTGACTGCGATTTCAGCTCAGGAGCGGCACGCGCTTTAAGGAGCATTTAGCTACCCGGTAAACGGCTGCTCATTACATTTCACATTTTAGCATATTTAGTGGA
This sequence comes from Paramormyrops kingsleyae, assembly GCF_048594095.1. Lineage (NCBI taxonomy): Eukaryota > Metazoa > Chordata > Actinopteri > Osteoglossiformes > Mormyridae > Paramormyrops > Paramormyrops kingsleyae. Next base: position 17,393,661 of record NC_132813.1, read on the forward strand.
TGCTTTTATCCAAAGCAACGTACAATTGAGGCAGACAGCACATTGCAATCATTACCATAACAACCAGAGTCCAGACATATCGCCTGTTGATGTATTTCGGTGTTGTGTGTATCACCGTGCCCTGCGTGAGGTAATTAACTGCTGTTTGATCGTTATTTGAAAAAGCAAGCACCTCTTGGCAAGTCGGATGCCTCAGAGGCCGGTGCTGAGTTTCTAACCCCACGCTCTGATCTGGAGGAGGTATTTAACCTTTCGAGCGCCGGAGCGTGGAGCTACTGAATATGTAGCCCGTTCTGGGTAATCACTTCCACTCTGACGTCTGTACAGTGCTTTTCCGGAACATTTGCTCTGAGTGAATCGAATCGATGTGCAAGTTCCTGTTGTCCACAGGCCGCCAGCGACACCCGCCTTCATTCACTTTAGCGGGCAGTGATGGACAAGGAATCCAGCAGGACCCCCCCCACACCATCCGTCACTCCCCTGCCCGACCCCGGGGGGGCCTACTTAATGGTTTTATTGCTGATGCGATGTTGGTAATTAAGATGAACCACCACCGAGGTGGGAGATCAAACTCCACCTTCTCGTTGGCTAATGTCTGTGATCGATGTGTTACAGAAGCTGAATCGCACACGCGGTTGATGTGCCTGTGCGCTTTACACGCGTGTGCGTGTTCCGTGTTCCGTGTTCCGTGTTCTGTGTGTACGGCTTGGAAAGTGCCGCCAAGGTCATTCGGAATGCTTTTCCCACACGATCCCTGGCAGCGTGGCACAAATTGCCCCTTATCACTGCAATATCAGTGCCCCAGCGCACTGCAATATTCTGGCCCAGTGCTCGTTCACTTGTGAGTGAGAGCTGTTTGTATGGCCGGGCTTTGGCAAGGGCTAACTGGGGCCCCGAGCTGTAAGGGGCCCCAGAATAATCTTACAGGGCAACGTTTTGTATGTAAATATTTTATATTCTTTGTTGCTCTGCAAGTACCTTGTTTAAAACTTACGTGGATGTATTGTCAGAAATGTATATAGTGCATTATATATGAGATGCTTTATCTTTTTATAAATAGTTATAGCCATGTTTATAATACTTTATGAATGCAGTATAATGCATTAGGAAGGTACCTTTGGTGCTGTCGTACCACAAAACACTTAGGGAGGCACGTAGCTCTGAATCCGCAATGGTTTATTACGCGGATGGCAAACAGAAACAGAATTGGCATGCTTGATCGTGGTCGGAGTCACGGAGCAAAGGGTTGTAGAAGCCAGGCAGGTCAGTCTGATGAAGAAGGCATAAGACGGGGGATTACACACGGCAGGGATCTGGGGAGTTGGGACAAAGACAGGAGCACGCAGGTAGGCTGGGTCAGGGCTGAATGGAGGACAAAGAAGAATCACTCAGTACATCACATGGAATCAACAATACCTCACCCCTGCGTGGCGGGGGGGCAAGCTCCTTCAAGCCGTCAGCCACAGGTGCCGCAGATCTCCACTGCTCAGATAGCGAGCTTGCGAGGGGGGCATGACAGGTGCTTATATAAAGTGTTACCATTATGTTAAAATGATTTTACAAGCTTGTTTCATTTAGAAACTGTTCTGGGTGTTCAGGGAATAAGTATTCAGTAATAGTTTGCACTTATCATTATTTATGGCTTGATTTGAGTATTTGGTGTTCCTGCTTTTGCAGTTTTTCGCAATAAGATTCTGTAGTTGATTGTTTTCAGACTTGGTTAGTGATCATACTCGGTCATTCTGTAAGCCACACAGTGCTGGTGTAGTGTGCAACATACTCTGGTTGACTCTGAATCCTTGAAGTTGATATGTGTAGCACTTAGTAATTTTTATACTCCAACATATTTTGTGTAGGTAGGGCCCCAAAAATGTCTCTAGCCCAGTGGACTCCGCCCTCTTTAGTATGGGCCCGGCCATTTGGCAGGCCTTCTCCCTCCCCAGGCTACAGGTTCTGCCCCCTCCGTCTGGAGGAAGGCATTATGAAGTTTCCATCTTTGTGTCGTTGTGGGACAGATTTCTTCCTTCACGTTGGACCTCTGCGGGGATGGGGGGGGGGGAGGTTTTTTCCTGCTCTCTGATTATAAATACACCCCACATCCGAGGGGTTCAGACGGTATGGGCATACAGCTTAAGGGCACACTGACTTGATGAGGTGAGATTCGTAACAACAGTGTTTAGGAACACTACCTTGAACTCTGGGACTAAATCACCACCGAACTCATTTGTCAGGAGTCTTCTCTTTGAGGGAATCTCACAGATTTCTGTGGGGGGGGGGGTTCAGGCTGTCGTAGATAAGGACTAGAGGTTTCCTCAGTGATGTCTGTTCTGCTGTGAGTGGACTTAAATAGGTTTTTCCGATAGCAGGATGTCCATTAGATTTGGGGGTGGTAGTGGGGGGGGGGGGGGGGGTTACCGTGATAATATAAAAAAACAACCCGAAGGTGTAGCCCAGGGTCTGTCCCCTGTCCCAGCTCAACTATCCTGTCAGCGTTCCTATGCTGCCCCGAGACAGTTGGGTGACGGCCAGGAGACTCATTCATCATCTGTCCAGACGGCCTCAACGGCGCCGGAGGGTGGGAAGGTGGAGTATTCCTACTCCATTCATCAATGACTCTTCAGGATTTAACTGTAAATAGAGGCCCAGATGTCATGTGATCCCTCCAGATGTCATGTGATCCATTCAGATGCACAGGAGAGCTCTGTAAGGGAGCCCGGAGGACACAAATGCATGTAGGTATACAAGTGTGTGTGGGTATACTGTACATATGCATGTTAAGGTTCAAGGGGGCGGGGCTTGAGTCACCTTTCCACCACCTGATCCATACTTCCCAGCTTCTCCATCGAAGCACTAAGCAGAGCCGGTCCCCGACGCCAGTGTCCCCTTGATTCGCTGGCGCTTTCTACCCCACATTCACTCGTGTTTTTAAATGTAACTATAACATTCGGCCTTTTTTGGATGGTCTGTGTCCTTGAACGGTGCTTGACTTGGCTGTGAGGCTGCAGCTGTTGCGGGGGGTTTCACAGTGTGTTGCTGTGCATGCAGTGGTGGTGGGGGGCGGGGGGGGGCACATTCAGCACTGCTCAGTTGCACATCGTGATGTGATGTTTCGAAGCTCGGGTGAAATTGAAGTGTCACACCCCGACGATTATCTTTTCCAGTGTCCCTTAACGTGTATTGTTTTGCTGTTGATTTTAGCCCCTCCCCCAAAACCCGAATCCCTTGCCCCCCCCATGTGTGGAAGGTGCCCCGGTACCCCCTGGCGCCAGGGGCCATGGCCAGTGCCTTTCCCAAGAGCCGTCAGATGGCTGCTTTCCTCCACAGTGTGTATCAGCTGCGTCTCCAGAAAAACAGGCCCGTTAATCCATTTTTTTGATGAGTGAGCAAGCTAATCTGCTTACCTGCCCATTGTGGATTAACTCAGCGATAAAACAAGCGGGTTAAAAAAAAGTGACTCTCTGCAGAGACAGAGCACCTCTGTCAGATTAACTACCCCCCCCCCCCCCCCCTCGCCTCTGTTCCAGTTCCTCTTGCTGGGAGCAAAGTTTCCTATTATTCATTTCAGAGAAGATCAGATACGATGTTCTTCTATTAAATAAAGGCTGAGCCATTTGTTTCTTCCATTCCTCCAAAAACGCCTGGCTGAACTCAATCTTTCAGAAAATGTTCCTCAGAAGTTGGCTGAGATTTTAAGTTTTAAGCAGCCCTGTCTCAGACCTGACCAGGAGCTTGCACTGGTCAGCGGGGGAGGGGGGGGGGGTGCTCGGTGCTCATGTGTTTTTGGGGCAGAAGGGCTTTTCAGAATTATCAGGGTCTGACAGGAAGGGGTTCACTCATTTTCTTTGGTACATCTACTGTCAGGGCAAGGATATTTCTGGCTTAAGTCTGCCCCCCCCCCACATCTCACCAGAGCAGAGTGGAGGAGGATGCAGTTTTTGTTTAAAAAATCCATCAGGTCTCATTGGGAGCTGCTGTGTTTGGGAGTGCAGATGTAGGGGTGTCTGCATATGCAATCTTACGAGTAAATGTGGATCCTCTAGTGCAAAGTGGCCTCCCCGATCCATTGAGGGAGGGGCTACATGCTGTGCTAAGCCCTCTACTACTTTATTTATTGCATTTTAAATGTGCTTTCTGGTTTTTAAAAATATTACTGTAACTTTTCAGAATGAAAGGCGATACAGAAAATGAAGGAAAGGAAATAAAGGAAATTTATCTTTATGGAATTTTCCAGAAGAAAAGCTTGCAGCGTCGATTTGGGAAAGCTTCCTGTGGGGTTGGGGGGGGGGGGGGGGTGGGGGATGAGGAAGGGTGTCTAACACAAATGGAGGGGGAGTGTCTCACAGCTTTTCCAGGTGTGAGCTTACTGGAGAAATACAGCCTCATATGAAATATGAACGAGAACATGGCGGCCAGGTCCACCCTCACACATTTTTGGGAAACGCTTTACATAAACTGCACCTTCATAGTGCTTTTATATTACATTCATAAAATGTTCAGTGCAGCTTCATAATGTATTCATTAAGTATTCATAAAACATTCATAAACATCATGTATGTATACATTAACATCCTAACATCTCTTAACAGCTGTAATATACATTAATAACAAACATTATTTAATAATAACAAACATTATAATTGTATAATCATGTAATGTTTGTTATTAATGTATATTAAAGCTGTTAAGGGATGTTAGGATGGTAAGATGTACTTGCATGCTGCTTATGAATGTTCTACGAATGCATTATGAATGCATTATGAAGGTGCACTTAATGTAAAGTGTTACCTGTTTTTGTTTGTCGCTTTGTGGAGTTTTACCACAAACTTAATAAATGTCATACTATCCTTATTGGGAGCGGCTCGCCCCTCCCTGACACCACACAGTGCCTCCAGCATGCTTATGGGAACCGCCTATGAAGCCCCATACCCCCCCCCCCCCCCCCCGCCCTGCAAATCTCCCTGAGCCCTGTTTAAAAACAAACGATATGTCTGCCTTACCGGCAAGCTGCAGAAATAAAAACAAATTTGCGTTTCGTTTTCCATTTATTGACGTTTAGCGCCCGAGAAATGCAGAACGCTTTTTTTCTTTGTAAGAACGAATTACCTGCACGCTTAACACGGGTTAGTTTGAATTTATAAACGTATTATAAATTTTGCATTTTATTATGATCGCTTCCCTGTAAATGGGTTAGTAATGCAGTCCCCGCTTCGCTGGCAGAGCTTCCCGTGCTCTCTGTCCACCCACCCCCCCCCCCCCCCCCACCCCATTGGCTTCTGCGATGTTTGAAAAGTGGCTGAGAGGGGCTGAGAGAGGAATTGGCTTCATGTGGAAATGTGCGGCTTGGAATTTCGGGGAAGAGGGGAAGGAGGAGGCCGGCAGCTTCATCCCACTGCTCCTGCTGGAGCTCCTCATTGACCCCATCCTGTCCATCACGCCTCTCCCAGAACCGCCTGCCCCTCTGTCCCCAGCCAGCACAGGATATAAATCACGCCACAGCCAGTCCCATCTCGCTTACAGAAGCTCGTTTTGCTGTAGACATTCCCTCCCTGCTGGTCGTGTTTCTGAACTGAGATATTTTTGCTGCACCTATACCCACCCATCCATCCAGCCATCTTGTAATCCAGGTGGGGGGGGGGGGGGGGGTGGCATAGGGCGCAAGGCTAGACAGGGGGTCAGACCCTCACAGGGCATTCAGGCACCCCAGGCAATTTAGAGAGAGCAGTCAGCCTCACTGCATGTCAGTGGACTGTGAGAGGAAACTGGAGAACACAGAGGAAGCCCGCGTAACACGGACAGAACACAGAGAGAACGTGGAGAGAATACAGAGAGAACATGGAGAGAACACAGACAGAACATGGTGGAGACCATGGAGAGAAAATTAAGTGAACACAGAAAGAACACAAAGAAAACATGGAGAATACATGGGGAGAACAAGGAAAGAATGTGGAGAGAACATAGAGAAAACACGGAGAGATTGTGGAGAGGACATGGAGAAAACACGGAGAGAATGTGGAGAGGACATGGAGAAAACACGGAGAGAATGTGGAGAGGACATAGAGAAAACACGGAGAGAATGTGGAGAGGACATGGAGAGAAAATTGAGTGAACACAGAAAGAACACAAAGAGAACAGGGAGAAATCATGGGGAGAACATGGAGAGAACATGCGAAGCCCACACACGGAGAGTGTGAGGCCCCCGTAATACATTCTGAAACAGCCTGTCCCCCAGCAGTTCCCGTGGAAACAAACCCGTCTCGGGTGAATTATGTAAAAAGCATCAAGGTTTTTAATTTAAATATTTTTCCAAGGTAAAGGTGGAAAAAACATTAAGGAAATTAAAGGCATGGAAGCTATCGATCACATCTATGAATATTAAAAACGGGTAGCATTGTGCATGAATTAATGGTTCCAACTGCCAAACAAAAGATGAATCATAGAGAAAGATTATTAGATTATCTTGGTGAAATATGGTTTGGGCTTTGGCACTGCTTCAAAAATGAACTTGAACTAAAGCCAATAATCTGCATCGAACCAAACAGGGAGCGGCGGGGATCAGACTGAGAGATTAATCACCGTGTCCCAAACCAAACGGAAGCCTTCACAGATATTCTTGATGAGATGCTTTAATAAAAAGGTCAGGAGACACAGAAGCTTTCATGTGCCTCATTTTGAGATGGCTGCATGAGCAGAATGAGTTCCTGAGCTGCCGCACTCCGGACCCAGCCTCTGGGATGACGTGTGATCACGGCCCCCCAGGGAGACACCGCAAAGCCCCCTGTGAAGGGTGAGCCGCTCCGTTCGTCCTCCCCGATTTAACCCTAAAAACCTTCCCGTGCTCCTCGTCCTGCAGGTGGTGTGACGTTTGGAGACACGCTCGCTCGTTTCTTCTGTGTCAGGCAGCTGTAAACGCTCGAGTGGCCACGCTGTGAAACGCTGGCGTGTTAAACTTTACGGCAGATGACCTTCCTGGCGTGTTTTTATTTGCCCGTTGACTGGGAGGCACCTCCGTGAAATCAAGTGTTCACGCTTTGAAATCAGCCGTAGCTGTGACGTTCACCATCACCGCCCTGTTCCTGAGGAGTGTGTACAGCAATCGCTGTTCATGGGGACTCAGTTAGTGTGTGTGTGCGTCTGTCTGTGGGTATCTGTGTGTGTGTCTGTATGTGGGTGTCTGTGTGTGTGTCTGTGTGTATCTGTGTATGTGTGCTTGAGAGTGTGTGTGTGTCGGTGTGTCTCTGTTCTTGTAATTATTACATTGTGGGGATCAGATTTCCCCACGATGTGATAAAAACCTGTAACTTTTTACCTTGTGGGGACATTTTTCCAATTACGTTTAGGATTACAGTTCTGAATGGATGGATGGTGGCCACAAGGATGTAAATACAAACCTGTTTTTGTCTGTGTGTGTGTGTGTGTATGTAAGTGTGTGTGTGTGTGTGTGAGTGTGTACGGGCTCCCTCGCCTCTTCCACAAGGTGCAGTCAGTCAGAGTAGTGCTGCGTTTGCTGCTTATGCATCAAAAGCATCTGTTGTGATGTCAGAATGACAGAGAGTAAGGGAGGGGCCTGTGTGCCGTGGGGAGGGGGTGTTTTAACCTTCAAGAAGAGAGTCTGGTGTTACCGCGACGCCATCGATCTGCCCGGCTAAGTGGCAGCCAATTGCCTGGCTTGAGCAAAGGGAACCAATGGCGGCTCAGAGTCTGGTCCCGGCGAGGGCTGTTCAGCTCCACTTCCTTGATCGTCAAAGGTGATTATTGAGCAATTCCTCCTCGGCGACTGGCCGATAGGTGGAGAAGGAGTCCGTTATAAAAGCAAAAATAGGAACAGGAACGCAGGAGATGACAAGCTTTCCGTCTAGAGCTTCCCCCTCCCTGCACGCTGCCCCCATGCGGCGGCACGAGTCCACAAATCCTAAAAAAACTCCCCGCTTGTAATTATTATCAATTTTCTTCAGTTTAGCCTCGTGGCTAGTTGCATTAGTGAGCTTTAACTTTGCCAGCTCTGTCAAAAAGTTAATTAAATTTGTCTTCTGGGCTTGTGAAAAAGTCAGAGACCTTTCGCTCTGCCGCCGGCTTTCTCATATTCATTACGGCATAGCTAATTGGCTGGCGGTGCTCAGTCCACGGCCCGCGAATCCGATGTCGGTTGCTGACACAGAGGATGCGGGGCAGTGGCCATCGGTGATGGTGGCCCGGCAAGTGACGCTCTGTCTCCCTCCATCCATAACGAGAGACGGACACTCCCGTCGGGGTGCCTGGCCACCCCGGATCCATCTGTGTGCTTGTTTAGTGGCTCAGCGCTTATTCAGTCATTAGAAATCTGTGTGTGTCCCCTGCCGAGCCCAGGGGAGCATCATCATTAGGTGTTAATGGGAAGGACTCTGTCAGCTGGCCTTTAAAACCGCCGTTGGCTTTGGACCATCAGCGCTGGCAAAATGATCATGAAAAGATACAGGCGTACACACACACACACACACACACACATACACACACACACACACACGCTTGTGTAGGGTAAACATATCCTTATGGGGACCGCTCATTCATTTCAATGGGAAAAATGCTAACGCTAACTATGACAACCTTAACCCATAACCATAAGTAACCAAACAAATACAAGAGTTTTTGCATTTTTAGTTTTTTCATAGCAGTGACCGATTTTTATAAAATAGAGTTTTCCCTTATGGGGACCAGGAAACCGGTCCCCATAAGGGAAAAAAACGGATATTTATCACGTTATGGGGACATTATGTCCCCATAAGGATAGGTAAACCCGCTTGCAGACACACACACACACACACACACACACACACACACCCTGTTTGTTCTGCTTTATTAGCTGTCTGGGCCACACCATCACAGGGCTCTAATCAGGATGCCGGTAAACTAGCAGGACATCCCCACACTGCCACTCAGTTTACTGAACAAATTGGCCTTAAACTCACTTTGTCCCTCTGTGAGTAAAATAAATTAGGAACAAACAGCACATTTGAGATAAGTTTGTCTCTAAAATGCTCAGCTCTTTGCTGCTAGGGAAGGTGAGTGCATTGAAAGCAGGAGGCATGGGGGGGGAGCAGAGTGGAGGATACTGGAGATTTTACTGGGTGTGGCTTAGTGGCATGGAGGGGGCCGGAGATTTCCCTGGGCGTGGCTTAGCGGTGTGGAGGGGGCCGGAGATTTCACTGGGCGTGGCTTAGTGGTGTGGAGGGGGCCGGAGATTTCACTGGGCGTGGCTTAGCGGTATGGAGGGGGCCGGAGATTTCCCTGGGCGTGGCTTAGCGGTGTGGAGGGGGCCGGAGATTTCACTGGGCGTGGCTTAGCGGTATGGAGGGGGCCGGAGATTTCCCTGGGCGTGGCTTAGCGGTGTGGAGGGGGCCGGAGATTTCACTGGGCGTGGCTTAGTGGTGTGGAGGGGGCCGGAGATTTCACTGGGCGTAGCTTAGCGGTATGGAGGGGGCTGGAGATTTCACTGGGCATGGCTTAGCGGTATGGAGGGGGCCGGAGATTTCACTGGGCGTAGCTTAGCGGTATGGAGGGGGCCGGAGATTTCCTTGGGCACAATCTCGCATCCCGCAGCCCTGCACCCATCCTGCCTAGTGTGACATAACAGTAAGCCTCCAGCTATAAATCTCTTTGCATTATATTAAAAACTGCACGTGTGTCTGTGTGTGTGCATGTGTGTGTGTGTGTACACGGTTGTGCGTGCCCAAAGGTATGCTCACCCAACGTCTCCCATAAGCGCCACTCTCTGTAGCTGGTGCTGCCTTACCCCGCGTGTGAATGCTCTGTGAGTTAATCCGCCGCCCTGCGTGAGGTACTGATGCTCTCTGTCTGAGGCAGCGGTCGCGTCCCTGTGAGCCGGAACCTCGGCATGAATGTGCCCGGGAGAGACGGCGAGGCCCCGAACATCGAACACAAAGCAGCGTGTGTCACGTCATTAGTTGCCATTAGAGGTGGCAGGTCTGCTCGCTGCCATTAGACAGACACACTTGGCGACTTCAGACTGTGGCACAGATAAAGAGCAGCAAGGCAGCGCACAGAGCATGCATAGAGACGACGGGCAGGGCTCCTCTGATGCCTGGCTGGCAGCTGGAGTGGAGGAGAGCTTTTTTGGGAATCAGGAGGCTCTGCGGCAGGGAGCTGGAGGAGCTGTTGCTCTTTCTGTACAGAGAGAACTGGGGATGCAGAGAATCAGTTGAGAATTCAACCAAAAAAGGTCACAATCTGAGACAAAAAACCTTGGTTGGTCTGTGCATGTTAAAGGCTGATGATTCTGAAAACAATCCTTCCTGATTGGTGACACTTGTCCCGCCCTAAATTCTGTTTCAACCAATGGGAGCCTGGCTTTACTACCTTTGGTGTCGATCTATTGAGCTGCTGTCCCAGAGCCCATCTGATCCTCCGAGCCGTGCAGCGCCTTTACAGGAACTGCTGCTCCATATAAAATGCTCCCAGCTGGAGGTGTGGATCTCCTCAGCCGAGGATGGAGTGCCTGGCTCCTTTGGGCAGCTCCCTGTCTCCTAGTGTGGCTCCTCCATGGTGTTTCTCACCCCCTCCTGGGTCTTTAAGCTTTCAGTTTATTCCACAGAAGGGCCTATCCCAGTGATTCTCCTGTTATTCCGTCCATGTCCCGTTCCCCAGTATAAATTGACTGGGCCCGTTTCCGCAGGTTAGTGCATCTGTGACGTCACCCAGGCGACAGGCCACAAGTGACTGGATCAGAGAGATAGATAGATAGATGGATGGATGGATGGATGGATGAATGGATGGATGGATGGATAGATTGCACAGTGGTCTGTGAAATGAAAACGGGAATGTTCCATTCAGATATCTGGTCATCCCCAAGTGGGGATTATCTCCATTGCAGGGAATAAAACTATTAAGACCAAAGACTTTGACACTGGCGTGTTTAATCTGAAATAGAGGTGTGAGGTTTTAAGGATGGGGGTGGTGGGCTAAAGGAGGGGCCCCTAGTCACCTCCATGTTCAACCTCTTTATCTGTCTCTCCTCACATCTTCTCACATGTTGGTGACTAATTGGCAGAGTCACTTTTGCTCCCTACCTGCTCAGAGGATGAAAGAGGAGCGACACGGTGGCTTGGGGAGACCATTCGTTTCGTTTCTGTGCTTATTAACTTTGCAGGAGTCCTTTGAGGGAGTCTTTTAGCATCTCCCGTCTGTCAGTAATTAGGCTACCCTGAGCTGTGCTCCTCTTCGGGAGTGTGCTGTCTGAAAGGCATACAAATACATGAAGATTTATCGGATACCTGTGTGATAACCAAAGTCCTCGTCACCCAAACATTGAATGTTTTCTCTGCATTTACATGCATCTCCTGATGTGTCTAAAGCACAGCAGCACTCCAGAGTATGACTATTCTCCACCTGATTGGTCCTTTTTTATCATATGTTCTGGGTTTTTTATGCCTTGAGCCCTGCCCAGCCAGACTGGATACACACTCCATGTTTTTTCCCTGAGGAATCCAGCACTGGGGGTCTGACCCAGGGCACAGAACTTTGTCAGAGAGCCACCCTTGCAGCTGACAGTGGGGGCTCCCCTTCTCCCTTGAGCCATGGAGAGATTGGATCACTCCAGATAACCGCTGGACAAGTCAAGTCATCCCAGGTCCCTGACACCTAACGTTATGTCGGGTAACTGCTGGACAGTTCGGGTCCAGCTGGATAACTGCTGGATGGCTCAAGCTACACTGGGTAACTGTTGGACAGTTTGGGTAATGCTAGATATCCACCAGGCAGCTTGAGTTACGCTGGGTGACTGCTGGAGTTACCCTGGGCAACCGCCGGACGGTTTGAATCATGTCAGGTAACCGCAGGACAGGTTGAGTCACACCAGGTAACCACTGGACAGCTCAAGTTATGCCAAGTAACCGCTGGGCAGCTACACTGGGTAACCACTGGATGATTTGAATCACTGCTGGACAACAGCAAGCTGCACTCAGAGTAGGTCCTTCCAAACTTTTGATGACCACAGACCAGTTTATAATGTGCAAATAATTCACAGACCAGTAAAACCTGTTGACTGGGGCAGGGGGGGAGGTGGGGTGGCAGTGCTGGTGGTGGAATGATCCGCATTTAATAATTTATTAAGTGGCGGGACAGATCCACTGTTTCCATTTTTTTGCAGTGTCATCGAAAAGGGAATGTTAAGGGTTATAAAAAAGATTTTAAATATATTGCATTCTGTGGCCTGGGGCACAGGCCAGCGTCTCCACAGACTGAGGGAATACTCTGCACAGGCCAGCGTCTCTCTGTTGACTGGGGGAATACTCTGCACAGGCCAGCGTCTCTCTGTTGACTGGGGGAATCCTCAGCACAGGCCAGCGTCTCTCTGTTGACTGGGGGAATACTCTGCACAGGCCAGCGTCTCTCTGTTGACTGGGGGAATCCTCAGCACAGGCTGGCGTCAGAGACACCTAAAGGACCTGCTATGGATGTCTGTTCTCACGCCATCTGACATTGCTTCTGTGGGACTGCCAGAGATTCCGAGTAGCTCTCCTGCTCTTAGTTTCTCTTCTTCACATTTTTTTCTTTAATCTTGTATTTTTAAAAATTCCTTCCTTTAGAATCATTCCCCAGCTCCAATTAGTAATTGCGTGCCCAGGGTGGCAAGGCTAGGGCTGGATATTCGAATGCAGCCTTGACCTGCTCAGCCAGGCTGTCTGCTGTAGGATGCAGTTGGAATTGATTAGACAAAGTGAGCTGAAGAGTGCAAAGTGTCGGGCATGTTCTCCTACAGCCATTGGCTCCTCTGATCTGTCAATCAAACAAGTGCTTTGTTTCCATATCCAGATTGATCAAGGACATTACATTCTTTCCTACTGAGTGCCATCTCAGAATGTGAGCAGTCTCAGCTCCTGTTACAATGATACGGTTTTGCCCAAAACAACTTGTCTTTTCACAATGGATGGCCAGAGAGGGCCATCCCTGGCTGTATTTCGGGGGGTCATCATTCATAGCCCGATGTTCCTCCTAATTAAGCTGTAGCTTACACTGAGATTTGCCAAGTCAAGACGCCAGGCTCACCATGCAAATTATCAGCAGCTCGGTCACTGAAAGGTGGCTCCACAAGGCTCTGTCGTGCCGTCCTGGTAAATGTCACTCTGGGGAGACCTGCATTCATAAAGGGTCGGCACACCCTTTAAGGCTCATATCAAAGGATGGGAGAAGACACCTTTTTTATTTTTTCACATCAGGAGGTGCCTTATTCTTTAGTGTGTCCTAAAGGGTTTTATTTCTGCTGATTTGGAGGGGCTTATGGGTAAGCTAGATATGAACAGGTGCTGGTGTAGGAACACAGGTCTTCTAATGATCAAGTACATGGTGTATGCAGTGTTTTCCTGTATTTTGACCAGGTCCAGCTGATGATGCCATGATCTTCTGTACTGTTTAGTTGTTGTTGGCTCTCTCACATCATGAATTACTGCACCTGTGGCACCATCCCGTTGACCGTCCACACATAACGTTTAACATTTAAACCAGCACTGCTTGCCAGCAAGTAACAGTACCAGACAGAGTGAGGTACCTCTGTCAGAGAATGGATGCAATCCTCCTGCCTGGGATGTTCTGTCCTTGTTGTATCAGCCACCTGTTTTCTCTGTTCCCCCAACCCACCTCCATAAAGGTGACATGTCCAGACCTGAAGGAATGTGCGCTCGTGGGTATTGTCACCTAGTATAACCTGCCCCCCTTAAAAATCACTGCCACTTGGCTCAAGTCTGAACAGGCGAGGTCGTCGATCAATAAAGGTCATCCGTTCTGTTCGCTGGTGACAGCTCACTTCATTATCACCACGAGCAACTCAATCTTCCGTGAGATAATGGAGAGCCACGTTCCCCCCACCACTACCCCCACACAGCTCATTCTCGGAAAAAATAACAAAAAACACAGTAGAATTCCCATTCCAAGTGGTCATACAATATGGTGACTCTCTGGGGCTAACTTGCTGCTCTAAGTAGATGCTCCATTGCTGTTCTTCTGAAGAGTTTTGACCCGATTTGTACGTACAAGCTGAAATTAATGCCAGTCATACAGCTTTAGATTACAAAACAGAGGTCCCCTTGTGACAGTGCAAGTGTAGTGCACTTACAACATCAGTGTGTATGGGCTGTGTGAGCTTCCGGCTGTGAATCTCAATAGCCACTGGTACCTGTGGACCAGCAGGTAGCACCTCAGACACAGATGCGTGGACCAGCAGACATGAGAAGGACAAGTTGTAAAGAAGAAGAACAAGGTTTTATACCTCCTTTGAGGAAAAACTTATTAACAAGCCAGAAGACTGTTTTTATTGGAACTACAGAAGTACAGAACAAGAGGTTTGATTGAACTACCGGTCGTTAATCTTCATGTCTGCCGTTCCTGCTGACAGCTCTACTTGCACATCAGCAATGAAGTCACAAAAACTCTCGTCCCCTCCCATAATCCTCCAACGGCAGACAGAACGAGCATGAGTCAGAGGACAGGGGCGTCTATGAAAATATTACATTCGAAACAACTTCTTCAAATATTCCTTAAGCGGAAAAAGGAAAAGCAGAAAGGACGGCCTACTTTGTCATTTCAGACACGCACCCGGAAAATGGTAAATATAATATGCTGCTGTGAGAGTGGAAAATGAAACCCGACAGGGTTTTAGGGTGATTGCATTACCATAATCACAGGCTGCTGTAATTCTCTGTAATGAGCTGCTTTGCGCAGATGGGGAACGGGCACTCAAATGCTGGGCCGTGAAAGGGGGCAGGCGAGGCAGTTGGAGGGAGTGGACACTCGTGGGTGGGGAGAGGGGTTGAGTTTGTCGAGCTCGGATCTATGAGTTCATGTTTATGACCTGATCTCTAGTTTATTGAGGAGAGCTGATGTTTATTGAAAAGAACTCCTTTATTGAGAAAATGAGTAGAGTAGAACTCACATTTATGGGTAGAGCTTATGCCTTTGGATTAGAGCTTGAATTTATGGGTAGATCTCATGCTTCTTGTGTAGGGCTTGCATTTATAGGTAGTTCTAATGTTTCTTGAGTACTGCTTTCATTTATTGGTAGGGTTCATGTTTTTTGAGTAGTGTCCGCATTTATGGGTAGGGTTTATGTTTTTTGAGTAGTGTCCGCATTTATGGGTAGGGTTTATGTTTTTTGAGTAGTGTCCGCATTTATGGGTAGGGTTTATGTTTCTGGAGTGGAGCCATGTTTATGGGTCATGGGGAAGGAGACTTGCAAGCCTGAGAGCAGTTGGGAGATGCCGTGTCATCTGAGAATCACCTCTTCCTTGTTGTCTTCAGCTCTGAAGCAAGACTTATACTGGAATTAAAGGGAATTATATAGCTGTGCAGTGATCTTTTTCTCCATACAAAATAACTGGACAGTAGTTTAGCGGGCGGTTATACTGTCAGAGAGGATGCACTCATTTCAGCTGTTCATCTCCTGGTGTTTCATCGCCTGTATGACTTGCTGCTATTTCTCTCCTATTTATAGCCTGACTGTATGCTTTTGAATGGTCAGTACAGCAAAGCCTTGGAGAAGCGGCCTGCCCCCTGACAGCTCTGCCATTCTACTGCCATTTCCATTCATTTGAGGACCACTTCTTCATTTTTAATGAAACCTGTCATCCCAGATTGTCTCTCATTATTATATTATATGTCCTTGTGATCCTTCACAGCCTGGCTGGGTTTGGCTGTCACTCAGAGGAGTGCTCGTATCGATTATTATTTCAGTGTTATGACGCCTTCACTTTGTGCTGCTTCACTAAGCTGTCTGTCATCCCTGCTTCATTTTGTGCCACTTCACTACGCTGTCTGTCATCTCTGCTTTACATGTTGGTGCTTCACTAAAGTGTCTGTCATCCCCGCTTCATCTTGTGCTACTTCACTAAGGGGTCTGTCATCCCTGCTTCACTTTCTCCTTCTTCATTATGCTGTCTGTCTCAGACACTAAGGTGTCTCATCCTTGTTTCACTTTGTGCCTATCCCCTACACTGCCTGTCATCCCTGCTTTACATTGTGTGGCTTCGGTAAGCGGTATGTCATCTTTGCTTCACTTTGTCCTTCTTCATTATGCTGTTTGTCATCCCTGCTTCATTTTGTGCTGCTTCAGTACACTGTTTGTCATCCCTACTTTACTTTGTGCTGCTTCAGTCAGCTGTATGTCATCCCTGCTTCACTTCGTGCTGCTTCATTATGCTGTCTGTCATCCATGCTTCACTTTGTGTCGCTTCACTATGTGCCTGTCATCCCTGCTTCACTTCTCTCCCTTTCATGTTTCATTCCATTCTTCAGAGGAAAGCGGCTGAAATGTCTCCAAGCTTTCCGGAGAGCTGCACCGATGTGAGGCATCTGTTTTGGGAAGGAACACTGTGTGCGGTTCTTGCGTGTGACTGGCTCGGCAGGAGACTTGGCTGCAGTTCACTGTGGGGGAACAGGGACCCAATTATCAAGCTCTGCACCTGCTGACACCCCCTGCCCCATGACCAGGGAGTGCTCAGTCACTCTCAGGGGCCGGCAGAGTGGAGCCCCTCGGAGGGGGAGACTGATATATGGGTGAAGCTGGTTGGCCTGAGCACAGCGAGAGAGAATGGGGGGGGGGGGGGGAGGGGGACGGTAGAATGTGTGATGTGACACCTGGGGGCATTGTGGGTACGTTGGAGCTGTCAAGGTAAAAACATGCTTATTTGGTGGCTTCTCTAGTTAACTTTGACAGAAGCTCCATGAAGGAGCATCTCCAACCTGCTTCTGTCACTAACCACCATTCTCTTGTCTCTCCAAAGCCCTCGTAGGTCCTGCATGTGCTCCATGATGCACTTCATGCAGGCGGGAAGACGTGAGTAATGGCGTGTAAACGCCACGTTCGGTTAACGTGTGTGAGTTAGAGTGCCGTGGTGTCATGGTGGTAACAGGAAGCAAGAACCGTACGCGGAATCTGTGGCACAGTTGATGCCTTTCCTGTTTGTGCCGTGAAACGCACCTCATGGTTACCGATGCCCTGGGGCCCTCACCGCCAGTGGGCTCTCGTTCACTCAGACGTGAGCGGCTGGGCAGGTGGTCTGTGGATTGGTGGCACTCTGCCCTTTGCAAAAAGCCCAGTGGTCCAGCTGCAATCTGCAGAGATGATGCAGGGTGAGAGTGAGCGGGGTGCCATGCTCGTCGCACGCTGCCTATGACGGGAGCCTCTCCGTGCCACGTCTCCGGGATGTGGTGCCATTGCCTTAAAGTCCCCGGCGTGTGCTTCACCGTGATTCTGGCATGGAAGGCAGAACAATGCAGCATCGCTGCAGGAAGAAATCGGCTTCCCGAGAGAAGAATTGATGTGCTTTGGTGTTTTATGACAATTGGAGGAATCAGAGTGAAGATGACAGGCCATTGTGAGTGTGTCCATCGTGGAGGCGATGTGACAAAAGCGCACTTCATCATCAGCTGCAGCATTTTAGAGGAGGGAGTGTGTGTGCGCGTGTACAGAGAAGTGCAGGCTGTGTGTGTGACTGAGTAGCAGCTCGTCATTCAATGTTCACTCTGCGTATCGTGCTTCTGTGCACCCCGCACACTCACAGGAGGGTTCAAGGGAGGGTTCTGTTTGCAGGGCTAATTATCACACATGCCCCCTTCCCCTGGATGTACCTGGGCAGTGCATCTTTGACTGTCATGTTTGCCGCACTCCTGATTTCTGTTACCGATGCGTTAACCATCTTTTGCTAATCAGCTGTGATGGAAATGTTTATTTTTCCAGACATTTTTTCCACCTCATGCCAGCAGTCCTCCAGTGCTCCTGCGGAGAACTGCGGGTCCTATATACTCTCCGGAAAGGGCACTTCGTGCGCTGATTAATGCAGGGTCAGGAACGCCGGAATCCACATATGGGGGAAGGGGGGGAGGCAGGATGAACAGAGGAAGTGCTGGAAAAAATCAATTTGTTTATGTTTCCTCCCTGAAATAACTGGGATTTTTTTTATAGTCCGGCCAAAATGGCAAAAGGGGCAGAAAGTAACTCCACAAGGCAAATAAGTGACGCGGAGGTGATGGATGGTGATTAAAGTGCGCCCCCTCCCCCCCCCCCCCACTTCACTCTGCCGTTCATCACGCCTGCTTTGTCAAGACGCTACTGCTGGGCCAGACTACATCCCGGGGTTCAAAAACAGCAAAAGGGGGATTTTAAATCAATGTGACATTTATAGAAATAAAAGCATGTTTGGACCGAGTGCTGCTCACATCATTCCCCCGTGTACAGCCCCCGGGCAGGGTGGGATGGGGATGGCGCACTCACAAGCCTCGCATTTGCCCGGGACTCACACCCCTCCTGTACTTAAACATAGAGAGTGGCAGCTCTGCCAGTATTGTTGTTTATTTATTATCTTTACCATAAGATAATGGCTAAGAACGGTGCCATGAGATACACTGGGCCACTCTGCCGCTTTCCCACACTCATCCTCACAATTATCCCCACATTCATCCTCACACTCATCCTCACAATCATCCTCATACTCATCCCCACACTCATGCTCATCCTCACAATCATCCTCACACTCCTCCCCACACTTAAAAGCTTGTGAAATCCACCCTGCAATTAATCATGTCTCCTTAACCTGACAGCTGGGGGGACTGGAGGGTAGCAGCCATGTGGCTTGTTGACTCATATCCATCCTGCATTGTGCACCCCCCCCCCCCCCCCAGTCCCCCACTCTTTGGTCTAAGCATTAAAACTAAATTCACCACCTCTCTCTCTGGGCCTGGAGATGGGGGGAGGGGGGACTTCTCCCTGCTTCATTACGAGAGGAGGTTCAGCTTAATCAGGCCAGGAGGTCCCGTCCCCCACCCCACCATTAGCCAGAGTGGGCATGAGTAGCTCAGCAAATAGGCACTGATTGGGCTTTATTTTTAATGCCATTAATTCGTTAAGTAGGTGCTCCCCCTGGACTGCCATTCTTGTTAGCAAAGCCTCACTGTTAGCTTTAAAGCTGCTTAATTAATAAGCCAATTAATGGTGCTCCAAGGCAAGACCTGAGTGAAGGAGGTGGCAAAAGAGGTGTCTGGGTTCCCTGGAAGATGGTGACAACCCCCCCCCAGAGACTGGGGACAGAGAGGTAGTGGTGTCATCATGCCACATCTCCTAGGATACAGCATCGTTTGGCCATCCGGGATGCAGCCTTCCTGAACTTTCTGTGCTCTCTGAAACTTGCCGTTCTGACCTCTGACCCCACTGGAGGTCTCATCGCACACATTGAGTGTTAAGGGGCCGTAAACCCGGGGCTGGGGGGGAGATAAACCAGAAAGTTCAGATATCAGTACAGGGTTCCAGTCCCAACCTTCTTTGCCCCCCGTCACCCCATCACTCTCTGAGTGGACAGTTACCACTGGCTTCAGTACAAACCTCCTATTATAAATCACCAGCCCTAAAATCCCAAGCATTTTGGGTGGCCATGGTGTCGGATTCTCAGGGAGACATTTTGTCCCTGTGATGTCGGGGAGACACATGGGCTCAGATTCCGTCTGGGTGACGATTGGTGGGGCTGGCAGATCGAGTGGTTCCAGCTTGGGAGGGGTTAACATGAGCTCCACACATAACCTGACGTCGGGAAATGACTTGGGCCGCTTCTATTTCCTGTGGGGGCCGGGGAAGGAGCGCAGGAGGAGCGAGCTGGATTCTGCTGGGGGGGGGGGGGGGCTGCCCCCCTGCTGCTTAGAGCCGACAGCCGCTCCATGCCATTAAGCGCTCACGTTCTCTGTGAGATTCTCACTTGGGCTGGAGCGCCATACGCAGAGATTCCTGCTGATTCCTGCTAAGGACTGAGGCTTTGAGTAGCAGGAGGCCCTCTCTGGTGGCCCTGCACTTACATGTGATTCTTAATCCCGTTTTAATGCGTCATTCTTATCTGATTGCCCTTTTTAAGGGGCTCCTTTACGGCGGCTCTGTGGAGCGTGTTGCGCAGATCATGAGCTAATTTAATCACTTTAAATACATTGCACAAACTTCTAAGAACACAGTGTCGCCAGATGGGTCTGTCTTTGTGCATTGCTGGGCCTAGGGGGGATGGCAGATAAGATCCAGGCGTGGAGAATGTGAATATTAGTGCATTTAAGCATTAATCGTGTGCCCTACAGTCTATATGGAGCATCAGTAAGTCTGACTTTGAGAGAGAATCCCAAGCATTTACCAAGGTCATTATTCATGGATTTCTTATCAGCAACATCGGAGTGACCCACACACATGCATGTCCTTGGGGCCGCGTGTGCACTTACACACCCATTCACGAGAGTGTGTACAAGCATGCAAACATGTATGCGGGCACAGGAATACACGCACACGTGAAAACATATTAATGTACCATACCAACACACGAGTAGTTCTTGAGTGAGGTGGGAGTCCCAGTGTGGCACTGGAGAGGCAGGGAGGGCGGAGGGCAGGGTGGAGAGGGCATAGGATGGGGTGAAGAGGGCAGAGGGTAGGGTGGAGAGGGCAGAGGGCGGGGGAAGGATGGGCAAGAGGACACTCAGGAGTGTCAAGAGGCACGAGTGGATAAACAGGCTGCATCCACTCGCCACTGGGCCGTGGGCTTATGGGCTGTGAGGCGCTTGGCAATGAAGCCCAATGAGGCGGATTAGTCTCACAGCAGTGGAAATATGAAGAGGACTGGTGCACAGCTTAAATCAGAGGATGAGTGAGGGCGGGGGGCTGGTGGGGGGGGAGTGGGTGACATCAGATAGCAACCAGGAGACAGCAAGTGCAGCTGGAGAAGGCAGGAGGGTGACAGGTAGGAGAGCAAAAATATATCTTTGAAATGCTGCTTGTCCTGCTTATGGTGGAAATTCCACAGTAATGCTGCCGTCCTACGAAGGAGTTGGACATCCTAAAAAAATAGGAGGTATATTCCAGTCAGGGCACTGGGGGTATTTCAGAATGGGGAGTGGGGTTTTCTGTGCCTTTTTCATTAACGGTTTTGGTGCGGTCAGTGCCACCACCATCCCACCTTCAGAGATCATTACAGAACCATCCATCAGTCTTTAGAACCTCAGTCGCTCACACTTCAGCGCCTGACGTGAGTGACTCCCTTTAGGCTCCCTGTCCTCAGTCTCCCCTCAAACATCTGTACTCAGTGTCCTATCATCAGTCTCCCACAACTATCTGTACGCATTCTCCCCTCATCCCTCTGTACTCAGTGTCCTCTTATCCCTGTGTACTCAGTACTCAGTCTCCCCTCATCTCTCTGTATTCATTCTCCCCTTATCCCTCTGTACTCAGTGTCCTCTTATCCCTGTGTACTCAGTACTCAGTCTCCCCTCATCTCTCTGTATTCATTCTCCCCTTATCCCTCTGTACTCAGTGTCCTCTTATCCCTGTGTACTCAGTACTCAGTCTCCCCTCATCTCTCTGTATTCATTCTCCCCTCATCCCTCTGTACTCAGTGTCCTCTTATCCCTGTGTACTCAGTACTCAGTCTCCCCTCATCTCTCTGTATTCATTCTCCCCTCATCCCTCTGTACTCAGTGTCCTCTTATCCCTGTGTACTCAGTACTCAGTCTCCCCTCATCCCTCTGTATTCATTCTCCCCTCATCCCTCTGTACTCAGTGTCCTCTTATCCCTTTGTACTCAGTACTCAGTCTCCCCTCATCCCTCTGTATTCATTCTCCCCTCATCCCTCTGTACTCAGTGTCCTCTTATCCCTGTGTACTCAGTACTCAGTCTCCCCTCATCCCTCTGTATTCATTCTCCCCTCATCCCTCTGTACTCAGTGTCCTCTTATCCCTCTGTATTCATTCTCCCTCATCTCTCTGTACTCAGTCTCCCCTCAACCCTCTGTACTCAATCTCCCCACCCCCCCATACTCAATACTGAGTTTCCCCTCATCCCTCTGTACCCAGTACTCAGTCTCCCATCACCCCACTGTACTCAGTTTTACTTAAGTCCTGCATTCAGATTGATGAAAGGGACTCATTTCATATCCTTGCTGGGTTCCTGATGGACTTTTCTGTGAGAAAACGCCTCTTCATCGTGTCTGTCACCTGTTGGTGGCCTTGCCTGCCTGTCAGCATAAGAAACAGGATCTGCATGGTGCCGGGCCACCCTCCAGACCACCTGCTGGGGGCGCTATTTTGGCTATGCCTTATCTCCACTGGCATTTTGGATAATTTTCCAACCCAAATCCCAGCCCAACCTGTTCAATTCAGGCTTTAGATATTAATTTGAGATGGACCTGTTTCCCCACATGCGATCGGATGTGTATAATTCAGAATAATTCCTGACAGCCCACATGATACTAACACTGCAATCTCCCTTCTTACGGGATAAAGACTAAAAATATAAAAAGACTAGAAATATAACAATCTGATCTGGTTTCATCTTCCTGCTTCACATGGTTGCTTCTCATCTAAAGTTCTGATTCAAACTTGATCGGTTTGGTATTTGTCTAAATGGCATTTTTGGAAAAAAAAGAAAAAAAAGAAAATGAAACGTGGAAATGATGTTATATTACATGCCGCTGCAGAAAAAAATTAATTCAGTCTAAACTAACCTAAATTCACATTTTAAAACCTTTCTTTTGTCAGACTTAGCCGGACAAGGTCATTCATATATATTTACAGGCAATGTGGGCTCATGCAGTGAGTCCTAGCTGGAGGTTATGCTGATGGGATTCATAACACCTTGTCCAGAATGTCTTTCAGTGCTAGGTCTGCATGCTTTCTAGAATGTTCCATAATCATAGCGCAGGGACCATAAACAGACCATAAACGCTTCCACATTGATGGTCTTCAGGCTCTTAAAGGACCAAGGTGGAGGTGTGGAGTCTGCAGACTTTAGCTTCTAAGCTTCTAGCTTGGGCAGGACGGTCTGTGTTTGCGATACGATACGCATGGTCTTTTTCCCAAAGAGTTCCCTCATTTATGCTTCTGCTTTTCCTCGTAACGAGATCCAAAGTCAGGCCCCGCTGGCTTCCATGCAAAGCAAAGCGGGGTCTCTGCTCACCCCCCTCCCACCGCTGGCGGCCCTGGATTTCTCTGGAGAATTGACGGAAATGGCCCTGTGAGTTTATTGGCCGCAAATTGGCTGTGCCTCGCACAGCGAGCGCGTGATAACATCACTGAAATGACATTCCTTACTGGCAACGCGGGGGTAGATGGAGGGGGGGGGGGGGGCAGTGATCTGCGGGGCACTGCTGGGGGCTTACTCTCTCTCACCATGAGACAGGAGCCGTGGCATTAAAGGGATCCGCTTTGTGTATGGCCCGAATGAATTTGCGTGACAGTCAGGTAATGGGTAGGTCTTGTTTTTTTACATAAATCATGCAATTGCTGTTAAATATACTGTAGCTTTCAGCAAATACATCTCTGTATATTGTAGCAGTAATAAAAATACTTCAGATCACAACAAAAGCATGTGAAGAAGGTAAAAGTAGTATGATCCAATGAAATTCCTCTGAACCAATGGCTATCTATGAGATGGGCTGCGCCACTTTAGTCTGAGGATGGGGGAGCATCCTGGGATCGATGGCAGTCAGTGTTCATTAAGTCGGGAGGCAACGTCTTGTCACACCCACAGTAGCGGAGTTTGTATAATTTACTGGCACAGGTATGACGGACCTGATTAACATCTGACAGGTTATTTTTTCTGCTTCCCCCCGGGTGAGGACAGGAAGGTACTGCCCATGGCGCGCCACTAGAACCCAATGAGGAAGAAATGTTGGGGCAAGTCAATGGATTCCCCCAGAGACAGACAGACAGAGTCCCGGGAACCCAAGGGGGACCAATCCAACCAACAGCCCCCTCAAAGGGCTGTACGGTAATGGTCAGAGCAGGATGTTTCTGTTGGCACAGAAGAAGAGTCCCTGTGGTTGTTCCCACACTCCTGGAGTCTGCTCTCAGATGTTAGGTGGTGGGTGAGACCGTGCAGTACCATCACCATGGGGTAAACTGGTGCCTTGGGGTGGGATTGGGACCCTTGGGGTGCAGCCGAAGCATATCCACACAGATTAAAACCACAGTGCCCCCCCAGTGCACCTCTAGAGTATATAAAGGTATTATAGCTGCAAGTGGCTTTAAAATCTGATAACTGGACTAAAGTGTGACATATGGCTCTGTTGGATCTGCCTCACGGTGCTGTCTGGGAGGAAGACCTGCAAGCAGCCGCGGATTTCATCTGTTCCCGAATCTGATCTCAGTTCTCTCTGGGCCATTATTTTCCTCCATTCGCAAGCGGAATCAGCGCAGAGTGGTGGTTCAATTCTATATTCATTAGCCAGCTAGTCACTGTACTGAAAGACGAACAATGAACCAAGACGTGAAAAACACAGCAAACACCTGCCCGTCAAATGCTAACGACGTTAATTAGCGCTCTGATCGCGGCCCTGTTATTTACCGGAACGTGCCGGTTGAACGGCGTCTTCTGCCGATGACAAGGAGTAAGTTCCCATTTGCCAGGGATGTCGCTGCGCAGAAAGGAAATCCATTAACAGGATGTGATTGGCTGCCCAAGGTTTGATATTCAGCTCTCTCGATTCGGAGGGTTTGCGTCAGGCACACGCAGTCTTGTGCACACACCCACACGCACACACACACACACACACACACACGCACACACAGGCCTGTGTCACTCCTCAGCTGTGCTGTGGTTTATTATTACCAGCCCTCCAACCCCACCTCCCACAGTCGCCAAGGGCAGGCAGATAAGGGGCTCGACTTCGCTCCTTTATATACGTATTCATCGCGGCTGCTCTTCACTCCACACACAAGGAACTGCGGCACATTCCCACGGGGCCAGCCGCCCTGCACGGTTTTTCCTAACCATGGCATTGAGATGAAAACAAAGCGCTGCCCCCCACCCCCCAAGACAGGGTCACATGGCACATTCCTCCGCTCCTGTTCCTCCACTGCTGTCTGTTGACGGCACCCCCTGCTGCATAACTCGCCGCTCTCGCCCCCATGTGGCATGGTGGGGTACAGCCGGCACCGCGGCCCGCATTTTAATGAGCTTTGCTCTGTGATTTGATGAGAGCATCAGGGGTAGTGACAGGGGGGTGGGGGGTTGGGGGGTCATGGGTGTGACTTGCCGTTTTCAGATGCTACTGATTGTCATGGCACCCAGCCCCGCCTTAGAAAGGAAGTCAGTGGCTTCCATATTCAAATCCCCCACCAGGTTATGAATGATCCTGCACCCGTTTATGTTTCTGTTTGTGTTGGTGGAGGGCACTTTAGGGAGGGGGGTAGATTCGCTTGGTACAATCGACTGCTTAAGAGAAGGTGCTAGAACTTCCAAGATGCTAGCATGGCTCTCTCGTGGTCCCAACTGATGGTCTGTAACTGGTACGGCTAACTCCTGGTAGGAGTGTGGGGGGCTTCGGTAACCCGTCCTCCGTTTGGACCAAAGACGCCCATGTGTGTTTCGGCTGACTTATTGAGATCTGTGGCTTGGGCTCCTTTGCTGGACTTCAATCTCTTTTTCTGCGGCAGTGGACCTGCATGGGGCCGACCCGTCATCTGGAGAGGCGCTTCCTGACTTAGTGGGTCGCTGGCAGAAGTAGCCACAGCATCTTAGAAAACATCACCATGGAAGCCATGAAGATACGTGTTTTAATGATGTGACTTTTCCAGTGTTTTTCCCGATCCACTGTAAGAAGCACAGATGTTAGGGATATTCCAGTCGGTCAGGTTATGGTTGGGGCAGTGCTGGCTTTCATGTGGGCCTCCAGACAGGCCATTTCATATTACACAGTCTGCTGTAGTCATACAGACACACCCCTCCCCCAACTCTGGTGGCCTTGACCTAAATTCACCCTTTTGATTTACTGGTAAAGCGCTGCACTAGGAATAAGCCTGTGTCTCGCCCTGGGGCCCCCTGGGAAAGCGGAGGCAAGGGCACCACGATCCAGTGATGCCTTCCGGAAATGAGCTGGCGCCGTATGCAAGCGACGGGATGCAGCGACCATGAGACTCTGACCCTACAGTGCCGTCAGGTCATGTGTCACCCCCTTGGTGACAGGAACTTTGGAAAGGTGCATAACAAAGGACCTCAGCTGAAGAGGGTCAAGGTGATCCATCCATTCATCTGTTCACCAAGGCAACTCGCCTCCTGCTTTCCAAACGTGATGAGCAAGAGATAAATGTCCATTTTACGTCTGCTGCCCACTGTCCACTCCATCCTTGTGGGGACATTCACAGCCTTGTGTTACTGTCCCTGTCAGCATTATTGTCCCCGTCAATGTTACTGTCCCTGTCAGTGTTATTGTCCCCGTCTGTGTTATTGTCCCCGTCAGTGTTACTGTCCCTGTCAGTGTTATTGTCCCCGTCAGTGTTATTGTCCCCGTCAGCATTATTGTCCCCGTCTGTGTTACTGTCCCTGTCAGTGTTATTGTCCCCGTCAGCGTTACTGTCCCTGTCAGTGTTATTGTCCCCGTCAGCATTATTGTCCCCGTCTGTGTTACTGTCCCTGTCAGTGTTATTGTCCCCGTCAGCGTTACTGTCCCCGTCAGTGTTATTGTCCCCGTCAGTGTTATTGTCCCCGTCAGCATTATTGTCCCCGTCTGTGTTACTGTCCCTGTCAGTGTTACTGTCCCTGTCAGTGTTATTGTCCCCGTCAGCATTATTGTCCCCGTCTGTGTTACTGTCCCTGTCAGTGTTATTGTCCCCGTCTGTGTTACTGTCCCTGTCAGTGTTATTGTCCCCGTCAGCGTTACTGTCCCCGTCAGTGTTATTGTCCCCGTCAGTGTTATTGTCCCCGTCAGCATTATTGTCCCCGTCTGTGTTACTGTCCCTGTCAGTGTTACTGTCCCTGTCAGTGTTATTGTCCCTGTCAGCATTATTGTCCCCGTCAGTGTTATTGTCCCTGTCAGTGTTACTGTCCCTGTCAGTGTTACTGTCCCTGTCAGTGTTATTGTCCCCGTCAGTGTTATTGTCCCCGTCTGTGTTACTGTCCCTGTCAGTGTTATTGTCCCCGTCTGTGTTACTGTCCCCGTCAGTGTTATTGTCCCCGTCAGCGTTACTGTCCCCGTCAGCGTTATTGTCCCCGTCAGCATTATTGTCCCCGTCAGTGTTATTGTCCCCGTCAGTGTTATTGTCCCCGTCAGCATTATTGTCCCCGTCTGTGTTACTGTCCCTGTCAGTGTTACTGTCCCTGTCAGTGTTATTGTCCCTGTCAGCATTATTGTCCCCGTCAGTGTTATTGTCCCTGTCAGTGTTACTGTCCCTGTCAGTGTTATTGTCCCCGTCAGCGTTATTGTCCCCGTCAGTGTTATTGTCCCTGTCAGTGTTATTGTCCCTGTCAGTGTTACTGTCCCTGTCAGTGTTATTGTCCCTGTCAGTGTTACTGTCCCTGTCAGTGTTATTGTCCCCGTCAGTGTTATTGTCCCCGTCAGCATTATTGTCCCCGTCAGTGTTATTGTCCCCGTCAGCGTTATTGTCCCCGTCAGTGTTACTGTCCCTGTCAGTGTTATTGTCCCCGTCAGCATTATTGTCCCCGTCAGTGTTATTGTCCCTGTCAGTGTTACTGTCCCTGTCAGTGTTATTGTCCCCGTCAGCGTTATTGTCCCCGTCAGTGTTATTGTCCCTGTCAGTGTTATTGTCCCTGTCAGTGTTACTGTCCCTGTCAGTGTTATTGTCCCTGTCAGTGTTACTGTCCCTGTCAGTGTTATTGTCCCCGTCAGTGTTATTGTCCCCGTCAGCATTATTGTCCCCGTCAGTGTTATTGTCCCCGTCAGCATTATTGTCCCCGTCAGTGTTACTGTCCCTGTCAGTGTTATTGTCCCCGTCAGCATTATTGTCCCCGTCAGTGTTATTGTCCCCGTCAGCATTATTGTCCCCGTCAGTGTTATTGTCCCCGTCAGTGTTACTGTCCCCGTCAGTGTTATTGTCCCCGTCAGCGTTACTGTCCCCGTCTGTGTTATTGTCTCCGTCAATGTTACTGTCCCCGTCAGCGTTATTGTCCCCGTCTGTGTTATTGTCTCCGTCAATGTTACTGTCCCTGTCAGCATTATTGTCCCCGTCAGCATTATTGTCCCCGTCAGTGTTACTGTCCCTGTCAGTGTTATTGTCCCCGTCAGCGTTATTGTCCCCGTCAGCGTTATTGTCCCTGTCAGTGTTATTGTCCCTGTCAGTGTTATTGTCCCTGTCAGTGTTACTGTCCCTGTCAGTGTTATTGTCCCCGTCTGTGTTATTGTCCCTGTCAGTGTTATTGTCCCCGTCAGTGTTATTGTCCCCGTCTGTGTTATTGTCCTTGTCAGTGTTACTGTCCCTGTCAGTGTTATTGTCCCTGTCAGTGTTATTGTCCCCGTCAGTGTTACTGTCCCTGTCAGTGTTATTGTCCCTGTCAGTGTTACTGTCCCCGTCAGTGTTATTGTCCCCGTCTGTGTTATTGTCCCCGTCAGTGTTATTGTCCCCGTCAGTGTTACTGTCCCTGTCAGTGTTATTGTCCCCGTCAGTGTTACTGTCCCCGTCAGTGTTATTGTCCCCGTCAGTGTTATTGTCCCCGTCTGTGTTATTGTCCTTGTCAGTGTTACTGTCCCTGTCAGTGTTATTGTCCCTGTCAGTGTTATTGTCCCCGTCAGTGTTACTGTCCCTGTCAGTGTTATTGTCCCTGTCAGTGTTACTGTCCCCGTCAGTGTTATTGTCCCCGTCTGTGTTATTGTCCCCGTCAGTGTTATTGTCCCCGTCAGTGTTACTGTCCCTGTCAGTGTTATTGTCCCTGTCAGTGTTACTGTCCCCGTCAGTGTTATTGTCCCCGTCAGTGTTACTGTCCCCGTCAGTGTTATTGTCCCCGTCAGCATTATTGTCCCCGTCAGTGTTATTGTCCCCGTCAGCGTTACTGTCCCTGTCAGTGTTATTGTCCCCGTCAGCGTTACTGTCCCCGTCAGTGTTACTGTCCCCGTCAGTGTTATTGTCCCCGTCAGCGTTACTGTCCCCGTCAGCGTTATTGTCCCCGTCAGCGTTATTGTCCCCGTCAGCGTTACTGTCCCCGTCAGCATTATTGTCCCCGTCAGTGTTATTGTCCCTGTCAGTGTTATTGTCCCTGTCAGCATTATTGTCCCTGTCAGTGTTATTGTCCCCGTCAGCGTTATTGTCCCCGTCAGCATTATTGTCCCCGTCAGCATTATTGTCCCCGTCAGTGTTATTGTCCCTGTCAGTGTTATTGTCCCTGTCAGCGTTATTGTCCCCGTCTGTGTTATTGTCCCCGTCAGTGTTACTGTCCCTGTCAGTGTTATTGTCCTTGTCAGTGTTACTGTCCCTGTCAGTGTTATTGTCCTTGTCAGTGTTACTGTCCCTGTCAGTGTTATTGTCCCCGTCTGTGTTGTTGTCCTCATCAGTGTTATTGTCCCTGTCAGTGTTACTGTCCCTGTCAGCGTTATTGTCCCCGTCTGTGTTATTGTCCTTGTCAGTGTTATTGTCCCTGTCAGTGTTACTGTCCCTGTCAGTGTTATTGTCCCCGTCTGTGTTGTTGTCCTCATCAGTGTTTTTATCCCCGTCATTGTTACTGCACTTGTTAATATTATTGTCCTCGTTAGTGTTATTGTCCCCGTCTGTGTTATTGTCCTTGTCAGTGTTATTGTCCCTGTCAGTGTTACTGTCCCTGTCAGTGTTATTGTCCCCGTCTGTGTTGTTGTCCTCATCAGTGTTTTTATCCCCGTCATTGTTACTGCACTTGTTAATATTATTGTCCTCGTTAGTGTTATTGTCCCCGTCTGTGTTATTGTCCTTGTCAGTGTTATTGTCCCTGTCAGTGTTACTGTCCCTGTCAGTGTTACTGTCCCTGTCAGCATTATTGTAACCGTCTGTGTTATTGTCCCCGTCAGTGTTATTGTCCTTGTCAGTGTTATTGTCCCTGTCAGTGTTACTGTCCCTGTCAGTGTTACTGTCCCTGTCAGTGTTATTGTCCCCGTCTGTGTTGTTGTCCTCATCAGTGTTTTTATCCCCGTCATTGTTACTGCACTTGTTAATATTATTGTCCTCGTTAGTGTTATTGTCCCCATTAGTGTTATTGTCCTCGTTAGTGTTATTGTTTTTGATTTCTGCTATTATTGCCATTAGCAGCTTGCAGCTGTTCCTTCTTCACAAAGACTGGTTTTCCACTTCAGGGATAAACTCTCCCGCCGCCGTACCTCTATGTGTCCGTCCCAGTCTATAGATAATGGGGAAGATCAGCTAGGAAAAGCGGAACACGAGCAGGGCTGCCATCGCAGGGCTGCCATCGCATGGCACTGGAGAGCAGGGTGGGCGGCTGCCTGAGCGACAGACAATCTATCTGCGGCATTGGGCTCCGTCGTGCGGTTTTTCCTGATATGCCGATGAATGCCGTAATCTGATCTGTGCCAGGGTCTGGCTGTCAGGCTGTAGGTGTAATATGAACATTTGCCCGGCTTGGAAATAAGCTGCCTTTAACTGTAGGTGTACATCAAAGCCACATCTACAGATATATATACACTAATCACCTGTTAAGAAGGTGAAGATGTGAGAACTGGGGAAGATGTGACACAAACAACATGTCTTCTGGTTTTGGCACAATCACGGCTGAATAACTTATAATCTCAGGATTCTCTCTCTCTTTTTTTTTTACTTAAATCATTTTCTAGTGCGCTGCTTCAGTGAAACACTATCACACCCATAACCACCAGCTTTAAGGCAGAATAACTATTAAATTAACAAGAGGGTTGAAGCTGAGGACAAGATTTAATCTGCAAGAATGTCATGCTTATATACTCTTATATAATGGAATCCACGGAACAGGTACGAGAAATGCTGTTGTGTGGTCATGATCAGGCCTTGTGGACTTATTCTCCTGCCTGCTGTATAGGTTAACCCTCATCAATGACTGTGATCAGTGTCTGTGAGCTTGTCTTTTACAAGCAACACACCCTCAGGCTCTGTGACAGCGCAGCGGAAGCTGTAAAAAGAGCAACGGCGGCAAGAAATTCTATACGATGGCATAACATTCTGCCATCTTTTAGCTGAAAGCAGGGTCCTCTGACCCTATAGGCAACATAGGCAGCTGCCTAGGGTGCCAATTTTTGAGGGGGCACCGATGTACCAGCCAATTTCACTTTGCTTCAGATGGGGGTGCTGATGCCCGCCTATCAGCTACTGTAGGACTGTTAAGGAAGGGCCCGGAAAAAGCCTGTATCTTTCTTCAAAATGCAAAAAATCTTAAATATTACATCGTTGTGAAGAACTCAGATCACTATTTGGGTTTATGGAAATGAGCTTAAATGAGTAAATGTGAAATGCCAGGAGAGCTTACAGGCCTGGATGTCCGGACAGCTCTGTCAGCTGAGACTCAGCCTGGAACTCTGCTAAATCCCTGCGTGTGAAATTTCCTCCTCGCTGTGAAATCCTTTCTGGAACTGTGGTAAATCCTGGTGAAGAAAGTGTTGCTTTGGTCACAGAGGGGATTATATCTCCAGCATAGTCGGATGCAGCATTAGGCTGTGTTTGATTCCCCTCTGTCGCCAAAGAGCATCTCGAAGAGGCGAAAGGACTTTATCTTTCTTTCCCTGCACGGCATTCCTGGGGCGTAGGGATACGTATGTGTGCCCAGGAAATGCGTGCTGCGGCTTGTTCAATAAGTACCCATATTGGGATGCTGATGTGCTCAGAATATCTTAAAAGTCATTAAAAGTTCTGTGAGTTTGTGTTTGGTCTTCAGCGAGCCAGGCCTGGGGGATTGCGGCCAGCCCTGGCATCCGCTGCTGACCCTCTGCATCCCACTTCATCATCTGTCCCGCTCGTCTCTGTGTCCCTCTTCATCATCTATCCCACTCGCCTCAGCATCGCTCTTCCTCAGCTGTCCCGCTCACTTCGGCATCCCTCTTCATCATCTGTCCCACCTCTGCCTCCCTCTTCATCATCTGTCCCCATTGCCTCTGGGTCCCTCTCCATCATCTGTCCTGCTCCCTTCTGCATCCCTCTTCATCATCTGTCCCACTCCCCTCTGCGTCCCTCTTCATCATCTGTCCCACTTGCCTCTGCGTCCCTCTTCATCATCTGTCCTGCTCCCTTCTGCATCCCTCTTCAACATCTGTCCCGCTCGTCTCTGTGTCCCTCTTCATCATCTGTCCCACTCGCCTCTGCATCCCTCTTCATCATCTGTCCCACTCGCCTCTGCGTCCCTCTTCATCATCTGTCCCACTTGCCTCTGCGTCCCTCTTCATCATCTGTCCTACTCCCCTCAGTGTCCCTCTTCATCGTCTGTCCTGCTCACCTCTGTGTCACTCTTCATCATCTGTCCTTCTCCCCTCTGCGTCCCTCTTCATCATCTGTCCCGCTCGTCTCTGTGTCCCTCTTCATCATCTATCCCACTCACCTCAGCATCGCTCTTCCTCAGCTGTCCCGCTCACTTCTGCATCCCTCTTCATCATCTGTCCCACCTCTGCCTCCCTCTTCATCATCTGTCCCCATTGCCTCTGCGTCCCTCTCCATCATCTGTCCTGCTCCCTTCTGCGTCCCTCTTCATCATCTGTCCCACTCGCCTCTGCGTCTCTCTTCATCATCTGTCCCACTCGCCTCTGCGTCCCTCTTCATCATCTGTCCCACTCCCCTCAGTGTCCCTCTTCATCATCTGTCCTTCTCCCCTCTGCGTCCCTCTTCATCATCTGTCCCGCTCGTCTCTGTGTCCCTCTTCATCATCTGTCCCGCTCATCTCTGGGTCCCTCTTCATCATCTGTCCCGCTCGCCTCTGTGTCCCTCTTCACCATCTGTCCTGCCTCTTCGTCACTTTTCATCATCTGTCCCTTCCGCCAGTGTGTGTCCCACATTGTGCCACCAACTCATGTCATCACATCCCACTTGACCAGTGCTGGCTTCGATGCTGCACAGTTACATTTACGGTGCAACCTGTAAGGTTGGCTGCCCCTGGCTCTCTCCCCAAAGCCCCTTCACTCCACTCCCCTGCCCACCAGGAAGACCTCAGTTGTATGTCTGTCAGCCACTGCTGAGTGATGATAAGTGAAGGGAGGGAGAGTGCGAGGGAGAGTGCAGTGGGCACTGTAGGACGTCCCTTACATGTCACCCCCCACTAGTCAGGCTCTGGAGACCCAGCCAGTAGTGCACATTGTACATGGTTGGGAACAAGCCTGTGACTGGAGCCTTCTCCTACTCCCCAGTGATGATGGGGAACATGGTCACCATGGGAATTCCTGTCCGCCTGATGTGCTGTGCTCTTTGAATACCCCCCCCCCCCCTCAAATCCCCGGTGTAGAGGCTAATCTGGTCCAGCTCTACCTTGGCCTGGTGTGGTGATGGAGGGTGCTGCAAGTTCTGCTCACGCGGTCAGGAACGGCGCCCTCACAGGAGGGCTCCCCCCGGACAAACAGCACAGGCGATGGATGTGAGTCACAGAGTTCTCTCCTGGCCTGTCCCCTCTGGTGCCCGACAGTGCCGCCAGCTGGCTCGGCCCTCTGCAAGGCAGCTAAAAATCCGAGCTGACAGCAGGGGATTGTGGGAGATGCCTGCACTCCCACCTGATCCTTCTGAAAGGACACAGCAAAGAAGAACAGTGCCTGTGGTGTTTATTTAAGCACAATGACAAGCGGGGCCTTAAATCATCCTCAGGAAAAGCATATTTCATGATCACAAGCCGCAGGCCATGTGAGCTGTGGCGGGTAGCGTTCGGTGTGCGCGGCGTCCTGCGCGGCTGGGGATTATTACTATGCGCAAACACGTGCCTGGATTAGAGTGGCCGGCACATTAAAGCCAGCCTAAGCACTTCATTAATCTTTCATCCCAGCGTTTAGTTTTACGCCGAAACATTTTCTTCCTCTGTGTTTCTGCCTCTCTTCTCTGAAAGTGCTTCCCCTGATGGGAAAAGAGCCACCGGCTCTGTGTCCTGAGAGTGCAGCTCCAGCTCCTTCCGGACCTCAGTATGAGCGCAAACAGGGGAGGCTGCTCCAGTGCCCCCCCCCCCCCCCCCGCCCCCCCATCTCTTCAAGCCCAGATGCCTTTGATGCTAACGGCACTTTGAACTTGGAGGCAGTGCCGGTTTACTCTGTGCGCTGAACTCCTTAAATATTCATGGTGTTGTAGGTCTCCTGGATCCCCGACGAGAGGTTTTATTCACAATAAGGCTGATTTATGCCCCTGGGTCCCTGCCTGCACAAAGGCCCCTGCCCCAATAAAGTAAAAATATTACACCTCGACTTTATCTCTCAATCACTTTACATCCTCGACCTCACGGAAGCCGCTCGAAGTTCCCCTTCTAGCTCCTTGTAGCACCAGCGCTGATGGTGTGAGAGTCGCTGATGTTGGAGGCAGCCATCTTGCCTGCCCCCCCCCCCCCCCGCTTTGGTGCCTGACTGTGGCTGCATTTTTTTTTTTTTTACAGTGTATAGGCTTGCACTTGGCTGACCTTATATGGCATATGTTTTATTCCATGGTCTAATTGTGATTTTAGTTCTGCATGCACTAGGTCCTGCAACCTCAAGCAGTACTAAAGACGTATATTCACAGGTTTTATCGTATTTTGTCCCCATCCCCTGCTGGTGGCGCTCTGCTCATTTAAACATAATGAGCGTCTTCATTTGATGCCCAATTTTGTTATTAAAGGCTTATGCACAAAGAAGTGAGATTAGCTGTGAGTAGCCGGCCACCACCGCTGACCCGTCACCGGCAAGCGTGCCGGTTCTGAGCAGCCGGCCCCCGTACGCCTTCCACAGGTTTCAAGGTTACCAATTTTGTTAGAACAGCTTCTGCTCGAAAGGAGCGCAGGTCAGCTGACATCCAGCCAATCGGCAGTCTCCCTGCCTAAACTCAGAGGAAGGTCACTGTAATCATGGAATCTGTACTGGTTCGCTTGGTGGTGGGTTTATGGTATGGTGACAAGTCACATGAGGGGGTGGAGTGGGGGGGGTAATGGATACCAAGCAGACGAGGTCTTATTAACCCCCGATTTATCTCAGACGCTGTTTTCATGTACCTTGCACAGCCCTGACTTTATAAACCGTCCACGTTTCTCATGGCAGCCCCCTCACCACCACCATTACGGCCCCCAAAGGGCTGGATCCTCGCACCCATGCTTCCCAGTGCTGTTCTGGCAGGAGCGCAGCCTATGTGAGTCAGATGCTAGCACCTCGTTGCTCATTCCCCCTCCCCCCGGCGTTTAGGCGCCTGCCGCCGTTGGGCCTTTTGTTCGGCATGATGGATGGAAGGAACGTGGGGAAGACGGGGAGGAACAGAGGAGGAGAGACAGATTTGCGGTAACCGGACTGAAAAAAAGGGCAAGGAAAACTTACAAGTGTGAGTGTTAATGGTAGAGGTGGAGAACCTCACAGGATAAGGTGGCTTTCTGACACACTGAGGGGACCCCCCGAGTCTGGGCTAGGCGAGGAATCCCTCATTTCTGTGTCACCATCATAACAGAGATGGAGAGGAGACAGGGAGGGAGAGAGTGTGTGTCAATGTGTGAGAGAGTGTGAGAGTGTGTGTATCAGTGTGTGAGAGAGTGTGAGAGTGTGTGTATCAGTGTGTGTGAGAGTACGTGGGGAATAGGCATCACACAGCAGGGGGTGGGGTTTGAGTCCCCCCTCCTCTCCCATTCTCTTGAACCGTGGCTCCTGTCAGCACCGCAAGGTGATGCCATCTCACATTTTCTTTTTTGGGTCACGGCTGCTGCCTGCAGAGACCCCAGGACATGTTTTATTGATGCATATTTGCTGCTGTTATCATTAGCGACGCTTTCATTGCATTCATCTTTTCATATTGTAGCTGCTGAATAAAGTCCCCCTGCTGTTAAAGTAGGCTGTGTCACGTGTGTGTACATACACACATGCACACAGCACACCCACATTCATGTCTTTGTGGGGACCTATAGGCATAACCCTAATCCCAACATGATAACCTTAACCCCTACCCAGCTCTAACCTTAACCATAAGTTACCAAACATTTTTACTTTTTTGATTGCATTCACAGATCTTTGTGGGAACCTGAAAAATGGTCTCCACAATGTGTTTATTACATTGTGGGGGACTAATCCACACACACACACACACACACACACACAGGTCTGCTTCAGAAGCCCCTTGTTAGAGCAACATTCTCACAGAATCAGCTGAAGCAGTTCAGCCACCATCTAGAATAATCCGGGAGACCAAAGCGCCGTATGGCGGCAAACAGACCTGGCAGCTTCAAAGGGAGGGGGCTCTCTGCCCAAGTTGGGGGCGACCGAAGGACTCCGGCAGGCCTGATGCAAGCCCCGGAAAGTGCTTTGTGTGATTCGGCAGGCCGACGGAGAAAAGGGAAACTTTAAAGTGCTGCAAAGCGAGTGACTCGGCGGCTTCGGGCAGTGGCGGGGTTAGCCGGGTTAGCGGGGTTAACGGGGTTAGCGGGGATAGCGGGGTTAGCCGGGTTAGCGGGGTTAGCCGGGTTAGCGGGGTTAGCCGGGCCACAAGGCGGGTGGGGAGGGGGATGGGTGCTGGGGGGTCCCAGGGGGCTCTGGTATTGGGGCTGGGCCTTTCCGGCCACCCCGAGGGGAAGCATCAGAGGGAGGCTGGGAAAGTTTATGCACCCGCCGGCAGACAACTCACGTACAGAAGAAATAACAGTTCACATCGTGTCATTTCACCTGGTGCAATTCCGCTTAAGTGCCTGGCCCGGGTGCGCGGTCACAATGAAGGGGCCTCCTGCTCCTCCTCCGCCGTTCTGCTGCTGCTGTAGAGGGGACGACTTTGTCCTTCTGTAAATGAAAGGCTCTTTGAGCTCTCGGATGGATTAAAAGATGATTTCGAAGAGCTGTGATTAAAGAGCGGGGGGGATGTGACCGGCATAGCGGCTTGTGTGAAGAGCATAGTGGCTTTTGTGTGACGCGCACACTTGACTGACCTGCGTGTGATTATTTATGCTAGTGACCCCCCGGCCCCTCGGCCCTCCTTCTTCAGCCTTCGCTTCCTCTCACCCACAATCCCGTCCGTTTTCATGGCTGTTACCCAGCTGCAGGCTATTCTGTGTGTAGCCTGTCAGGCTTTTAAAAATAGCGGCTGTATGGAGCGCACATGGGGTGACTCTCCTGCTATGAATTATGAATCATTCTGCTGTACGATATCTGCAAATGTTTATATTTTTAGCAAAATCTGTGACATTCGCAGAATACGTAAATATTAAAGGACAATATTAATGATTTATGCCTGTTTCCTCCTGATGCAATGCGTACAGAAGAAAGAAGCCAAATTTTTACGTGGCAATCGCCCCGCGAGCCCGACTCTCGGCCCATCCCTACACGAGCTTCTCTCCTCGCTAAAAGCGTCGCTCGCGATTGCAGGCCTCAACCCGCTGTGTGGCTTAGCTGTGATTGTTGGAAACCGGTTCTCTGTACACTGTGGTGGCCCTGGGAAGCACAACTCATGCTGGAACAAGCTGCTGGTCGAGGTCCCTTGACTTGGGGTTATAGGAGAGACGCGCATAGACACACACACACACACAGGTTTGAAATTATGTCTTTGTGGGGACTCGCCATTCATTTCCATGGGGAAAACTCTAATACCAACATGACAACCATAACCCCTATCCAGCCCTAACCTTAACCATAAGTAACCAAAAAAAAATACGAGACTTTTGGCATTTATAGTTTTTTGATTGCATTCACACATCTTTGTGGGGACCTGAAAAATTGTCCCCAACACGTCAATTTTTTTTTTATCACATTATAGGGGGATATTTGGTCCCCACAATGTAATATAAACCTAATCCACACACACTCACACACAGAGTCACACACACACACACAAACGGACAGACAGACACACACAGGTTTGCATTCATCTGTGTGCATACACAGTTTTTTTTTTTATGGGGACCGGAAAAATATCCCCACAAGGTCAAAACAACAGGTTTGGCCCCTACAATGTAATATATACATGACCACAGACACTAAGACACACACACATCGGTTGTATACACACGGCCCTCACCTTATTCGTAGTGGGCCCACTATACCACCTGACGGGTATTAACAAGCTATGTGTATCTGCCCCTACCCCCCCAGCTCTAGGAGAGGCAGTCTTCTCACACCATGTCCCATCAGACCACCCCCCGCCCCAGGTGGGGGCTTTAGGAGTGTGCCAGGGAGGGGGCTAAAAACAGAAACAGGATTCAGCTGTGGAATAAAAACAAATTGAATAAGACATCCACATAAGCTAAATAAATCGCAGTGGTACTCGCCTGGTGCTGCTGGGAACGGCGCCCCCTGCCAGCCTCATCTGTTACAGTTTTGGGTAATTTGCCTCAATTTACAATCACCCAGAAAACAATAAGCGTGTCCCTGCCCCCTTCACACACACCCCCCGCCCCCGTGAGGGTGAGCAACTGAGACCGCATCACGGAGGCTGGGGGGGGGGGGCATCGATCATCAGTGTGTCCAACGTCAGCATCGCTGTCGCTGCCACTGCGGACCAGAGAGCATGCAAACAACCTCTATGGCCTCTATGCTCTTATGATTCCACGATCATGAAGAATGAGGCGGGAGAGGGACAGTCCCGTAAAGGGATAGGCAGGGGGCCAGGGGGTCTGGGGGTCTGGGGTGCCTCTGCTAAACTGGGTCGGCTCCTGGCCCTCCATGAGGTCCCAGAAGCCATCTGCAGGGGCCCAAGACTGATAATATCCCCACCCCCTGCAACTCACCCCCCATCCCGGATCATCCCTCACCATCTCGACCATCTCGGGGTTGCTGGTTTATCTATGAAAAACCGGCTGCATTACCATCTAACTGGAATTGACAATTGTAATTGCTTTTCCAATTATGCTATTTAGAAGTCCCAAGGTCCCATGAAATCAATACCCCCAGCTGGCATGCCCCCCAGGACAGGACGTCTGTCCATCGCAGTGCACACCAAAAGAAAAGATTAATTTTACTGGTTAGAAAATTGTATTTGGAGACAAATACCATGTGAACAACACCAGGTGAAAAAGCAGAACTGCGTGATATTCACTCTTTATTATTAGTATTAATATAGTTATTGTTGTCGTTCATATTCATCCTGCGTTCCTCCCCTCCTCCCTCCCTCACTCCCTCTGTTTCCTCACTGTCTCGGCTCTGTGTTGCTTTATCTCCGGCTCTCGTTTGATCCACCTGACATTCGCACACATGGCTCGCGGTGATTAATGTCGGCGTCGGCTGCAGCATGCTCAGCTGCATCTGCGGCAGTCCTCGTGCAGACCCCCCCCCACCCACCCACAGCAGAGGCTATCGGTGAACAGCTCCACGGAACGCAGCCCAACACCTGAGTGCGCTGTTAGATAAGCGCTACATGCGTGAGATTAATCGCCACGTCCGGAGTGTGGGCGGGGCTGAGCGGGGCTGGGCGGGGCTGGGCCTGGAGGTGCTCTGCTCCAAAATCACACGCATGAAGCCCTTTGATGAATGGGCACCGCCGTGCGCTTTAATCCTTTTATTTGTTGGGCATTGTAATGAAAAAAGAAACAGGTGCAAGAGTTGGCCGGAAGGGAGAGTGATCAGGGTGCGAATATAGGCGCTGGGTTGTGGGGCCACGTTGGACTGCCCTCCCCTACAGTAAATACATCTCAGGCTGGAGTGTGAGTGAGGGTCAGAACGAACCCCCTCAAATAGTGAATGTGAGAGTCTCCATGCAGCTCGTGTCACTTCAGATGGGTCTCAGCAGCGCCCCCCCCCCCCAATGGGTTAGAGCCCTAGAATAAGGGGTGTCAGTCCGTAGGGAAGCAGAGCACAGCCATGCACATCCAGCCTTTCAGCCACCTTGCGGGAATCTTCACAGTCTGCAGCGTCCAGCGTTTACAGATAATCATTCGATGAGTGGTGGTTGTGTTGCTGAAAATCACTTGTTAATGAGAGAGGCCAGCGGATAATGGCCAGACTCGTTAAAGCTATCAGGAAGTACAAAAGTAACAGCGCAGTGGTGGGCAGAAAGGGATCTCAGAGGTTCTGAAGGCAAAGGCGGGTCCGACCGGCTGGGTCAACCTAATATAGCCTAGGTTGACCCAGCCTGTGTTGGTGCCTGGGTTTTCCCCACTGCCCCCCCGAAGCTCTGTCCCAGCCCGTCAGCGCCAGACTTTTTCATCTTCCGCCAGGTCACGTGCGGCACTTTTTGGACCGGCGGAGCCCTTAACTAATCAGGCCCGATTGAGATGTTAATTGCACCTCTCACATCATCTGACAGAGCAGGTTATTTGAGAACCTGCTGTACATTTCAATGATGTTAACTGCCATCTCCAAGCTAACAAAACGTCCCCTGTATTTGTGAGACAGCACAAAGCATATTCACTGATTTAATTTACTGAGATTAATCAGTCAGCCATTCAACAACATCAGGAGTAATCACTGATTAATTGAAAACAAATTAGCACTGTATGATGTATAATTATTTATTTACAATTATTCCTTTTTCCCTACAATTTGTTTGGCCTCGGCTGAAGGAAATCTTTGGCTTCTGTGCTCACCAGCACCTCGCCAGCACCTCCATCAAGCATGTCTGACAGTCGACTTGAGCTGAGGATCAGGCCCCTTGTTGAGTCTCATGCACCACGGTATGAAAGACTCTGCTGTCGATGGGATGCCTTGGTGCCACGGATTTGTGAAGCTGGCATCTTTGCAGGGATGGAAAGCCGCCATTATCACCTCCGTCATCCCGCCAGGTGATACACTGTCTTCCGTCCCGAGAACATTCGGGAGAATGAGCCTAGTCTCCACCTGCAGCTTGTGCCCGGCCTGTGCTTTCGGGAGGGGTGAGCTCGCTGAAAATGAAACAACACGTTCCAGGAGCTGTGAAAATCACAGCTGAGGTGCATAGGTCAGCATCCTTGTGGGGACTGCTGATTGGCTGATGTGGGTCACGGAGGTCGGCCACTGATTGGATGAGAGAGTTGCTCTGCATGGGTGGCAAAGCCCACAGAGGATGACGGTTATTTCCCTGGTGAGCGTCGCTGGTCTGCTGTGTGTTTTCTGGCTTTGTGGATTTGAGTAAAAGTGTATGGTTCATTCAAAATGGATCCTCTTCCATAAGCCCACTGCCATATTATTCAGGAGATGATTGTGGATGTGAGGCTCCTGCTGCCCCCGGGATTGTGTGTGTGATTTTGAGACCTCCTGCCTGTGGACCCCCAAATGGAATTGTGTTGTATGTTCCTCTGAAAGCAGAGGAGTCTGTTGTCAAGGAGCCACATGATGAAAGCTGGTAAATATGGGAAGGCGAGCGAGATTACCGCCATCAGCGATTCCACGTGTCGCGCTGCAGCGAAGGGGAGGGTCACGTAGCCTCCCACACGCTTCATCTCCCGGCCGGATGCTTTTTTCACGGCGGCGAATCGATGCCAGTTTCGCCAGAGGGTAATGAGAGTTACTCTGCTGTCAGGCTTTAATTGTACTCCGAGAATGGAAATCTGAATAATCAACTTGACGGTAATCACCCGCAATTAAACGGCAAAAAGCCAGATTTGGAACACCACAACAATATGCAATCGGTGGCGTCGGGCCACGCATCCCGCGAGGTCCCTGCTCACCTCCACGTAGGTGCAAACCCTCCCTCTTGCTGCCGTGAGCGATTCTGTCGTAGATACGTTGAGAGGCGTCCGGCTGTGTGTTTGTTCTGTATTTAATTATGCTGTCTGTCTTCGGTGGGCGCCAGCGAGGCGTTGACAGGGCGTGCTAACAGCTCGCAGTGAGAGACAGGAAGGCAGAGAAACTCGCTGCTGTCGAGGGGGAGCGGACATGTTTGAGAGATTCGTTTGTTTACTCTTCTCTCCGGAAAGGTCCATCCCTGTGACAGGCAGCGAAATAACCTCCTGTCACACAGCAAACGTGATGGGAATTTCATAACCCCGAGGCTTTTCTCCTTACCCTGGGGAAAGGAAAATATCGATTAACATTTCCCACTGTTGACTTTAGGAATCGCGGTGGATCGCAACACTCGCTGAAATATAACAGGGATTATTTCCCACTAGAGTGCTTTTTTTTCCAGTTTTCTGAGCTCATTGATGGCAAATACAAAAGTATGTTCCTCGGAAAACCATTATCACACAGACAAAAGTTAAATGGATTAGCTGGCTCAGTGCGAGTTTCGCACGGACAGTGGAAACAGACAGCCGGCAGGTGCTGGGCAAACGTCAACAAAAGGTGCAAGGAGGGCTTGGATAATCTCAGCAGGGCCATTTCCACAGCAGGCTCAGGATTAATAATCCTTAAATTCTGGTAAAAGTGTGGCATACAAGGAATGCCGCTGTGATGTAGCCACATCAATGGGAATCTCACATGAAATACTGTAAGAAAATATCTAATTTCACAGAACATTCTGTTTATGTGTTGAAATTTCCCCTCTACTTTGAAGATGATGTCCAG
This sequence comes from Paramormyrops kingsleyae, assembly GCF_048594095.1. NCBI lineage: Eukaryota > Metazoa > Chordata > Actinopteri > Osteoglossiformes > Mormyridae > Paramormyrops > Paramormyrops kingsleyae. Next base: position 17,435,916 of record NC_132813.1, read on the forward strand.
CCCAGCTGTAGCATTCACCGCCGCTGAAACCATAAACAACAAACCGGTCCAGGCTGCTTTTAACTGTACCAGGTTCAAATCCATGTTAGAGACTCGTAAACAGGACCTGTCCAGTGCCTCAGAATTCTCTAGAAGGACAGCTGGATCCGTCTGGGTTTTATATCGTCTGGGTCACCGCCCCGCCAGCACAGACTGACAGAAATGGCCACCCACATGAAAGGGAGAAAATGACGGTGACAGCAATCATGGAAGCTGGCTTAAGCAGTGCCCCCCCCCCCATGCTGCTGATGCCATTACATGTTTAGTGATGGGCAGGTGTCTGCCCCCCCCCCCCAAGAGACAGGACCTCCCTTTTCAGACAGCTGCGGGAAACAGTCCATTACTGGGGCCTGAATGCATTAGCTCCTGGGGGGGGTGGGGGGGGGATCCTGCCAGGAGCACATTGCCCCCCCCGTCCGGCATTAAGTCTGAGCCAGAGAGATGAGGAGTACGGGTCAGCGCCCCGTGTGGGACATGTCATTATGTGTGACAGCGACAAGGCTAACAAGATTAGCACAAGCAAGAGCTCCAGCTAGGGGATAGATGTCACATCAAAAGGCAGCCAGTCAAGCAGATTACCACTGCCGGCGTCTTATTTACCTGGCTTTGGGGGATTTTTACTACTGTTTCTTGCCTGATTGGTGCAGGTAGGCAGACAGGCCCTGCAGTGTGGGCACATAAATATTCAGGGTTTGAACCCTGGCAGAACTGGGCCCCGGGGGCTGCATTAACTGCTGTTTCCCCGCCTTGCTCCAAATTCAGTTTGGCAGTTACCAAGCCACCCTCGACTCAAACTGCTACAGCTGTCTGAGGTCATATCCCAAGCAGTGTAGCATCGCCCCTCAGTTTTTGGGTCTAGTGTTCAGTGCCACATTGTCCCCTGAACCTTTGGGGGGGTGGTACAGTCAGGGGGAGACAGAGAGGAACCATGAGACTGGAGTCCATCTCATTAGCTCACACATCGGATGCTCAGCTTCTGTATGGCCCTAAGTATCAGCAGAGCCGTCATGGGATAGGACCGACATTAAAACATTTCCCTACAATGGCAGGTGGCTGTTAGGGGGTTTTCTGTGAAATATATGGAGGGATGTGTGGCGAATTAGATCACACAGACGACCTTTAAACTCACATCCCATGTTTTACTGACACGCTTGTGTCCTATCAAAGCAGAAGCAGCCTCTGTGTTCTTCTGTCACTGAATAATTTTAACGATTCTTTCTTTGTGTTCATCCATTTTCACGGCGATTGAATTAATCCGTCAGCCGAATGCAGCAATAATATTAGGGAAGCATTCATTAAATTTCTGTCAGAAAGGCATTAGCTATTGTTGCGATTCCAGAGCGCAGGATGGAAGGATGGATGGGGGAATACGGCGCTGTGACACCCCTCTGCTGTCATCTCCACACTTCAGGCCTTTCGTCCGGACTCTTGTTATGGAGTTAATAGTAGCTTGGATGTAGTTTGACAAAAAATGAGGAGGCAGTTTCATCAAAAGAAGGAAAAATTTGTCTGTCAATTTGCTATTCGTTTTTTCCGATGCGTGTATTCTCTAAACGCCCACGTTGTGCTTGAGTGACGAACAACGCTCAGTGCCCTGAGCTGCTCAAATAGGGCCCCCCTTCCTGTTTCCCGCAGAATCACCCCTCCTGGGTCTGCAGATCGTGACCTGCATGGCAGCAAATGTGGATTCTGTGTTTTTTTGGTAGGAAACCTGAAAGTCCACTGCTCCCTCCCTGACACAGATAGTGTGCTTTGTTAGGGACAGTGTGCTTTGTCAAGAACAGTGCACGTTTTTATGGATGGTGCGGTTTGTCTCGGATGGTGTGCATTTTTGTGGATGGTGTGCGTTTTCACAGACAGCACGGTTTGTTATGGACAATGTGCTTTTTCATGCACTTTTTCTCAGATGGCGCATTTTGTCACCAAAGACGCACTTTGTCACAGATGTGTGCTTTTTCACAGCCAATGCGCTTGGTCAAAGATGCCGTTTTTTTATGGACAACATGCTTTGTCACGGACAATGCACTTTTTCACGGAAGATGCTCCTTTTGACAGTTTTTTATGGACAGCATGCTTTTTCACGAATGACGTGCTTTGTCACAGATAACATACTTTTCCATGGACAATGCACTTTTTCACAGACAATGTGCTTTTTTCAAGGATTGTGTACTTTTTCACAATTGACAAGCTTTGTCACAGACAACACTTTCAAGGATGATGTGCTTTTTCACAGAGGCATTCTCTTTCACAGATGGCATGCTCTTTCACTGATGACACACTTCGTCATGGGTGGTGTTGTGTTTCACACATGGTGCTCTCTTTCACAGACAGCATTCTCTTTCACTGATGGCGCATGTTGCACATAGCAGGCTTTTTCACGGACAGCATGCTTTTTCATGGACAACACACTTTGTTACAGATGGCACGTTTTTTCACGAACAATATGCGCTTTTTCACAAATGATTTCATGGAAGGATGTTTTCTTGCGGCATTTCAAGGACAGCATATTTTTAATGGACGACATGCTTTTTCATGGATGATGTGCACGATGCGCTTTGTCACGCTTGCTTTTTTTCACAGAGACAATGAGTTTTTTCACAGACAAAGGGCTTTTTCACAGATAGTGTGCGTTTTCACGATCGACATGTTTTGTCATGGACAGCGTGCTTTTTCTTGGACAACATGCTTTGTCATGGATGATACGCTTTTTCACAGATGATACCTTTTTCACGATTAACCCACTTTGTCACACATGGCTCTCTTTTTCACAGACAGCAGTTTCTTTCACAGATGGTGTGCTCTTTCATGGACACTGCACTTTTCCACATACACTGTATTTTTTTCACGGACGACACACTTTTTCACGGATAGCGCGCCTTGTCACAGATGGCACACTTTTCTACAGACTATGTCTCCTAGAGACAGAGAAAAATTAAGGACAGCAGCCCGACCACTTCAGCTGAACCGGGTGTGATAATGCTCTGATGTGTATATACTGCAGACAGTTCCCCCCCCCCACTTGCTAATGCTGACCATAGCCTTCTGGTACCCTTCCTCATTTTCTGCCTCTGTGACTATAAATCTGCTCTTTCATATCGGGTGCCATTGCCTCCGACTTCCACACTAATCCAAAGTCTAGTGTGCACTTGATGGGAGTGGGGCGAGCCTGGGGGCCTGGGTCTCCTTGGTCTCCACGTGGGGGCCACAGTGCAATAGGGGGCCCGTCTCATTGGAGTGCAGGGTCGCAGTGAGGTTTTGGGATGGCCCCGGACATCTGCCGATGTCACCCGCTCAGCGGAAACGCACAATTAAATATTTAGGGCATGGCTTATTGTGGGGGGGGGGGGGGGGGGGGGTCAGGGTGAACGCTGAAACATGGAATGTTTCCGAAATGGAGGTTTAGTGTGGAAAGTGGATCCCCCCCCGAAAAAGCATAAACTGCCAGGCTGCATCTGAAAGGGGGTCAGGGGTAGGAAATGTAATTAGATTTACTGAAACTTTAATGTCACCCGCCCTCCCACCACAGTCAAATGAAAGTAAATGGACTTTCCTGCCCTTCATTACTAATTCAAAGAGCTTTGATTGGTCCAGATCCTAATAGGCCCATATGAAATATTCAGGCATTGGGAAGCAGCCTGCTGTCACTTTTAAAAAGTAGCAAATTGAGAATGTTAAGCCCCCCCCCCCCCCCCCGCCACATACACACACACACACGAACGGTGAGTTGGAAAAGATAGCCGTACATTTCAGATGGGTGGGGGACGTGTGATGTCACCTTGCCGTGTGACACTCGTTTGCAGCTGAGGGTGTGAATGCTGAAGGCAGGGATGTGGGGTGGGGGGGGGGTAACGGGAGTCAGGCAGACACTGTTTATCATTCTCTGTCAAAGCCGGAAGCTTTGCAAACTCCTCTCCCTACCGCCTGGCGAGGAGGGAGGGCTGCGGCTCACCTTGAAACATGTCGTCCGTTTTTTCTGCCATTTCGGCCTCAGAAGCAGAGAAGCGGCAGATCAGCGTGAGATAAGAGGCAAGAAGGTGTTAAAGGTTCAAAGCAGAGAGGGAGAGAGAGAGAGCAGACGGGGGGGGGGGGGGGAGGATAGTTTGCATGGCCTCACCGACGAGGTGGGAGTCCGAGTGGAGGGAGACTCACCCTGCAGTCAAAGCCCATCGTGTCCACCTGCCTCATAGCAAACCATACCCCCGTTCCCGTTCATCGAGACGCTGTGTTCATCATGGCTTCTGAGCTGACCGTATCTCTCAAAGCTTAATTTCATCCAGATTTTTCCATTAATGAACCATCCATGAAAGTGGCAGGTATGCCCACAGACTACGACTGATGTGACTCCGCAATGCTCTGGTCCCTCGTGGGGATACAAAATTACAGTGGTACCTCGGTTCTCGAACTCACTAGAACTCGAATTTCTTGAAAATGACCTAGAACTCCATCTGAATATCAGAAGTCGAACCGGGAACGCCGACCTAATATAAATTGTACGCGCCAAGAAATTAGTCATACAATGCAATTCTTACTTGAATGCCTTCTTCACAGACTGGACGATTAACCAAATAAAGCAGCGCAACATTACAGTAACTAGCAATAAATAAACCACTAACTTACAGTACGTGTACTATTAGAGAATTTATGTCATTTATTTAAACTTTATTTTACCAGGTAAAGTATATACTGAAAACCAGTTCTCACTGCTTTACGTGATATTCGGGAGAAATAGCAGATTACGCATCGGAACTGCCTGGGATACAAACGTCATGCGTGTAACTAAACTCTTCAGCCAATATGGGCAAAGGTGTGTCGTCACGGAGGCGGTTCCAGTTTGTGCAGCCGGGTGAGAGATCGCAATGCATCTAACCGTAATGCATTGCGTCATGATCAGAATGCGTTGCTTTAAGCCAGCGCTGTAAGCAAGTCGAACGCACCCAATGACCGGACTGAGGAAACAAACTGAAACGCGGACTTAATACAGAGGACTAATGACAGACCAGAAACAGCTGATCACACAGGGATTCCACACGGGGTTAACGAGGGGGCGTGGCACACGGAAGGAGCGGACGATCGTTTTGGAATCCATTAAGAAAAAAATGCTCATCTTGTTTTATCCTGTTCATTTTGTGTTTAAATGCAAAAAAAAAATAAACATATTTAAGTGTAATTTTGGGGGGTCGGGAACTAATTAATTGGTTTTACATTATTTCTTATGGGAAAAATTCGATCAGAACTCGAACTTTTTAGGATTCGATCCGGAGTCCGGAACGGATTAAGTTCGAGAACCGAGGTACTACTGTATCTGTTATGTAAAACAGGCAACTTCCTGCTTTAATTACCACCAAGACGCGGTAGGAAGTCACTGGTGCTGAGGTCAGGGGCACCCCCCACCCCCACCCCGCCCCTTCACCATGGTGCTACTGAGATCCCCCGCTGGACCACCCAGCATTTCAAGCAGGTCCCCACTGGTATCAGCCCACCCCCTGACCACTTGGTCTTAGGACCAAACCCCACCTGTAATCACCCCCACCCCCCGAGAATCCAGCCACATCAACTGGGGCATCCAGTTTGGAGCAAGAACGTGAGACCCCTCCCACCAAACTAAGAGAAGGCAGACTGTCCCTTCAATGGCTTTTATTTTTGGACGTGTGAAGATCTGTGCTTCCCTGCCATAATCGTTTAGAAGCACTCTGCTGACAGGACAAGGCAGCTGAACATCGACAACATAAAAATAATACATGCTTTTTTTAACTCAGGCAGAAAAGAAACATTTATAAATGTGTCTCTATTGTACTCTGGTGGCATCAGCATTTGCCCCAAAGGCATCAGGCTCAGGTTCGCCTCCCCAGGCACTTTTCCTGCCCCCCCCTCCCCCGAAGGGCCACCATCCCTGTCTTGTTGCCACAAACAATCAACTCTTTGTTTGAGGACGGCAGCCCAGCCTGGCTCTTATCACACCCCAGGAACCTTCCCAGAAAGGTCACCTTCCCAAAAATAAAACCACGATAAGTTAAATTATCATAGGTCAAATCAGGCAGTCAGGCTAGAAAAGAAAAGCAATCGATTCCAGAATATCCTTCACTAGAAATATAGCACCTTTGTTGGATAATGCCCTGAACAATGTATGAAATAGTGACCGACAGCATTTCGCAGTCAGAGGTGATCAAATAGCATTTCACTGCATTTAGCACTGCATGAAGTGGGTTTCCATAGCAGGTCCACCCCGTGTGGGGGGGGTGGTTTGGACCCACTATGGAAGCCTTTTGCCTCCTGGGGGGGAGCTGAAAGCTGATCTTCCTATTCGTCCTTGTTGAGGCTCCTGAGCCCTACAATACCCCCCCACATGAGTAGAGCTCACGCCCATGTGCTTTGGCCTGGACTCGCACGCCAGAGCCCCACAGGTACCTAAAGCGTTTGTTTAAGCACCACCCAGCAGCCGGGGTGCCCTGGAGCTCATTCAGTCCCGGTTCTGCAGGTTTAGCAGCTATGGCTGGGTAACTAAAACGGGCTTGATGCGGCGAATCCCAGAGCGTCGCAGGTTCTGCTGCAGAGGTTTGTAGGAAAAGGATTTAACAAAACAAAAAGGACTCAAAACTCAAGACAGCAGTGAAGTTGAACCTTTAACAGCCAAACTCCAAACGCCGTAAAAATTAAATGCTCAAACCCACCTACCTTCAGGCGCAGTGGCAAAGCTCCGCCTCTGCTCAGCTCGCATCTCACCCCCATCGCATTTAAAGTGTAACAGCTTGATTAGTCCAACGGGAGCCGGCTGCTTCCCATTAACCGAGAGCTTTGCCACTGCGCTGCTGCTGAGCCCCCTGCCAGCTCACCACACACGTCATTGTTTAGTCCCCAAACAATCTTAGACAAACTGTCAGCCATTTTAAAGCTTTTTTAAAATGCTCTTTGCACACACTTCGGCCTATCTCTGCGCCTTCATCACCCCAGGCGGCTGATTAGTAATTCTGTAAAAGCTACGTCTCAATGACCGTATTTCAGATGGAGAGGCCACATAAGGCCTTTATTAAAAAATGATGCATGATGCATGAGCTGTGAGCCTATTTTATAGCGCCCTGCACAGAGAATAATAGTATCAGGCAGGAATTCACAGCTGCTGTTGTTTTTTAATGTTTATGTATTTATATGAAGACATCAAGCATGACTTTATGGAGCCCGTTTATCAAGAGCACATTACAATATTCCCAGTAAATATTAATTAAAAAGACCAGCGACATCAAATGAATGAACTGTTAGCAGGCAATCAGGGGATCAAAGTGTGCTGGGTGGCGCTCAAAAGGGACTGACCCCCATCTCGAACACCCCCAACCCCAACCCCAAGTACACAGTGTCCCAGCTGTGGCAGCAGCAGACCATGATGTGGAACAAAAAGAAATCAACAGTGTGCAGCCCCAACCTGGAGTTTCCCTTCATCTAAATCACCTGATAGGTTCTTCCATAAAGCAGTCAGGAACACAAATCAGCTGTGATTCAGCCTCTGTCATTTACATTCTATTTAGCCGATGCTTTTATCCGAAGAGACGTATATTTTTAGAGAGAGACACAGGAGCAATTGGGGTTAGGAGCCTTATTCAAGGGCTCAGCAGTGAAATCACCCTGACAAAAGTGGGATTTGAACCCACAACCACCTGATAGGACACGCAGCATTCTGAGACACATGCCACCTGCTGTCAGCAATCACACGTTGAGCATGTTATTACCCCACATCATGTGCCTTCCTCTGATCATTATGGGATGTGTGTCCTCATATTCCACTTCCCCAAAAGCAGCCGCGTGTGTGTGTGACCAAGGTCTGCTTACGCATCAGATGTAACGTAGGGATGGTGATATAAAACACAGCAGGTGAGAAAAGATTTAACAAGGCGATCTTCACAAATAGCGTGTGTTCATTAAGGTAAAGGAGATTTCTTGCAAGGGAGGAATTTTCATAGCCTTTTGAAGTAATAAAAGAAGCAGTTTTTTTCTCTTGTTATCTTTTTAATTATGTTCTCAGTATTTAAGCTGGATATTGTGCCACTCTAATCAGTGAAACTGTGTTTTTATAAACCTGAGATTCATCTGAAATGGTGACAGAGCAGCTGATTTGTGTTTCTATTCACCCATTCATCCATCCATCCGCCCCTGTTCATTTAAGCATGTATTCATCCTTGTGCGATTAAGTGAGGGTGCACTGGAAGGTGGATTCACGTCACTGTGATGAGGTGGGGTACTGACCGGCTGGTACACACGTGACTCCTTATTTCCATGGAAACCGAATCCCCTCTTTGCTCCTGACAGGAGAAGCTCACAGCCACTGTCTGATATTCAGGACCAGAACCACATCATGGACCCTGAGATGTTACGGACACACTCAGCTGACATTTCTGTCCCAATAGTCATAAAACTGAACTTTTCATTCAGTGACACCATTTAAGAATACAGTGTTACCTTGTGTTATGATAATTTAAATCATGCTCGTAGCAGAATCCACTGGCTGGAGACTTACTGATAAGATCTGAATCCAGTTCAGCACTGAATCCGTTTTATGCAAACGAACATGTACTTTGTATATCGCAGTTACTCATTCGCCTTTGTCAAGCCGAAGCTTTTATCCAAAGTGACATTAGATTAGACCTATACTTGCTGCTGAATGTAACTGTGCATAAACCGTTGCTGTAAGGTGCAGGGTGTTCAAATCACCCAAATCTGATAATAGCCAGGGATTGACATAACTTGTACGTAAGTACGGATTCACATTTAAAAGCGATGCGTGCAGCAATCGATTGTTGTAACAGCATGAATGCGTACGTATTTTATGTGCATTTCTGCCGATATAACAAGAAATTATCGTGCATTTTAACCTTTATATGCTAATTCGTACTTCATTTGCGGCATAGAGGTTCACAGAGGTCAAAGGTCATCTTCTCTCCTTGTACTCCCTGCTGATCATGTGGCATTCCTGACAAACATGCGCCTAGTGCCATAACGCGCATTCAAAACCGGGAATAAGAAACCATTTGGAGTACTTCATGCAGCGTAGGTATATATTGTACATCAGCGGATGTGCTCAGGTTATGAAAAACTGCATGTGAATTGGCAGCAAGGTTTCTCACGCAGGAATTTTAGAAAGGCACCTGGGCCAGATGCAGCTATCGCTGACAGGCGCGGGATTCTGCGGGAGGAGGCCTTCCGTCCATCTCACAGAGGGCGCTGTGCTGACAATATCAGCAGTAACAATGCAGCCCAGTCAGCCTCAAACACACCCCCAGCCCCCCCCCCGCAAGAAAGACAAGGCTGATTCAAAGCTTACCCAGCCCTCCCCCATACCTTAATGGCATAAAAGTTATCGTAATTAACCTAGGAGCTGATTAACGACAGCATGGGTCTCTTTGGCTGGGGGAAACACTAACCCTGTTTGTAAAACCCCCTCACTTTCCTAAACTTAATTTTAGTTATTCTGTTTTTGGAACTAAATCTTTGGCAGTGAAATGACTTTTTCTTTTAAACTTTTATATTGGAACCACATTTCTAAAGTACATGTTTAAATATTTCAGGAAATGTGTGCTTCACTTATGGTGCTGAGCTGTGAAATTTTATTTCAAGCGGGAGGTGGTGTACCGTCGCACAGCTGTATGGTAACTGGGTCAGAGTGGCATTAAGGAGGGACGTGATGATCTATAAAGCTGAACCCCCAGGGCACTTACTGGCATTAAGGAGTGAACAAGAGTGTCTCAAGAGTGCATGTAGGGGAGTACCTTTCTGGGGTACCTTTAGGGAGCAATTGATCTTTAAAAATTAAATACATGCAAACTATATGTGTTCCGTTGCATAAATAAGAGCCCAGAAACTGTCCCTCATTGTGGGCAGCTGTAGTATCACATGCTGATTCTGCTTGAAGGCCAGTGGCTCAGCTCGAGGTCAGTCACTCGCTTACTGTGCAGCCACTGCTCTCCGGCGCCCCCTGTAGGGGACTGTTTGGTGGTGCTTCCCCCTTCTGTTCCTTTCTGTTGAGGCTGACTGCATGTCTTGGGCCAAGTGTTTCTCCTTATGCAAGCGTGGAGTGGGGGGGGGGGGGCAGCCACGCCCACTTTCCACCGCGTTCTCCACACCGCAGAGACAGTGTGCATTGTCAGTGCCTCAATTGCGGCAATCGATCCGCTTCCTCCCTCCAAGGCGCATTTAAAGGATGGAAAAACGATCAGTGGGATGAATATATTTGGGAAAGACGGAAATAATGGAGAGCGTCCCAGGACGGGGGAGGGGGTGTGCCTATTATAGTAATCGCTATCGACTGTTCCATTTCTTTATTTATTTCAGTGAGGAACAAATCAAATGTGTTTAACGGAGCAGCCTGCGGCTAACTGGCATGTCTCTCTCTCTCTCTCTCTCTCTCTCCCTGCAGTGAACAAACACAAACCCTGGATTGAGACTTCTTACCACGGGGTGATCACAGAGAATGCAGACACCGTGCTGCTTGACCCCCCACTGGTGGCTCTGGATAAGGACGCCCCTGTGCCCTATGCAGGTGAGCGAGGGGTGCGGTGGGCGGGGAGGTTCTCATAATGGTTACAGACACAGGTGATTGAACTGCTTCACTGAGCTTGTGTTTCGGGTTACCTCTATGCTGCAGTATGGGGTCTTAGGTTATATGTATGCTACAGTATGGGGTCTCGGGTTACCTGTATCCTGCAGTATGGGGTCTTAGGTTACATGTATCCTGCAGTATGGGGTCTTAGGTTACCTCTATGCTGCAGTCAGCGGTGTAATTTCCTACCAGTTCTGAAGCTTGGGGTTTTGGCTTCCCCTACTCTGTTCTCTGGGGTCTTGGCTTACCTCTATGCTGTAGGATGGGGTCTTGGGATACCTCTATGCTGCAATCTGCGGTGTAATTTCCTACCAGTTCTGAAGCCTGGGGTTTTGGCTTCTCCTACTCTGTTCTCTGGGGTCTTGGCTTCTTCCCCCTCTGCTCTCTGGGGTCTTGGCTTCTTCCCAATCACTGTCCAGGGCCTTGGCTTCCCCCCATTCTGCAGTCCCGGGTCTGTCATGCCAATGACACGGCTGTTTTGTCAACTCCAGTCCTCTGTGTCTACCAGGCTGACTGATGCCTGTCCAAGCCCTCGTCCTCCGTGCGAAATCCCCCGATCTGGCGGCTCATGCCCTTCGCCCGTGGCCTGGCTCGGAGCCCTCCGCCTCTGCCGGCTTACTGGTTATTTCTGCCCCTTTCAAACAAAGTCTCATGGCACTCATTTGCTTTCCCTCCTGGGGGAGCCTGGACGACGTTATTCGTGATGTTTCCCGGGGAGGAAAAGCCATAGATGTAGCCCAAGTGACAGAAGGGTGATGTGCAGAGTCGGAGAGCCAGAGACAGTGTGGGATGACAGCTGGCCTCCCAGATAAACTCTCTGCAAAGTTACACAAAGTTCAGCTCTTCTGATGGGGGTCACGTTACCTTTTTCGCTCATACATCCTTCTGGTGATTAATTTGTCCGCTGTTTTCAACAAGCTCCTAGTAGTGAGAAAACAGACATAATCATGGCACAGTGAGTGTACAAATGAGGGACGGACTCGGATTAAACTTTCAGTGACCAGGACAGGTCTTTCGGCCCTGGGGTGGGGGGAGGGGGGGGGTATCCTCCATAGGTCCAAGACACTCCGAAATAAGATGAACATTTATTCAGAAAATGGCAAAACACTAAATCAGCTCTAAGATTACTATTGGTAGCAAACTGGTAATGGACCCTTTCAGCCACAGTATCCAACTATGTGCAATTATGCAATTTCTAAATCAATTGAAAATGTACTGTACTTGTATATGATAATCAGTGAGCTGATACAGTTGGCTGTTTAGTGAGCCACATTAGCAGTGTTATGATGTGAAGCACTGCACATCAATGTTTGCTTTGGAATGAGGTGCGTGCATAGTGCAAATTCTACTATCTTTTTTTTTTTTTTTTCAATTATGAACAGTGTGTTAATTGCTAAAAGCCCATTTTAAGGTTTTAGGCCATATGATGTACTGTGCTGGCTAGCTGGCTATTTTGCTCTCACCTACTGCGAATGACCCAAGGCAGTGTTGTAAAGTTTGCACTACAACTTTTAAATAAATTGGAAAATTTTCTGCACTCAATTAGCTTCTAGCTAACCCAGTGGGACGTAACGGTGTGTGGCAGTACTCCTGTGATTCGCTGCGGTGATTTTCCCTGCGCCAAAGCTCACGTTAATTTATAGCTAACCTGGTAGGAGGTACAGGTGTGTGCAGGCCTGCTGCGATTCGCTTTCCCTCGAAGGCCTGTCAGCTGCACAGAGAGGATCTGTGGAGGCAGCGTTCACACCTCATTAATTAACAACTGGGATTCATTTCCTCTGATGGCCTTGAATCGCCGGTGTCCATTGAGGGAAGCGTGTCACGCCACCGCAAGCTACAGTACATCCCCACAATATCACCACTCTCCCGTCACCATGGAAAACTGTATGCCCCCCCCCCCCCACAAAATTAGGCACCAAGAAGCAGTACAAAGCATATAAGCTGGGCCTGTGGGAGCTGCTATGTGAAACGCAGCTTTGATCCCGTTTTAGGCTGTTTGTTTGTCCCTCAGTGAGGGCAGTTTGTAAGTGAATTCAGGAGCTGAAGTGTCAACACTGAGGGGTCATTAGTTACTGAGGGCAACGTGAGGAGACTCCTGCTGGGGTTAGCAGTGGACATGGCACCGGACGGCACCTCCTCCTGGGGGAAGCGGGGGTCACGGGCATGGACCGAGCCTCCTCCTAGGGGGAGCAGTGGACATGGCACCGGACGGCACCTCCTCCTGGGGGAAGCGGGGGTCACGGGCATGGACCGAGCCTCCTCCTAGGGGGAGCAGTGGACATGGCACCGGACGGCACCTCCTCCTGGGGGAAGCGGGGGTCACGGGCATGGACCGAGCCTCCTCCTAGGGGGAGCAGTGGACATGGCACCGGACGGCACCTCCTCCTGGGGAAGCGGGGGTGACGGGCATGGACCGAGCCTCCTCCTAGGGGGAGCAGTGGACATGGCACCGGACGGCACCTCCTCCTGGGGAAGCGGGGGTCACGGGCATGGACCGAGCCTCCTCCTAGGGGGAGCAGTGGACATGGCACCGGACGGCACCTCCTCCTGGGGAAGCGGGGGTCACGGGCATGGACCGAGCCTCCTCCTAGGGGGAGCAGTGGACATGGCTGCAAATGGCGCCCCCTCCTGGGGGGGAGCGGTGGTCACGGATGGAGCCATAAATTACACGCAGCAGGAAATAAATCTGGCAGTTAGACAGGAGATCAGCCTTGTAAGGCTTCTAAAGTCCGAATGTCAAACCAATATTTAAGCGGAGCTGGGAGGAATCCGGCAGCCATGATGAGGGGGCTTTCCTGTGGCCCTGCGCTGCCTCGTCCTTCTCTGGTCGTCCTTGCTCTCTCCGTCTTCTCTTTCTGCATTTGCCATCTGGAGGTTTAATCTTCTCCTGATAGAATTCTCTAGCATCTGCCCGGCTGCTATGGCGGAAAGTACACCGGAACAATAAAATATACTTTAAAAATGCATGCAAAGAGTGATCCACAGACGGCTTGTCTAAAAAAACAGTTGATAGCGATCCTGCTATATCGCTCCCCACCAATCGCTGCCGTACATGCGACGAATGTAACATTCGACGCATGTCGCATGTGATGCTACGTTCTCCCAGGAAGCAGCAGGGTTAGGGTTACTGTCTCACAGAATTTGGGGCGGGGCGCCTCCTCTGGTGTGGGTAGGTCGCGTATGACTGTAAGATCTCTCTTGACTGGCGGTATCTCATTTAAATGGGGGGGCCTCCTTTTGACTGCAGGGCTTTCCTTTGACTTGGGGTGTCTCCTTTTGTCTCCTTTGACTGCCTGTGTCTCCCTGTTTGACGGTGACTCCCCCCCCCACCCCCCGCAGCCAGCTGGTGTCCCTTTAACCCGGTGCCTTTTCATTAGCCGCCTAGCTGAGCAATGACACCGTGCAGTTAAGCTCCTCTTGTCATCTCCTCCCCCTCTTTCCATCCTTCGTTCCCCAGAGTTTCGCTGCAGTTTAGCTTGGGGATTGGGCGTCTCCGCGACACACCATTAATCGCTATGGGAACGATGGGCCGCTCGCGTGAGAGACACCCACCTTGGCGGAAAATAACAATAAGTCTCGGGCTGAGGGCTGAAGGCTGCTTCCTTCGGTGAGCCCTGATCCTCCGTAATCAAATGACTGCACTGGATGCTTTTGTTTACCTGGAGTGCAGAGCGCTGTACGCCAAGGGCCCTGGGGGCCCCTGCCCCCACAGGACATGCCTCATCTTTATTGTTCTGGCTGATTGTATTTATTCTTTTTCCTGTAGCCGGTCGGCAGAAAAACAAACAGCTGAACGCGAATCGCAGGCTTCCTCACTGGAAGGTCAAATTAAAGACGGCAAAGCAGCGGCATCTATTCCCGCTAATGACATTACGCACCGCCGGCTTTTCCCGGCTGTGGGTTACGCGCTCGCTCCCGTTATCTCCTCTCTGGGGGAGGGCAAGGAGCCTGTGTGAATGTTTGCTCTATTCGTGATTTTGTTTGGTCGGGAGATTAATCGAGGCCAAGCTGAAAGCAGCGCTAGATTAATTCGAGATTGGATCTTAAGTGGGTTTTGTGGGGGGGTTGTGAGGGGGAACGTGGCGGGAGGGGGGAGGGCAGAACGCCTTGTAATCTGGAGAAACACAAACGCTGCTGCTCATCTATTTGTTTCCATTTTTTGGCTGTTGCTCTCTGCATGTTTATCAAAGACGGGCACCCTCATACGCCCCCCCCCATACACACACGTATTCCCCTTAAACTGCAGAGTGTTGCCGCGCCAAATGGCTTTACGAGAAGTGGAGAGAAAAGACAGACGGTCGGAATGGTGACCCGGGGCCGATCTGTAATTAACGACATTAAAAGTGTGGCTTTGAAGAAGGAGGACGGGCTTGGGGCCTGCCAAAAAGCGGGGGCTTGGAGAACAAGGCTGCCCCAGGAACCATCCGTTACTGACGTCAATGTTCAGCCTTGTACAGACACCTTCAAGGTTCGTAGAGCACTGACAGGTACTTAATGCCGTTTAATTATAGTGAGATTTATAATCTCTGGGGTCAGGGCAACAGAGATGGGGTATCAGTCCAGCAGGCGGGACAAACTTTACGGCAGGAGATGCTCGTCAGCGGTCCTGAAGCTGGGGGCGGATTAACTTATCTGAGGGCCTTAGGCTGACATCAGCATGGACGCTCAGGTGTGGTCGATCTAACTAAGCGTGCCATTTTTCCTGTGACGGGGCATGGCGGCCCTGAGCTACAGCCTAGGACCGCTTGCGCATTAATGCGTGCCTGCCTGCGGCGCAGGGTCATGCGGAACAGACCGGCAGACCAGACCCATGTCACCATGACGACGTGCTTTTGGACCTCACATGAGAGGAACTCATTCTGGCCGTCTGTTACTCTCTGGCTGATGTCCTCAAATGCTGAAAAAGTACTGAAAAGAAGCCCATTTGTCCGAAGGGAGCAGATCTCTGTGTAGCAGAAATAGCCAAGCCTGATGACTGGATGCCCTTCTGGCGGGAAGAAAATATACGGCTTTCTCCTTGTGGCCCGGAAGGTGGTGTTTGCAGGCCGCTCTTCATGGGGCTGGGAGGGGGGGGGGGGCATGCCCGGGCCTTACTTGTCGGTCAACTGAACAATGATTTTAGTTAAACAAGTAAAATACCTGGGCAGAAGAAAACAAATGGAGAGGAACTGTGGCCTTTCTAGAGCCTTTTAATTGAAGCCCGAAAATCCTTGCTAGCGAGCCGAAATTCCGCCTGCCTGCTAACCCTAAGAACTGCACGACGTCTGCAGCTGCATGCTGGGATTGATGTAGATGCTGTAGCTGCATGCATGTCCCCCTGGGCATCAGCACAATAAGGCCCCCCTTACATGTCCGATTTCTACACTCGCGCCGTCATTGTTCCTACTCTTGATTCGATTTTTGGAAAAATGTTCTTATTTCTGGCGCATTAAGCAATTTGGCTTCTCTAGTTTTTTTTTTTTTTTTTTTCTTTTTTCATTTTGATGCCCCACTAGACTCTAAGGTTCTAGCAAGATCCATTTTGACTCCGCAAATCCAATCAACCACCCACTTTATTTTCTGTAAGCAAGTGACTGCGAGCATCTGCCAATATTTGATATACTGCAGTCTTCGTCCAATTAGACTTTTTTATCTGGCTTATTCAAAGGCTCCTTTATGCACAGGGCCCTGGGGGCACTACCAGGTTGCCCGTATGGTAGATCGATTGATGCGGGTGGAGAGGGTGCATGCTGGGATTGATGTGGATGTTGCTGGTGCATGCTGGGATTGATGCAGGTGCTGTGGGTGCATGCTGGGATTGATGCAGGTGCTGTAGGTGCATGATGGGATTGATGTAGGTGCTGTAGGTGCACGCTGGGATTGATGCAGGTGCTGTAGGTGCATGCTGGGATTGATGCAGGTGCTGTAGGTGCATGCTGGGATTGCTGTGCTTGCAGGCCGGCCCTCGGCTCTCCACAGCTCTCATCTGCCCCCAGTACGCGGCCGTAATTTCCCTCCCACTGCACATATAAATAAGGAAAGTGCACATCATCTGGGTGGGGGGTGTTTCACATGGATGCGAGTGAGGCCTTTTCCCTGTGGGACGGCCATGTCTGTATGACGCAGGCAGTGATTTGTGGAATGTTGCTTTGCCAGATGCTGAGTCAGAGGCCAGCCTGGCTCTGGGAGGGGTGTGACCCCCCCTGCCTTTATGGCCCACCAGCTCTGACAGTTATGGGCCTGTTCTAAGTTGGCCTCAAAAATAAATCAAACTGCTGGAGGAGAGAAGCGATTTTCATACCCTGGTCCCCCCCCCCTGAAAGGACCTATCCCCGTCCTGCTTACTAATGGATACAGAGGTAACTGCAACTCACACTGGGTAACTTGGTAATAATTCAACAGACGTTCACTGGTTATAATTTGTATTTCTGCTAATTGGACCCTCTTTTTAATCAGCCAGCTGTTTTTATTAGCGAGTGGAGTATATGCTCACGGGTATGAAGGCTTGTTACTTTCGGGAGACGGGATGTGCTCCAATCCGCTGAATCGGTACATGTTTGTTTGGCCCTGCTGCCGTTTGCTCGGTGCGAACAGCCGCCGGCAGTTTCATTTAACAGGGAAATCGTTTCCATTTAACTGTAGCCTCTCCAGGGTCTATACTGGAATTGGGAGCTGCTTTATGGACAGACTGGTGCATCCAGGACTGGCCAGGCGAGTGGCTCTCAGCCTTGAAGGTGCGCAGGGTGTCTGGCGTGACTGTTTTGGGAGATACCTGTAGATGGTTGCCTGCAATCTGCACACAGCTCTCTCTTTTCTGGAAAGCCTAACAAACACCTTCTGACATCAGTCTGCTCTGTAGCACCGTGCTCTGTCTTCCACGGATTACTGGGTTTTTCCGAAGCAAGAAAAAAGAACAAACTTGAAAGATGGAAAATTGAATAAATAGATCACCGTAAATTGATTTGTTAAAGTCCTAAGAAGTAAGAAAAATGTTCCACCTAGACCGGAAGGTACCGGAAACACATCCATCATTCTGTTACGCTGTTCCTGCCTTGTCATGTTTTTTTTTTTTTTTTTATAACATTTTCATTCTCTGCTGCAGTAATGAACGTTTTGTACCCCCTCCCCCTCCCCCTCCCCCTCCCCGAGGTAAGACAGGCCACGATGAAGCCAACAGGGCTGCCTCTCAGAGTCTTGGCAAGTGGGAAACCGACGTGTGGGAGTTGCGGCCCTCCTCAGAGTGAGTGACGTGTCCCAGCGCTGGGGAAATTATGAAAAAAGTAAAGCAGAGGGAAACCATCAGAGGATTTACTCACTAGTGCCCCCCTCAGGCAATCTCCACAGCTTCCAGTTTACCTGTTTCCTATAAGGTGAGAGATTGGATTGGCCACCTGCTGCATCACCTCTGATTGGCACCATTGCCTTCTGCACCTCAGGGCAAGAGGCTCACTAGTGCCCACTTGTGTCCAGGGAGAATAATACAGCTCAGACTGATACCAGGCTGCACTGTCAGGCATTGGTGGCAGAAATGAGCAGAGGCTATTTTTAAATACATGTTTTGAGCAAGCAGGGTCAGGACAGCAACTGGAGTAATTGGGGTTAAGGGCCTTGTTTAAACGCCCCACAGTCAAATCACTTCTGTAGCCCAGGAATTTGAACCAATAACCTTCTGATCACAAGCTGGGAATTGTAACCCATTGAGCCACACACACCCTGACTCTCAACCAAGCATGTGCAGTCCATGCTGTAAGCAATGCATGCTGATTACCAGCAGACGGCAGTGAGCCATGATTTACAGGCAGATAGCTGCACTCAGGCACGGTCATCTCCTTCCTCTGTGGCTGTTACTGTATATTTGCACAGCAAAGCTTTATTTATATGCTAAAGCAAAGTGTTATAAAGCGTGATTTATTCCGTCTGGCTAATAGAAGCCCGATTGGACAGCTGGAGGCCAGCACCTGGCCCTCCTTGTGGAGCTGCGATACGCTTTTCCATGGCACTTTATCTTCTCCCATGATGCACTGGGGCATGTGGCCATTTTACTCAGGTCTGCAGTCACTCAGCCTCTCGTCCTTCATATCACACCCCAGACGGGTGTTTCTGCACCGAAAGAAAAGATTGCAATTTCAGCCCTCAGGCGGAGAAAAACATCAACCAGGCGGATACCATGCGCTGCCCCCCCCCCCCCACCCCCCCGCCCAACCCCTCGCTATCCAATTGCTGAGATCTGTGCCATTTCTGGAAAGCACTGGTTCCAAAGATTAAAAAAGGAATCTCCCTTCCAGGCGCGGTGTTCAGATAGATCCCCCCCCGCCTTCACGCCAGCTCCTGCCCCCCACCCACGGACAGAGGAAGCATGGGAGCCTCAGAAAAGATAGCAGAGCAGAGATGAGAGGTGGGAGAGGTGGGCCCCTCAAAGTGTAATGGTTTATTTGGACAGAGGAAAGCGAGCAGCCATTTTCCCGTCACTTAGCGCCTCTGTGGGGAGGAGCGGGTGTGTTGGCTGGGGGGGCCTTTCATCTCTGCGGGGGCTGGGGGTGAGCTGCTCCACAGGTATGGCTGTCCGCTCTCCCACCTTCAGATGGCTAAAAACCACACTCCACATGCAGCCTTCTCTGTAACAGGAAGAGGGGCTGAACAGCCCTCTCTGGCCTCTCTGCGCCTGCTGCCCATTTGCCGTGCCGGCGAGCAGCAATTTTCCCACCCGTTTGCTCCTGAAGCCATCGAGTATCATAAGTTGAGGACATTAGTGCCCTCGAAAGGGCAGGAAGGCTGGACCAGTAGCACAAAGTCAGAGAGCCTGAATATGCCGGGAAGATTGGGATGGGCAAGAAGGAAGATGAGACATAACAGCAGAGAAAAGCAGTGGGTTGGGGAAGAAGCAGTAAAGGCAGGTGCTTCTTGGTGTAAATATCATGTAATGGTGTCTCCATGTAAAAATCCAGGCCTGTTTATCTTTGTTCTGGAGCAAACATAGCTTTTTGTCTTACGGAATGCTGTATCAATTCCAGTACTGTGGTAAAAGCTGGTGTTTTGCAGTCGTGAGTTGCCTCACAGTGGTACAGTCTTTGGGAAATGGTCCCTAACCCGTTCATCTCACAGCGGTATGGCCCTTCAGAGACGATCCCTAACCCATATATCTCACAGTGGTACAGCCCTTTGGAGACAGTCCCTAACCCGTTCATCTCACAGCAGTACAGAGACGCTCCCTAACCCTCTCATTTGAGGCTGACACGGATAAATGAACATCGGCTAAATGCTTGCTTCCCCTCAACCGCTCCTACACGGAAGTCGCCTGAAGCATTTGTTATCGACAAGAGAAACGAGGCTTCGAAAGCCACAGAGGGTGGCATTTTCATATGCTGTCAATCAATGAGGAGGGTTTAACCCACTTGCTGTCAGTGTCTCCCCATTGGCTGAAAGTGGGCGGTGACTGGCAGTGCTGCGGTAACCCTGCTGAGATGTGTCACCGCTATCGCCGCCGCGTGACGCCGTCGCCGGCAGCGGCGCGCTTTGGAGTCACCGCGCAGACCTTTAAATAAGCAAGATACACCTGGATGAAATGAACTTATCTGATGTCGCCGCTGATGAACAGGACTCCTGCGGCACGTTAATCCAGCCTTGACACGATTAAATATTAAAATGAAAAAAATTCAATCCAAGACGCCTTACAGACCCGTCGTGCCTTTGAAAATAATTTAATGAGTTCAAAAGATACGAAGGACTTGAGGGGTCGTTT
Source organism: Paramormyrops kingsleyae (assembly GCF_048594095.1). NCBI lineage: Eukaryota > Metazoa > Chordata > Actinopteri > Osteoglossiformes > Mormyridae > Paramormyrops > Paramormyrops kingsleyae. Next base: position 17,456,255 of record NC_132813.1, read on the forward strand.
TAATAAGCTAACAGATTTAAAAAAGGTACAGCGATATCCACATTTTCTCAGAAGCTGCCAGTTCAAAGCAGTTCCTCTAAGAAGCAATTTAGAAGGGAGAAGATTAAATTAATTCTTAGGGGTTGGGGGGTTACTTCTGTCAAGAAATCTGATGCTCTCCCCCCACTGTGCGTCCAGCTGCTGTGTGCAGGATGTGTGACTGTGTATTATTTACCCCCCCATCTCCCTGCCCCCTCTTCTCATCACGCCATCTATACCTTCTGTTTGCTTTTAAACATTTTAAATTCTTTCTTGGCCATTAACTTCTAAAGATTCACATGGTGAATATTGGTTACTCCACATTACATGTGTGTGATATAGTTTTCTCGTTTTATCGCGCACAACCTGAGATTAATTTTCTGCAGAAGGTTTAACCCCATCCTGTCAGCAAGGTGGAAGGGGCACCGGGTGCAGAATATCACAGACACAAGACTGAATCACAATATCAGCAGCACACATCCCAGGTCACATGACAGGTCACATCCCAGGTCACATGACAGGTCACATCCCAGGTCACATGACAGGACACATTACACGTCTACTTTCCTTTGAACTTCCTGAAGGAAACTGTTTGCATATTAGTGTACAAAGTACCCATTTGTAATCAACCTGAGGACTCTACACTTTAAAGAGCAAAGAGAATTAGTAATACTGACTTGTCTCCTAATGTAGATGAGAGGCGTAAGTCGTCAGCTGACGAGGCACTGGGTGGATGCGTGCATGTTTAATGGTCCGTTCAGCTAGACACCCCCGGGAGTCGCTCCTTGGGCGGCTCTGCTCTCCGAACTTCGTATTTGTTTTCTCCGGCCCCAGGGAGCCGTCAATATCAGTGTTTCCTTTGTGTCTTTTTTGTGGAAACCTTCAGTTCTAAATCCTTATGAATGCTTAATGGTTTTTATAGTATAATAGTATTTTTACAGCGCAGTTTGTGTCTTGAACGTTCCCCTCAGCTATTAATATTATTATTCATCTTTTTGTTTTGTTCTGCTGTTTATTTTAGCATTTACATAAATTAATTTTAGGCTACGGGACATTAAGGCACATGGGAGTAGCAGCCTTGCTTCAAACCGCGGAATAACAAGCTCGCCGTCACACAGCATGCGGATGGGCAGCGCAGCCCGGTCGCGGCAGTGCTGCCGGAAGGTTCTTCGGGATCGCGGGCGACTGAAATGAGACTCTTGGGCATTTCAGTGTCACACTTTTTCCCGCCAGATTCACTGGGATGTTAAAAAATTCGGCAATTACAGTCAGGGGCTTTTAAGCTGATTCAGAGGATAGTACTGAGATCCAAGAATAACGATTCACAGCGAGTATCCAGCCAGAGAGAGGCACGGACGGGGTGGGGGGGTCACGGCCAGCCCCGAGCCCCGGAATGTGTGCTTACACTAAACACCACTTAACACTCTCCCGATTATTCAGGCCAAAAAAACAATTGCTTCATATTTTAGCAATTTGGCTCTGAAATGTCGGCAGCATAATTAATAGATATTTTTAGCAAACATTAGAGTCAAACTTTGAAATGTGTTTTGAGTACTTTAGGCTTTAATTAATGCGCTAAAGATGGCTTGCTGGGCCTGGTTTCATTAGCCCAGGATGCGGTACGAGGCCTCAGCTTGGGACAGGGTCATTGATTGGACCTCTGTGGGATTCGTCTAGGTGCCGGGACTGCAAGACTGAACCCTGACCTACCTACACTAAGCTAACTCACTTAGACAAAAATCATAGTTTTACTTCATGAAAAACATGTACACATCATTTTCTTTGACTGTCTTCTTTGACTTTTGCACAGTACTGTATGTATGCATGTGTGACTGCATACCCAGATGGATGGTAGGATTTCCTCATATATATATATATTTTTCCCCCCCCATATATTTCCTCATATACATTTGTGCACATGGCCAGAGAGGTCCAGATGAGAGCTGCAAAGTGAAACTGACAGAAATGTGGACAGGCAGAAATGTGGACAGGCAGAAATGTGGACAGGAGGAGGATGTTCACCCCGCTGTGTTTGGCAGTGTTGGGGGTGGGGGGACTACACAGGAGCAGACGGTGCAGGAAGGTGACGACCGGCTGCACCTTATGCTCACACTGTCATCGAAAGATCCAGCCATCAGTGACCTCCACACAGCAGCAGCCCCTCCCCCCAGACACTGCAAGCCCCACCCACTGGGTATCAGGGGTATGGTGCAAAGAGACAGAGAAAGGGGGACTTCCTGCAAGGGGATTTTAGACCCAACAGCAGGGGGCGCTGTGGGCAGCCAGCTTCATCTGGGGCACCCCCCCCCCCACACACACACACCCCACACATACACACACGCAGGGCCATTTGTGTGGGATTAAGCAGCTATATGTTTTATTCATTCATGCCTCAGGCTCAGCCGCATACATACATACATACATACTTACATACATTCATACATACATACATACACGTAGGATATGAAAATACGAAACACTCGGCAGTGGACAGGATGTCAGGGCTGGAAACCTACAGGGACGTTGTTTTCCTCCGAAATGTTAGCCTTGGAATTCAAAGTGGAATGCAAGAAAGGATTAGAGGTGAGTTTTCTGTGTGTTTACAGGCTGCCTTTTGGTGTCTATTCCAAGGCCATGGATTAACGCAAAACAATGCCGGTCAGAGCTCGGGGCTGAAAGACGCCCCCCGCTGACTCAGACGTGCATTACAGCGGATCCTTTTCAGAGTTGAGATACATCCTGGATTTCCCTGTCAGCTCATCCACCGTGCAGCCTTATCTACACACCAGAGGAGCTCATTTTCAGCCCTAGAGTCACCCCTGGGATCATATCAGAGTCACGATCGCGGTCACATGCAGGGCTAATTGGTTAAGCTAGCTATCGTTTCTGTAATGTCTCCATGTAATTATCGTTAATGTAATTTCCCCATGTTCTGTGGAATGTAAATCAAAGTCTAAATGAGCTCCTACCCGAGCGGCAACACTCAGGCGACCTGGTGGGTGTGGGGGGGGGGGGTCAATCCTGAAATAATGAGAACTCCCCCATCCATTCCTGGTCATAATAAGGAGTCTGTGCCAGTTAGTGGAGAAGGACTGTCCTGCCCATTAATTGCTTGTAGACAGTGAGGAAAGAGTCATTTTCTTCCTGCTTTCTGTCTAACAAAAGATTCTGGTAAATGATTATTCAGTTGTGTGACTGCCGATTAATAACAAAGTATAGTGGCCACCCCCCTCCCTACAGCTCACACACGCCCCCAAGGGCACTGATGGAGGGAGCGGTTCCCCTGACCGTGTGTCTAACACAGTCTCCTCATTCACACATCAGGTGGAGCTAATTAATATCCCTACAGTATAGGGGGATGAGAAGGAAAGAGCAGGAGTGAACAGGAGAGAGCAGGAGTGAACATGAAAGGGAGTGGGAGAGAGCAGGAATGAACAGGAGAGAGCAGGAATGAACAGAAAAGAGCAGGAAAGAGTAGGAGACAGTAGGAGTGAATAGGAGAGAGAGTGGAAGACAGCAGGAATTAACAGGAGAGAGCAGGAGTGAACAGGAAAGAGTAGGAGAGAGCAGGAGAAACAGGCCCTGCTCTTATGCCTTCGGATAAAGGCTTATTCTAAATTACTCATTTCAGTGGGTTAAAACACTAGTAAATTGCTCATGAACACCCCCTTCCATCTCTCTGTCACTAATACCCCATGGGTAATGTTTGGGCTGGAAGGGGGCATTTTCAGGCCCCTCAGGAATGCTCCCAGACCCCATTCCCCCTGTTCTCCTTCTACCCTTCATCCAGTCTAATTCCTAGGCCACCCAGATCCATACAGCGAGGCAGAACATGCCAGAACACACCATTTGATTTTCCCAGAAGGCCACCTATGGATTAATCCTCAGCCTGCTCCCAGCAGGTCGCTAATCCCATAAAATGTGACGGCTTTTTCCGCGGAGGTGGGCACTCTCTCCGCTCAGCGCCGGCCTGCCAGCTTACGGCCTGCTTTCAGAAGATGGATTTAAGTCGCCCGCTCGCGGATGACTTACAGAGCAATTCACGTCCGCTCGCCTGTTCTGTTTGTCGATGCTGCTGCCCCACTGACTGTGTGACAGCGCTATAACATCAAGGAGGGACAGGGACTCAAGAGAGGAAGGATGTCATTTGAGAAGCTCGTTATGAAATGCTGAGTGTTTTAAGTACATCCAAAGTAAAGATTTCAGAATGGAAAAAATATGGTATTAAAACCAAATCCAGTGTGTAATTTATGCCTCCTACTGGACATTCCTGACGGCGGTGGGGGGGGCTAAAAAAATTTGGAACATAATTGGATTGGTTTCGGTTGGGGGGCCAATAGGATATGCTTTCTTGGTGGCCAAAATCCCTAGCGGCACCCCCGTCCCTGAAAGCATCCCCCCCCCTTCATCAGCCTAGTCTGGGGACCCACCCTGGATGTGACAGGAAGCCTCCCAATGACACCAGGCACCTCCTCGCTGTGTTGAGATGGCGACGGTTGCCGTGACAATGCCCTTTCCCGTTGCCCCGGTCTCTTTGTAGCGGCAGAGGGGACACCGACTATGTGCTCAACTGCCCTGCCTGTGATCCCCGCTTTCATCTCTCTGGTCCATGAAGTTCCTCCATAAGGGGGGGCATATGGTCTTATGTACTGCCAGTACTAAGTCCCACCTCCGTCCCTTTTGCTCCCTGATTATGATGAACTGCTGGATCCTGTGGTGGACAGACTCTGCATTTCATGAGGTATTTCAGCAATTTCTTCCCACAGACTTTTCTTGCCTTGTGTCCATCCTCTCCGGCACAAAATGCTGGCAGCAGGACTGAGTCTTTAATTCCATATCCCACGTAGTTATCCTGGTCTCAGTGGGATCTCGGATGAAGGGAAATTTGAGGTTCAAAGGCACTAAAAATGAGTGTGTGCCATGGGGGTGGGGGGGGGGGGGACATCGGGGCCTGGGGTGTGTGAGTCAGTGGGGAACAGCACACATGTTTAAGAGTCATTGTTATTGTGATACTGTTTATTTGGATGAATAACTATTTTACTTCTGTAGTTGTTATGGTGAAATTTTATTTAATTTTAACAGGCATCAGTTTAGACAACATTTAGCAGGCCTATTAGCAGTGAGTAGCCAAGGTACCTCTCAGGCCCTTCCAGTTGGGACATTGTTGTGATGCTGCCATGGAGAAAAGGGAGCTGGCTGGGGGGGGGGCATGATGCCCCTTGGTGCAATGTCTGACAGCCTGGGCTAGGAACTGGCACCCAAGTCCGTGGAAGTGACAGACTGACATGTATTAGCAAACGAGTACAAATGCATCCTGACAGGGCCTCCCTTCCCCTGGAAAATGAGCCCCCTCCCCACAGGCACGGCCCTCAAGTTTCCCTGATAAGTCAGAATAATTTAAGGCCACATCCCCGAGTAATTACCAACTGTCTCCAGCCTTATACGGCATGCTTAATCAAAGTCAGGAGTTTAAAATCGCTACCTGGCTGGTAATTTCACACGCCGCGCCGTTCAGACCAGTCTGTTCTGCTGTTAGGGAAGAGTAATCATGGAGGCAGCTGCCTTAAAGGCGCCTTAAAGGCACGGTTCACGATTTCTGATCTCCGCCTCAGAGAGGGGAGGCCATCTGTCCCTTTAAGTAATGCCTTCCTGCCTCTCTGGGGGTTCAGGCTCAGTTTAGCCATGATATCCTTACTTTGTCGAGAATTCAGCGAGGAACATCTAGTGCCTTTGTTTAGACCCCTGTGGTTCAGCTCTGTTTACGCCCCCTGGTTCTGTTTGGTCCTCGTTTTTCTCTCACCCTCCCTGGTGTGTAATTCGTTCCCGGTTTACTTCACCTTCAGCAATTTAGCTTTTTTTTTTTTCATACAAAATTTTCATTCAAATTGTCCTTTGACTGCACACATTAATAGGGCTGGATAATTTCCTGGAGAAATTCAGCTGGTGCACATTGTGCCATAGGAGATACGGTGGCCTCTCCTGCGATACAGACCAACAGCATCCAGCGATCGCGCTGCTCCATTAACCGCCGTGCCCCCTGCTGGCCACATCGACTTCCCTCATGTTTAGATTGCTTAGAAGCAGCGTAAAGCGCACTGAAATAAATGTACTGTCTGGGATAAGAAACAAAGGACAAGAAAAGGCCAGAACGGAAGAAAAGAAAAAGGCAGACATTAATCACCATGTTCAATAAGTTAGGGGTTATAAAGTAGGAGGGAGAGAATGGTGTAGGAGGAAATAAAAAAAGATTATCTGAGCTCTGTGGCTGATAAGTACACAGTGAGCCGGCTGGCCGTATTTGCCGAAGTGCGGCGTGATCCATCATGGGATGAAGACGGACTCCATTGAGCCGACTGCCCCAAAAACCTCCTCACTGTGGGGCAGCGCCGTGACACGCCGGGGATTCTGGGAAACGGCGAAAATACAAGGGAGGTTTTAGCTTCAGTGGGTATGCCAAGCTAGCTTGGGTGGGGACCTGCGTGTGGTGCCCTGTATGTGCCCGTCTGCACGCATGTGTGTGTGTGTGCCCGCCTGCGTCTGGTACCCTGTGTGTGCCCATCTGCACCCATGTGTGTGTGTGCCCGACTGCGTCTGGTGCCCTGTGTATGTCTGTCTGCGCGCATGTATGTGCGTGCCCGCCTGCGTCTGGTACCCTGTGTGTGCCCACCTGCGTGTGGCTGTGTCTGCCTGCACATGTGTGCACTAAGCCGTGAAAGCTGTCCCGTCTGCCGTAAGCATCACCTAATATAACAGTGTAATTGGACTGATATTAACATGCATCCTTGGGATTAATCTTAGCCTGGCGAAATAATTAGCCAGTCAGGCAGAGATGAAGCATTCCCTACTCCTACTTCTCCAAATATCTTAAAATTGACTCGATCCCAGTTACTGATGGCTGGCAAACTGCAGTTATTACACAAATAATTACTGATTAATCACTGCCAGCATTTCAGTTTTTGATCAAATTCTTATTGATTACAGAACTGAACTTCACAAAAAAACTTTCATGGAAACTTTCTCTGGCCAGTCACGACCATTAATCATCTCTGTAAATCGTTGCCAATAGCAACAGCGATGGATGGTCACCCCTCCCCCCCCACCACCACCATGGTCTGAAATCACGCTGATTTACAAATTACCTTTGGTCCCCCATCGCCTTCCGTTGCGCTAATTACTCCACCCAGTTTGGCAAGCGCCTGTTTCCCACTACAGGCATCGTGGGTCAGACCTGCAGGATGCAGTGAGTCACAGTTTAAACACGCCGGTCTCGTGTCATTGGGTGGAATTGCTCCTGAAATGCAAATATTCATCCTTACACTTTTCCAGTGTTTTTATTTGCCTAAGTTGTTGCTGTTGGTTTTTTTTTTTAACTCTCATTATGTTCCAGATCTCTGAAATATTGTTTCTGCGGCAATCTGTCATATTTTGGAGTAACCAACTGCATCAAATTATTATATGTACAGGGGTCTTTGCCAGGGAATTGTGGCGATTTCTCCCTGTCATTGAAGAGACTCATTATTGAGAAAGAGCAATATTCATTACCTTCAAAATGAGCCGCTAATATGATGCAACATAAAAGGCATTTAATGAGGTTTTTCTGGCTTTTAATTTTGTATTTAAAAATTCATATTACAAATGATCGTGCTTTTAATGAAGATTGGAAAAATCAGCAACTGTATACCATACGAGATGAATCCTCTCAGAAATAACGACATTAAGTAGATTTTTTTTAATTTTGTGGATGATCGACCCCATTCGCCATGGAAAAAATCTGCGTACGTCTGCGATGTTATAATTAAACTGCTTCTGCTGGGGTTTCAAGGAGGGGACTGTGTGAGAATGAGCGGAGCGTCACATGGCACGCGCTGGCCAGTCTCTCGGGGCTTTACTCTGTTCATGTTTGGTGGCAAGTAAACATCACGCATTCGCAGACAGAGACATCATCAAACAAAGACACACACACACACATGCATGCACTATTACACACACACACACACGCATGCACTATTACACACGCACACACTATTACACACACACACACACACACACACACACGCATGCACTATTACACGCACACACACACACACACACGCATGCACTATTACACACACACACACGCACACTGATGCAGAATAGTAGCTCCACCTAGTTAGCATGTCACACAGGAAGAGAGGGTCTCTCTCTCTCTCTCTCACACACACACACACACACACACACACACACACATACATATGTTTGTATTCATATCTTTGTGGGGACTGTCCTTTCATTTCCATGGGAAAAACCTTAATTCCAACAATGTTATATATACATAACCCACACACACAGTTAGCTGTTAGCAGGACCCACCGAGCTCATGAGTTCTTTACAAATTACCCCTTGCAAGCACTATTCTTCAGCCTATGTTTAAGTGCAGCGTGAGGTGGAAAGAGACCGTGCGCTAGCTGGGCGTGATGTCGGCTTGTTTTGCTTTCCCTGCACATACCGTAGTAATGTATTAGTTTTTAACACCCTCTCAATAACCTCATTTTTAGCAGTTAGTGTCTCACAAAGGCTTCATTATCCCCTGTGATAGAGGGATAAAGGAGAGAGGTTATAAATGAAGTCAGAATGCAAGTATATGTGTGTTGGGTTGGGGGGGGTGGGGGGATATCCTGGAGGATTGCACACTGACCCAGTGTGTCTGCGGGGCTGGGGGAAACACTCCCAGCATTCATTGCACCGCATGGGTTACCTGCGTTGCTGACACGCCAAGGCCTCAGGGCTGACCTCACTGCTCCACGTCGTCTAATCAAAGCAGAAAGATGTGCTGTCGTGAGCCGCAACCCACCCCCCCCCCCACACACACCTCCCCGATGTGTGTAGAGAGGGCATCTCTGTCGCTGATGGAGCACGGGGTAGCCGGAGGAATCACACGCCCCCCAGGGAATTATCAGCTGAAGAAACAGGCTCAGAGCATGGCAGCTTAATGAGACGGGGCGAATTGGATCTCCCCGGCTAGCTTAGGCTGAGCCTACTCCCATTTCCAGCGTCTAGCAGCATGGCTGTTGGGGGGAGGGGGTCAGCTTTGATGGAAGCTCCCATAGGAGTGAGGCTGGGGGACAGAGGCTTGTGGTTAAACCGTGTTTTGCATCCCAAACGTTTTTGATCAGCTGCAAACAATCAAGATGGAGATGCTTCAGCAGGAAGGTATCAGATGGGGGTCCCTCCCCAGGCCCCCGCAGGACGGTACTGTAGTGCTTAATTACAGCCGGATCTCTGCATGAGGGACTCTGACACAGGAGCCGTCCTGGGTGCCGGTCACTTTGGGCGAGGTGCAGGCCCCCCACGCAACCCCAAGTGAAGCAGATGTCTGGAACATCCTGTAATGTGGCAATAAGTGCTGCTTCATTTGGGAGGCTAGCAGGTGGGCTTTCAGGGTGAGCCTCGTCCTTCCCTCTGCATTAACCACAGAGTCAGGAGCATGTGGGGAGCCTTTCAGGCAAATAATATAGGCAGCCTTTCCCAGGAACTCCTGCTATTAAAGGCCCCAAGGCACTGAGGGTTCTGATTGGTGACACACAGGGAGCCCCCCTGTACACCCTCCATTTAGGACAGGGAGGAAAATGCCCCCCCCCCACCCTGCATCTGTGTCCATGGGCTTCCCCCCAATGGCCCCATTCACCATCCCCAGCCTTCTGTATGACCCCCCCCCCCCCCATCCCCTGTGCCCCCATCGCTTTGGCCCAGTCCTGCCAAAACGACATTAACACGTCTGTTATTCAGATATCAAAGGCTGTGTGAGGTCCATCGCACTCGCCAGCCGTCTTTAAAGTGTCTCTCTATCGGTCTGATTCCAAAAACTCCATCCTCTGATATCCAGGAAGCGTCTCGGCACGGAAGAGCCGCCCCCACGAGCGATAATGAACAGAGACGGCATGTCCCCACCGCGCTGTCTGGCAGAGAGCCGCGCTCCGCTGCTCACCGTGACGCTCCTCTCGCGCAAAGATCAGACGCACCTGCCGGGCCGGTTGAACCGGCGCCGCATCCAAGCGCCCTGGTCTGTGCCTCCCGTGATCCGCGGACGGGACGGGCGGGATGCTGAGAGTTGCCCCCCTCCCCCCATCCCTTTGCAGCCCCTCTGAGATAAGCTGAAGGGCAGCATCAGACGGTTGTGCTTAGAGCAGAGAGACAGGCGCAGTGCGGTCAGCACCGGCCCGCCCGCATTAATCCCTGACAATCGAATCATATAATCCCTCAACACGAAGGCAAGGGGGCAGCCCCAGAGGAGTAAACAGGGGCTGTAAAGCCACCCCCTGAACGCCCCGAGTCAAGACAACCCCTCTGCCATTTTAACCACACCGGGGTCCACATCTGACAGGCAATCGCTGCATGGTGCCTCCCTCCAGCCAGAAGATCGCACAGGCAAATGCTCCCCCCACAAATGGGCAAGTATCAATCTGCCCTGAGAACCTGGGTTGGAATTATCGTAAACGTTTCACACTCGCTCGTCGTGCTGGAAGCCTCCTTTGAAATTACACTAGGATTTAAAAGTCCTTCGACGTCTGCTTTTTCTCTTGCGAGGTTCTCAGCTTGATTAAAATGTTTTGTGAGTTTCTTGTCTCTCTGATAAGTTGCTTAGAAACAGGGCGGGGATTCATTTATAGATCTGAAACGCAGATAATTAACTCATAGCACCCTGGTAACACGATGCTTTTAGGTGGATTCAGCGAGAAAATAAACACAAAAAGGGAAGCGCGGATCTTTTTTTAGAAAATCTGTTTGATAAGTAAGAGCTAACGGATTAAATGTGGTTTTCTCGCTGGCTCTGGATTCGACAGAGGTGGGAGATGGATTGAGGAGAGGGAAGATAGATTGGGGCAGCATCCACAGGAGGGACATCTCAAAGTCACTGTCATCCCCACGGACCCTGGACTACATCTGTCAGACTGTGTTACGCTCGGCACTCTGAATCCGCTGCTGAGACATTCCCCTTAAAAGGGCTCATTAAATAGAAAAGCTGCCCCTTTTCAGGAACAAGGAAGCCTTTTCCATGGGTAGGCTATCGATGGATTTTAAGCATTTTACAGTTTAATGTATGCTTGAGTCATTTATGTGTGATTGATGAGCACTGGTGGATGGCCAGAACTGCATAAACACTAGCATGTCACCCAAATCTACATATATCGTTGCCAGCTTTGCTCAATCGACAGGTAATGCTTGTCGATGAAGAGTCTGAATGCCGACACACATCCCAGTATAGGAAGCCGGGGCGCTAACCCCCTTCTGATCACCACCATGAGCATGTCAAGGCCGCACAACCCTCGTCGACACTGAAAATAACAAGGATATTAATTACAGCCAAGGGATATCCATCAAGCACTTGACAGCTTTCCCGGTTTGAAGGTGATCTTTGCCGTAAAAACAGATGGCATCCTGGGAAGCCAGAATTCCTGATGCGCCACCGAAAACGAGGGTTTCGATTCGTTAGCATGATGGGGGGGGGGGGGGGTTGACGACGGGAGTTTTTGCAGAGCTGCCCTAAAGGAGGGGGGGGGGGAAGTCCTAAAGCTCGGTGCTGCTTCATGCCGAGTGTTAAATGTGTGACTGTGAAGCCAATTAACCTACGATACATATGGTGCAGTGAAGGGGGGGGGTTAAATACAATAATTTGGCTGGGGGGGGGGCGCTGATGTTCGACATATAGCATATATAGCACACACACACACACACACACGCACACACACTCTCACCTGACAGTCGTTACCACACATGCCTGTCTCTTGGCTTCTCTGCAGGAAGCCGTGATCTGAATTCCCGGTGTCACCTGTGGGAATCTTCTTGTCTTCACATTAAGGACTGTCAGATAGCTTAGTGCAGCTGTCCATTCCCCAATCCGCAGCACAGACATGGGCGTGGATGCATGCACCCCCCCCCCCCACCCCCCCCCCCCGCCCCAAGACAGTGACGATGCCACAACATCTCACTGCAAAGGAAAGAAGGAGTTGGCAAAAAAAAAAACTGACAAAAAAATAACACATAAGCCAACAAATGTTTTTTGCTGTTTCAGAGATAAATGCTTCGCCAAGAGCTCACTGCTGAAATGTTTCCTCCTGTAGACAAAATATCAGATGCGTTGACAAAAATAAAAAAATGTCCTTTTAAATAGAGAATGGTTAAGAAGGGAAAATGTTCTTTCTTTTAATGAAAAAGCTATACATAAAGGCAAACAAAAGAGAGTGTTCCTTACAGATAATCATCATGATAAAACTTTAATTAAAACTTTACTTCAGAAGCACAATAAATGGAAAATATCGAATGCCAGGCAGTCTCCTGCAGACAGTTATGACTGTTCTCACTTCATTAGACCAATAACGAAAGCCCATAATTCAAAACAATACCTTACATGAACAGATGACGTTTCCATTTCCTGTCCCTCATCTCCCATCTTCTGTCCCATGGGCTGATCTGGGTCACTATGCTAGGTGTGCCATTCCGCCGTGACGTGGTGACATTTCACAAAGGAGATGTCTCCGTCCCACGTGTGACACTTCGGGAGATTAAGCTTGCAGAATCAATCTCTTCAGGCCGCCGCCAAAAATGGCCTCTCATACATTTTATTCAGGAGCGCTGATGAGCATCTGGGGTTGTCGGTGCGATCGTCTCTGCTGGCACTTAGATGTCACCTGCCCTGACAGGCATCTGCCTTGCAGTCTCCGATGTCGAGGGGCTCAATCATCTAACTGGCTGGAGAGCGCCGCCCTACCTGCCGCCTCCTGCACTTCCCTGACTCGTCCTGCCAGTGTCACCAGTGGCAATGCTGCCCAGAGCTCATCCCACCTTTAGCCAGTAGGGGGCGCCCTTCTTCCTCTCACGTACAAATGTGTGTTTCTTCCCACACATAAGAATAAATAATATAGATAGTGCTTCCCACTGTTTTAAAGCTTATCACTGTAGGAAGGGGTGTGGATATCAGGGGATGGGAAGTCAGGTGACCAGAGTTTTTGCTAATTATCTCCATCCCAAAGTCTGACTATGGGCTACATGTGTGTAAGGTGTCAGTTCAGAGCTTTTGTGATATTTTTGCTTGTTTTCTCATGCATATTTACATTGATTATCAAAAGACAAGATGAGTGCACAATTCAGACAGTTAACTGGGCTCAACCAAGGTCATCTATATGGTAATTATGGCAGATTCAACTGGAGTGTGAGGAAGATGTGAAGCCGACTGTTAAAAACCCTTAACCTGTGGTGGGGGGGGGGGGGGGGGTGGCGTCTGTGGGTTCCGTTTTCTGAGGTGGGGTCAGGCTGAGCAGGGGGTGGGAGGAGGGTGACCATATGCTTAGACTTTAAGGTCGAATTGTCCACCGGGTGCAGGCGGGTTTTACGGGAAGTGGCGGGGGGGGGGGGGGTATTACGTTAAGGGTACAGAAATGCCCTGATAAGCTTGTATATTCAGATTTGGAATAATGGTCGTTACAGCAGTCGTAGTCAAACACACAGGTGTTAAATTTCTCCTTGAACACAAACTTAAAAAGAAAGTTTGCCCTGTTTAATTTCCCTGCAATGGTGTACATGTGGACACTCATTACTAATAATGTGTTTGTACATCCTGCAGCATCGTTAGTGCTTTTTTAAGAGCAGAGCAAAAATCTGCAGGATAATTAATACGCTCTCGATCCGCTTGGAGGCTGGACCGTCCGCAGCCCCCACTGCCCCTGGCGCACACAACCAGGGCACAAGGAGTGTGTATCTGCATACTCTCTGAAGAACAGGCAGCTGTAACTGCTGGCCCAGCAGCAACTTCTATCCCCCTTACAGGCCTGTAGGAGGCGCTAACACCCAGGCTGGCAACCGTTCCCTTGCATTTTGTCTGCGATGTAAGAATTTCAGTGGCAAGCACTGAGGCGTACAGGCCCCCCACTGAGTTAGAGGGCTTGGCGGTGAAAGACCTGCCACTAAGCGATGCTGGGGTCCTGCAGGAGGAGGCTTTGGGCAAGAACCTTCAAAAGACCTTGGAGGCTCAGGAAGGCAGCGTGCTCCTGGTTTCTCTGTGTTTCATCACATGATGAATGCAAGGTCTGCACTAATGTGTCAGCTTTGCCACATAAATGAGAAATATAGCATCTGGCTATAGTTTCCGGTGTGAATCGTGCTAATTTCGGCTGGTCCCACTGTGCCTTCATCGGTGCCCATCGCACTGGCAAACATAACAGCCCAGTGTCCTTAAGGTCGACTGGGGGTGGAAGCCATGAAGAAATATTAGTACAAAAGATCATAGTGCTTTTTAAAAGAATGTTTGTGCAGCAAATGCTGTGGGACCCGATCCAACTCCTGAAGTTGTGTTAAAATACTTGGCCGAACCTTTCAGTCGGCATTGCCGTTTCCATGGGGACCGTGATCCACCAAGCTGCTGAGGCTGCGTGCCTGACAATAATAATCGTACGGTGTCACCCACACTGTCACCAGGAACACCACGGCGTGACCCTGCCGCCGAACCTGGGTAGGCGCAGGCTCTCTGAAGGTTGTAGGTTCCAATCCTGGCCAGGGTCCTTAACCCTGAAACAAGCAGTCTAAGTGAAGTCACTTCCAGGGAAACGGAAGGTGGGGGGGCGTTCACACCTGTGTCCCTCCCCGATCCACAGACGAGCCCTATCAACAGTGGCGTCAGTCACGCCAGCCCCTCTGTGCCCCAATAGCCCGCTCTTTCGCCCCCTGCAGTCCGTGTATCTCACGAGCGCCCAGGTGCCCCGGCCTGCTTCTCCTCTGTTTATCCTCCTTGTAAGCATTGGTGGGGCCTGCGAGGGCAGGTGACTTGGGGCTCCAACGCCACACCAGGTGAGGCGAGCGCCACACTCCGAAAGCCACTCTGCCACTTAATGCCCATTGTGTTTCCTGAATATTATTATGGGGTGGCTGCTAGGCATAATTGCTGGACTTTGAGACCGATTCAACCTAACAGCTCGTTGTAATGATGGGGGCATCAGTCAAAAGCGTTGGCTTGTACCCCTGGGGGGACATAAGGCAGTTAATCAGTGCTGTATTGTGATTGTTATATAGGGGGACACGGCCAAGGGAATATGGGCGGGGATTTAACATAAAAAGACAGAGACCAGGGACAGAATGGGTTTTGATACAGTACAGTCCTTCTTGGAGTCCAAGACGTGGCAGAGCATTGTGGGATATCAGAGTTTTTTCAGTGGATTGTTCACTCAAAGCCTATATGCTGTCATGCCTCAGGCCAAAGTAGATAAGTTAAGAATATCAGAAAAATGGTGAGAGTCACAGCCAGCAGTGGAAGAAATGTGGCCCCACAGTGGACGGGATGACCGTGGGTTGTCAGTCAGTGATAGGTGGACCAGCTGAGATGATAGCCAGTGACTGCCCACTGTACAATTCAAAGCTTTACCTTTCCTATTGGTAGTCACAGCCGAGGGAGGCGGGCACCGTGAATGCAGGACTGCTCCTCACCCTCTGGCCTCACAGAGGACAGCAGCTCCACGGGAATGCTGGATTGAATCAGCTTTGATGTCCTGTGTGGCCTCCAGAAAAGAAGATTTTTTTTTTAATCCTTCCGAGCAAATGTGCAAAGTCATAAATCGGGCATCACGCCGGCTTCCTGGAGGGGGGGGTGGGGGCCATTAGGGGATCTGCGTGTGGCCAGGAATGGTTTGGCCACATTTACATTTGTACAAATTATAAATTAAGCAAACCTATTAATTAATCACCGTTGGGAAAAATCAGGGTCAAACGTCTATGAATAATTTTGTGCCCTTAGTATCTTAACTTTGAGAAGCTGAATTTCCTGATGCACCGTAGAACTCGAAATAGATATGCAGTACAATACAAGATCCAGAATATTCCCAAACACACACCTACAGTGCGACGGGGGCCCTGATGAAGCCATGATGACTAGGAGGGAGCCCAAGAGCCCCCCCGGAATGGTGGGCGATTTTGTTTTTGCAGGGGTGGGTGCGGCTCCACACTGAGAATTAAACATTACAGATCAGGGCTTTCTCCCCCTACAGGCATACATGAGCGCTGCAGGAACCTCCCACATCCCATGCGTGATTACTCTCTTGCTGAAGAGCGTCGGAGACAAAGGGGAGTAGGTGTAAACAGCACGATTCAAGGAATCCATCAGACAGGCCCGCCCCGTTAATTCAATCTGCTCCCCCCTCTGCACTGTGCCTCCTTTAATTGGGGATTTGGACTCATCCAGAAGAAAATACCATGTGCAAAGAGTCTCTCATTGTACGGAATATGCTTTTTTAATGAGTTTCTGGTTCCCTGTTAAAACGACTGCACGTCGATGGCAAAATCATCCTGCCTGTACATTTTAAGATGTATCACACAATCCCCCATAAAGCACTGAGGCAGACTTTCATAATTACATGCATATTTTAGCATCTCTCTGCCAATGCAAATGTAAGCTTGTCTCCCGAGTCACATGGCTTGTCTTCCCGGGCTCCTTAAAAAGACAGCCTGTTCCAGATTGTTCCTTAAAAACCAGAGATCCACTGCCCCAAGAAGGCTAAGCGTAGTATTGCCGTCCCCTCACCTCTCTTTCCGTTGGTTTCTTTTTCTTGCTAAAAGCCTCTTGTGTTCTCATCCTCCTGCTGGCCAAAAAAATAAATCAACACGCAGCTGCTATGCGCAGACAAACATGCAGTAAACACTCGCTGTGACTGTGCGTGTCATGCTAATGGGCGAGGCGTAGCAGAGTGCGTGAATTAAGCAAACAGTCACGTCCAAAGCGGGCCTTCTTGTCCTGAGTACATCTGCTGGCTGGCCGCTTTAAAGTCTCCTCTCTGTGGTCCTTCTCTTCCATTACCGACTATTACCCCTTTCTGTTCATTCATTTGATCCGCAAAGTCATTTTCATTATTCCGGTCTTGTTTATTCATGGCAAATGGCAGAGGAGTACAATGGAATCTTTTACTGCATAATTTGAGAAAATTGTTTACTGCGTATATGTAGTTCTCTCCGTCTTTAGCTAAAGTGGGGGCCTGTGATGCCGTCCGTTTGCGGCCCCTGCCTGTTGGGACTGTGATATATCTCAGTAGCACTGCACCCACAGGTTAAGGATCTCCTCAGAGGTCCAGCCGTCCTGGGCAGACCAGGAGAGAGTCGCCCAACAGGATGCGCACAAGCTGCAGATATGCTGTCTGCAGGCGCGCAGTCACTCCACTCATCTATGCCAAAAGGCTTTGAGCAACACAGTGATTGATCATAATACGGGGAGCTTCAACACAGTGACCAGTCAGAAGACGGGAGCTTCAACACAGTGACCAATCACAGGACAGAGACCTTCATCACAGTGACCAATCAGAAGACAGGGAGCTTTAACACAGTGACCAATCACAGGACAGAGACCTTCAACACAGTAACCAGCCAACTCAGAGTACAGTATCACTGTACTGGAGAAACATGTAGACGTCATGTGGAGAGTGGGGTAGTGAACGGTAAAGCCTGGGCCATTAAATGAATATGCTCCAAAAAACACCAAGCCATACAAAAAGTTAGTTAATTAGTTAAAAGCTCCTCAATTCAATGTGAATGAGAACTGACAAAACATTATTACAAGTGGCACGGAAAAGACAGGCTGACCTGCCAGAGCTCATAGTGAACCTGGTGTTTCAGGGGTCGGGAGAATTCGGCTGTGCTGCCCCCTCCCCTGAAAGATGGCCTTTGTGAGGGGTGCCGCCGCGCCAAGCTGCAGCTGCGCTGGGTGAGGTTTCTTCACCTCCAGCGGTTCTATTACTGACACAATGATTTCATAAATGGATGTGATAGGTACTTGTGCTGTTCTAGATCTGTCGGGGTGGGGGGGGGGGAGGTCACCTGACTTACCGGCTTAACAGCCCTGGAATGTACAGTATTAAGGATCACATGGTGAAAGTGAGCACAGTGATCTGTGAGCAGCGTGGTGCGCTGGGTTAGCGGCCAAAGTCAGCAGAATCTAAAAGCAAAGGATTCTGGTGGGGGGAGGGGGGGGGTCAAAGAGATTGTCTGCAGAATGTCTCCTTAACCCATCCCTCCCAATGCTCTTCACACTGCACTTCATGTCTCCTTGCTGTTCGAGAGGCAGCAGGGTGCCATTATTTGGAGGGGGGGGTCCTTTTCATAATGAAGGAGGAGGGGCGGCAGGTTTACAGGGAGCTCTGCAAGGTCGAACAAAACGCGTGTGAGCCTCCCGACATGCTGCAGGGGGAGCGTGCCTCTAATTAAAGCCCCCCCCCCCCCCCCCCACACCCAGCCCAGAATGGAGAAGGGATTTTTATTTCTCTCTCTTACTCCTGCGACGCAGTGTAACTGCACTCTTTCCCTGTGATGCTGGTATCGAACGCAAAGCTGTGGGCTTCTGCCCCGCTGATAGAGGGCGCTGGTGGTGCAAACTGTGACTGCATCACACTGCATTCGCACGCCAGGCTAAAAAGAATTAAAGTTTAAGAAGGTGCTTGCTGACAGGGATGGGCACAATAGCACCTCCTGGTGACGGATGTAAGCGTCACGTCCTGGAGAAGAGACATGGTGTCCTCAGGGAGGCCCCCCCCCCCCCCACCTCAGGGGTTTTAAAGAAACACCCCCCCCCCCACTTCTCCTTAAAATGTGATTCCATCAGAAATTCATCGTCAGACACCAGTGCAACCTGTGATTCACGGCAGGTGCAGGAACATCTGCTGTATGCTCTCCAGAGCAGTTTCACACTCTGACATCACTCTGCAAACCTGCGTGCAGACAGCAGGCTCGCGAAATGGAGACCAAAAAAAGCATATTAATGTAAACTGCGAGCTTCGAAATGCAGCTCACGTGTGCCTGTGTGTGTGTGTGTGTGTGTGTGTCTGCGTGTGTCTGTGCGTGCATTGTGGAGAACAAAACTGCAACTTTTTACCTTGCCGGGACATTTTTTCAGTCCCCACAAGGATAAGCTAAATTTTGTAAAAAATCTGTGAATGCAGTCAAATTTTTTTTGTTGTTGTTTATTTATGGTAATGGTTAGGGCTGGGTAAAGTTTAAGGTTCTTATTGTTGGGATTAGGGTTTTTCCCATATAAATGAATGGACAGTCCCCACAAAGATATGAATACAAACATGTGTGTGTGTGTGTGTGTGCGTGTGCGTGTGTGTGTGTGTGCGTGTGTGTGTGTCCTACATAGCTGATAGGGTGGCATCAAGCCAGACATTCAAGTGTGGTGTTGTTATGTTATACCTTTTTGCCATCAAAGCAGCAAAACTCGCACAGGAAAACGTATGAGATTGTTTAGCCCCAGCAGGTACCCATAAGAGGGAACGCCTTTCATTGCCCAAGGGAGAGCCTCTACATGCTGTTTGCTCTGGACTTCCAGCTGTTGAAATTTCAGAGAAATCTCACTTCGGTGCCACAAGCTGGCTGAATGAAAGGATGATAACCCTAACCTGGGACTGCCATCCCCCACTGCCTGCACACTACGCCCCCCTGTGGTGGGGTAACGGGGTGGGGTCTACAGCCACAGCCCTGACATGGGGGGTTCGCCTCCTCAGGAGGGTTCAGCTGATGTGGGTGAAACTGAAAAGCTGTGGCTTTAGTGAATTTATTTATTCAGATTGCAGTGACTGGGATGCTGCAGTCGCCTCGACCTCACTGACCTGCCTCCATCCTTAATCCCGAGACGGATCTGCGACACACATAGACAACTAAACAGGCAGCTGTGGCACATTCCCCACCCTTAAGTGGCGACGCCACACATTTGGCCGAGAATTTGCCACGTATTGGATTTCCACACCAGTGATGCCTCTCTGTGCTCCTCTCCGAACACACAGTCGCAGCCACGCAGTCTCTCTCTCGCTGTACCTTTCCACTGTTCTTCCATTTTGTAGCCTATTTGATTTCAATAAGTCATTGGGGGGGGGCTTAAATGAGGGCCCTGTGTCGCATCACACGTCCGGAGTGGTGCCGAGTTATTATTCCAGCTCCCGGGGGGGTGGGGGGTGGGATTATAGCGGGAAAGGGCAGAGGGAAAGAAAGAAAATGAAAGGAAAGAGAGTGGAAATAAAGTCTGCCTTATCAGGAGCAGCCAGCGGCGACGAGGGCCGAGCGACTGCAATCCAATTTACCCCCTGCTGCTACCTTTGCTGATACCGCTGCCATTTGCCATCAGGGGGCAGCGCTGCGGCACGCAGGCCAAGGAGCTTCTGTATGGGACGCATCCTGCATGGCTCTGAGCCCCGCCCCGCCCCTTTCCGTCAGCTGCCCGTCCAGTCACCCTCCTCGCTGCCAGATGTGTCAAGTTGCATTTTTAAACCCCCCTTTTCTCTCTGCCCCCCCCCCCCCCCCCATATCACGCAGGTGAGATCTGCGCATTTAAGATCCATGGGCAGGACGCCCCGTTCGAGGCGGTGGTCCTGAACAGGACGTCGGGGGAGGGTCTCCTCCGGGCCAGACAGCCCATCGACTGCGAGCTGCAGAAGGAGTTTACCTTCATCATCCAGGCGTACGACTGCGGCGCGGGGCCTGGCGGGGGCGGCTGGAGGAAGTCCCACAAGTGAGCCGTGTCCGGCACCCCCCTCCCCCCGCTCTCAGACCTCACTGTAACCTCAGTCACTCCCCCATCACAGAGCTCACTGTAACCTCAGTCACTCCCCCATCACAGACCTCACTGTAACCTCAGTCACTCCCCCATCACAGACCTCACTGTAACCTCAGTCACTCCCCCATCACAGAGCTCACTGTAACCTCAGTCACTCCCCCATCACAGAGATCACTGTTACCTCAGTCACTCCCCCATCACAGACTTCACTGTAACCTCAGTCACTCCCCCACCACAGACCTCACTGTAACCTCAGTCACTCCCCCATCACAGAGCTCACTGTAACTTCAGTCACTCCCCCATCACAGACTTCACTGTAACCTCAGTCACTCCCCCATCACAGAGCTCACTGTAACTTCAGTCACTCCCCCATCACAGACTTCACTGTAACCTCAGTCACTCCCCCATCACAGACTTCACTGTAACCTCAGTCACTCCCCCATCACAGAGATCAACAACAACAACAACAAATTTATTTTTGTATAGTGCATTATCACAACATTACATTGTCCCAAAACGTTTTACAGCATCCCCACCCAAAGCCCCCAGTGAGTAAGCCATAGGCGACAGTGGCAAGGAAAAACTCCCCAGAAGGAAGAAACCTTGGGAGGGACCAGACTCAAAGGGGGAGCCCATCCTCCAGGGGCCCGCAGGGAGAGTCAGATACAGTTAAATCTGAAACACAAACGGGGAGCAGGGGGGAGATGACAAGCCGGTGCCAACGCTCCCTCCAATCGCCAGGCAGCCAGAAGGCAGGGAGCGGGTCATACAAGGAAGATGACACAGGCAGAATGGCGAGCTGGATGCACGGACGTCATTGGTAGTGGCGACGTCACATGTTGCAGGGTGTGCTGGACATCTTGATAGATTGAGGGCTCCAGGCAGCACCACCCAGGAGAAGGTGGTGGAAATAAATGCAATTAGTCAAAGTAAGGGAGACTATAGGCAGTGCTAAAAGTTAGATGAGTGCAATATGAAGTGCAATGCTCCGACAGATATGGCTATGGCAGCATAAGTAGGATTACCTCAGTCACTCCCCCATCAGAGTTCACTGTAACCTCAGTCACTCTCCCATCACAGACTTCAATGTAACCTCAGTCACTCCCCCATCACAGAGATCACTGTAACCTCAGTCACTCTCCCATCACAGACTTCAATGTAACCTCAGTCACTCCCCCATCACAGAGATCACTGTAACCTCAGTCACTCCCCCATCACAGACTTCAATGTAACCTCAGTCACTCCCCCATCACAGAGATCACTGTAACCTCAGTCACTCCGCCATCCCAGAGATCACTGTAACCTCAGTCACTCCCCCATCACAGACTTCAATGTAACCTCAGTCACTCCCCCATCACAGAGATCACTGTTACCTCAGTCACTCCCCCATCAGAGTTCACTGTAACCTCAGTCACTCCGCCATCACAGAGATCACTGTAACCTCAGTCACTCCCCCATCACAGACTTCAATGTAACCTCAGTCACTCCCCCATCACAGACTTCAATGTAACCTCAGTCACTCCCCCATCACAGAGATCACTCCTCCACCCAAGAGCTCCACGCTCCTCCTATGACCCTAACAGTCCCACTTCTACAGGCCAGATCAGTAGCGCTATAATTATAACTCTTTCAGTAAATCCCCCTTCTCTTCTCTTTGACCATAAATCACCTAAAGACAGTTTTTTTTTTGTTTGGTCAGCTATTGAAAATTTCCCCAGAAGACTCACTTTGGAAACACTGATCACTTGGTCCCATCAGTAGGGGGTTTTAATCCCACACCTGCCCGGCCCCGTCCCGGAATTAATCACGCGAGCAGCCTCCATCGTCCCCACTTGGCAGCTGACACTTCCACCCCTCTTTTCATTTACCTCCAGTCTCAGCAGCAGCTCGGTGCAATCGCCGGCTGCCGTGACAGAGGCTGGCCTCAGCTGTTTGCCAGTGACTGGGCCACTGCAGCGTGTCAGCCACCACAGCCAAAATCAGAGGGGGGGGGGGGGGGTGTCATTTGGTAGGCAAGCATGGTGGCTGGGGGGGGGGGGGTGTAGCAGAAGGGCATTGGACCGGTGTTTCTGCAAGACAAATAGCTGTAGTCTGTTCACTGCTCATGGAGCACTCATACATTAACTATACACTAATCACACACACACCGCTCACAAACCTCCCACACACCATTTGTACACCTCTCGCACTCTACCTACACACCGCTCACATACCACTCACAAATTACTCACACACTGCTCATACACCACCTACACACTATTCCCCCACTGCTCACACACTGCTCACAAACAACTCACATACTACTTACACACTACATACAAACCACTCACACACTACTCACACACTACTCACACACCACCTACACACTGCTCACACGTGAGGATGAGCAGACTAAACAAACAAGCATCTAACTACCTTTCTTAGCCCCTGCCCCCCCCTCCTCCCACACACACACACACACACACATACACATATCATTAATCAGCAGTGCCAATGCGATCACCCACACCCCTGGGGGATACTAAATAAAATGGCCAAAATCAGGAGTTACGCATTTAACACTGAAGTACGCATTTAACTTTGAATAAACAGTCAGCATTAAACGAGCCATTTTAGGTCTCACTGGCCCCAAAAGGCAGGGGGGGCAAACTCTGCTTTGTGTCTCTGGCTGAAGAAAACTCACATATATGTCACAAGACAGGTCCTGAGGAGTGATCCTATCCTTCGAGACTCTTTATAAATGTTGGGAATTGGTGCAAGATTCACACTGTGCCATATTACCCTCAGCAGTCACTGCATAATCTCCCACACTGGTTCAGCTCATACCTGCATTAATAAGCTGTTCATTAAGTGTTCCTGGGGTTTTCCTGAAGCACTTCAGTGTAATTGCCAGTCACGTCCTGTAGGAGAACAGACCCCGAGCTAATTCTGGATAATCTCGCAGGCCATTAATCCGCACGGCCGGTCTGTCGCGCACCCGTGGGTGACTTCGCAATCCAGGAAAGGCCCTACCTTCTGCCACCTCAGGCGCAGATCTGAAAGAGCTAATTGTCACTCAGGGGCATTCTGCTCACCAGACCGCTGCAGGGGGGGGCTGCGGGACAACCCCTGAACCCTCCCCAGGCGGTCCTGTTGTAGAAACTCCTCGGGGACGTCTACATTAGCTACACACTAGCTGTAAAGTGGGTGGTCTGCAATCCCATTGCTGGGGACACCGGGATCATTCCTAAAATCCATTCACCAGCCTCCTGACCCCCGACAGTAAGACTCTCCCGACACCATCACACTGCGGCACAGTGCTGTTGTACGTCCTGCTGGCCACACCGAGAACGACACGTGTGTGTACAGAGCTCATCCCAGCATGCTAAGGCAACTGGGCTGCGGGTTTGAGATAATGGAAGCAAAAAGAGAGGAAGAGAAACAGCCTGCCCTCCTTCCCCCGTTGCCCCACTGCTCCCATCACTCTGTGAGTGTGAGCGTGTGAGTGTGAGCGTGTGAGTGTGAGTGAGCATGGGGGTGACACGTCCTACAATGAGACTCAGGGCTTCATTCCTACCGTCTTCAAGGTGAAAATGAGCGTCAGTCTCCACACGCTTCACGCCTGTGCTGATGATTTCATCTCTTTGTTTTGAGAGGAAGGGGATAAAATCACACAAACATTAAGCAAACGGTCATTTTATTTGCTTTATATCCTGTGGTGGTGGCTTTGGAGTAATATTACATGTGGCTATTTTGTTGTTGTCATGAGGGAATATTTTAATATTACAGTTAGATTTGTTATGGAACGTAAATCATCTAAATGTAAAGTAACAGCAAATGTTGCCCCTTCGGTGTATTATATATTTGTCACTTTATGCCATTTTTGTGTATGTTTTTTCTTCTGGTTTTGAGTCAGCAGATGTGAGAACACGAACTGAATATAAAGAAGAGCTCTAATCGTTTATAATAAGTGTAAACAAATGAATTGGTGCCTCACTCATACTCACTACCGCCCCCTGCTGGTCAACCCCCACCAGGGCGGTAGTGCACATCCAGGTGAACGACGTGAATGAATTCCCGCCGGCTTTCCGGGAAGCCATGTACCACGCAGCTGTGACGGAGGGCAAGATCTATGACAGCATCCTGCAGGTGGAAGCGGCGGACCTGGACTGCTCCCCACAGTACAGCCAGATCTGCAACTACGACATCGTCACGCCTGACACGCCCTTCGCCATCGACCGCAACGGTCAGTGACCTGCTGGAGGTCACACATGTACAGTACACACACGGGAGATCATACAGGTACATTACAGACACACGGGAGAGCAGGTATGTAGAGTTCATGCATATAGGACATCATATATGTACATTACAGACACACTGGCTGGTGGCCCGTGAAGATATTTACCACAGTGCTGCTGTTCCACCTATCATGGTTACATCCATGGCATGTACAAATACAGAGAGAGAGAGAGAGAGGGAGAGAGAGGGAGCATTGTTCACACCCCCCCCCCCCCCGCCCGCACTTGCATTACTCAGGACCATCTGCAGCCTTTCGCCAAAGCCGGCGGGAGACAAGTGAAAACACTGTACTGTCACCCACCGGCAATGCTGTCACTGTCAGGTGCTGCACGGACACCGTGACGAAGGGACACTGCATCAGCCATGAGGATGAGGCTCAGAGACTCAGAAGTGGCCAGGTGGCCCCGGGTTCGAGGAAGCTCTGTAGCCCATTTGGGCAGGCTGGCTGTTAAGCCTCCACCCATCCACTCAGCAGGCTTCACCCCTTTCTTGCCTCCCTTAAATTATAGCTCTAGCTGCCCCCCACCCCGCAGCCAAGTCAGATCGATCCGTGGCCCGAATCCCGCCACTCTGTGAGGTAATCCAGGTGCAGTTCTCTGGCTGCCAAACACCCATCTTGATGGCTTCATGTGCTCTGCTCTTCCTAGGAAACATCCGGAACACGGAGAAGCTGAGTTACGACCGTCAGGGGCAGTACCGCATCCTGGTGACAGCGTTCGACTGTGGCCAGAAGAGGGCAGAAGAGAGCGCACTCGTGCATATCGACGTCAAGCCCGTCTGCAAACCAGGCTGGCAGGGTGAGTGACACCCCACCCCCAAACCCACCCTCCCTCAGGCAAAGAATAGTTCAGATAATGCCACTTCCATATGCCAACAGGGCAGGGTGGGTGGGGCTTTGTGAGGCGTGTCCCTTTACTTAGTCGCTAGAGTAATTCCCATGTGACACTTGTAGCATTTTAAAGTTGCCTATCTATCAGGATGGATATGATTCACGGTTGCACATGGTGAAAGAGCGAGAGAGCAAGCATGCTGTCTCCCCCGTTTCCCACCCATCCCCGCGCACTGGGGCATCGTGACCTTTACGGTTCCGAAACACCCTTCGCCTCCAAATTACGGCCGTAGCATGACGTGTGTCGGTGGGAAGAGCCCTCTAATTACCATGAGAAATCTGGCTGTCAGCAGCAGAAAGTCCTGATATCCTGGGGGCCTTACGGGGTACGTTCTGGCCCCGCCCCCCTCGCCAGTCAGCCCTCGGCACAGCGGAGGTTCCGATGCTGTTCACACCTCCCACATCCCCGAGCCTCTTCACCATTTACAAGCGGGAAAAGAACATTCTGGATGCACTCGTCCAGCTCGTTATCAGCGTGAGTCCAACCCCTTCCAGCTTTCCAAAGAGATTTAAGTTTTTAAGGGCCTTTGCGGAAGGAGCTCAGCGCTGTACCAGAGAGGGGGGGCTTTCAGACAGAAGGAATACACACACAGCAAGGGCGGCAGGGAGGGGGCCTTTAGTGAAAGAAAGATATCTGAGAGGGAGTGAGGAGAGACACAGTCGCTCGTCATGTGCCCCCCCCCAAATCTGCCTTTTGAAGCCCGTCCTTCTCCGCTGTATGTTTTTTTAAAGGGGATTTAGACGTGTCTTTATGTACAGAGTGAGTGGCTGGGGGGTTTATCCTCCTTGCAAAGGACAGCTTCCCCCCCTCCCAAAAAAACAAACAGGGGGTGTAAATGGCAATGAAATGTGAAGTGGGCCACCCCCTGTAGGACCCCCCCCCCCGCTTCCCCAGCCTTTTCTGCAGTGGAAACGCGCTGATGTGTGTTGGCGGACCCTCTGCACATGGCCAGGCAGCCCTGCTCCTCTCTGACCCCCACCCCCAGTCACACTCACACCTCACTCTCCACTCATGTCTCTCCTCCCCTCATAGTGGTGTCCACTAAAACTTGGCTCCGGGCCCCGCCGACCCCTGGGTAATGACACACTTAATCCAGGTTGTCTCCCCCACTCCCCCCCCCAGCACCAGTCAGAGCCACCTGAGTAACCCCACTGTCATTTAAGGCCCCCAATAGCCGGCGATCAGAGTCAGGGTCGGAGCGACACTGCTTCATATCGCCTGTGCCCATACCATCAAGTGACCCCTGCAGTAAATATGAGTGCACCTGAGGGGGGGGGGAGGGGGTTAATGTTTGGGCCGAAACGTGTAGCGTGAGCCAGAGCCCCCGTTCACCAGCGACTTACCTCCCGCCGATTCTTGCCCGCTTTCCGGGGAGCTCCGTAAAAAGCTGATTTGATCAGAAGAACTGATCAGCAATGAAGTAATTTCAGATAAGGGGGGAGGCTAAATTAAAAGAAAGGAATGAAATCAGTTTTCCTCCAGGACTCCCCCGGGCCGCCGTGTTCCGCCTGGAGAAATCTTCACTTCCTCCAGCCATTCCTCAGGTCTCATTCAGATCTTCGGGCCTGATACAGCCCATCGACTCCCTTCTATGAATAAGCTCATTCCCTCCCTGTCCAGCCCCGGACTCTCTGACTGTAGAGGCGCCCCCTAAAGGCCACGGTGCCTGAGTATCCCCCACTTCCTGTTACAAAAAGCCAGAAGTTGCATGCATGCGAATTAAAAAGAGAAGGCTGCTGGTTCTGTTATATCAGAGGGAGATTTACAGATTTACTAACCTCATAGTTGGGGGGAGCTGATTTTCCACTAAGATTGATTTGTGATGCTTATGTGACCCAATCCAGCAGTCTGTTGAGCTCTTATCGTTTGTCCATTAAGGTCTCTTCCCATAATGCAATGGGTCCCAATATGGACCAGGTTGACTGAGGACCAGACCAAGGACACCCCTTGACATATGTGACCTTGAGCACGGTGGCATTAAAGCTATATCCCTGCTCAGTGCCCAGAGCTACTGGAAAACACAGCAGGGGTGGAGGGAGGGGAATCTCCCTCTGATCTCAAAGGAATTAAATAATTAGCCGTAGCCACAGAGCACCAGGGCCTCCCACAATAGCCTGACCTTCTCCTAGAACACAGAGCTTTCATAACACATTTCCTGCCTGGACACAAGCAGCGTCACATACAGCACAGCACACAGGCTGACAGCAGACAAACACCTGCTTAACAGGCACCATATGAATTAGCGCCATGAATACTATAGCAGAATAAGGCCAGTTCTTAGCTTATTAGGGCTGTCACTATCAATCAATTGGACGATTAATTGAGTAACTGCTCATATGTAATATAATATAATATAATATAATATCAACATTGCAATTGGCATGAGGCAGGAACCAACCAGCCACTACAGGGTGTGGACCCATTAACACATACGGGCAGTTTAAGGCACTCTACTGAACTTAAGTTGCATGTTTTTGGACAGCAGAAGGAAACCGGAGTAGAAAAGCCACGCATACAGAAGGTGAACATACAGACTACACGCACCTTCATTTTTGCAGTGATTATCTTGACACGAATCATAATAAGCAAGTAATGAGAAGTAATGAGAAAGACAGGCAGTGCTACTCCGAGAGGCTAAACGGCAGATATCAGTAGCCTCGCATTATTGGGTCCATCAAACCTCATACATCTTCTTTTAAGGTGTTTTTTTGCATTGCAGTTGTGCTGTGGTGATATTTAAGTTCTGCTTTACAATACTGACAAACAGCTGCATCCTCATTCACTATTAATGTGAAGTGCTTCCACATAAGAACATAAGAACATAAGAACTATACAAACGAGAGGAGGCCATTCGGCCACATAATTGATGCTTTGCTCTTTATTTGGACCCTATCTGCTATGCGGCATCTTCCTTCTGCCATATTGCTGTCCATTATACACTATATTGCCAAAAGTATTGGGACACCTGCCTTTACACACACATGAACTTTAATGGCATCCCATTCTTAACGCATAGGCTTTAATATGGAGTCGGCCCACCCTTTGCAGCTATAACAGCTTCAGCTCTTCTGGGAAGGCTGTCTGCAAGGTTTAGGAGTGTGTTTATGGGAATTTTTGACCATTCTTCTAGGAGAGCATTTGTGAGGTCAGGCACTGATGTTGGATGAGAAGGCCTGGCTCGCAGTCCCCGCTCTAATTCATCCCAAAGGTGTTCTATCGGGTTGAAATCAGGGCTCTGTGCAGGCCAGTCAAGTTCCTCCACACCAGACTCGCTCATCCATGTCCTTATGGACCTCACTTTGTGCACTGATGTGCAGTCATGTTGGAACAGGAAGGGGCCATCCCCAAATTGTTCCCAGAAAGTCAGTAGCATGAAATTGTCCAAATGGCTTTGAATGCTGCAGCATTGAGTTCCTTTCACTGGAACTAAGGCACTAAGTCCAACCCCTGAAAACAGCCCCACACCATAATCCCCCCCCCCACCAAACTTTACACTTGGCACAATGCAGTCAGGCAAGTACTGTTTCTCCTGGCAACCGGCAAACCCAGACTCGTCCATCGGTTTGCCAGACAGAGAAGCGTGATTTGTTACTCCAGAGAACACCTCTCCTTCTCCGGAGTCCAGTGCCGGCGTGCTTTACACCACTGCATCCGACGCTTTGCATTGTGCTTGGTGATGTAAGGCTTGGATGCAGCTGCTCGGTCATGAAGTTCTCTATGCACTGTTCTTGAGCTAATCTGAAGGCCACACAAAGTTTGTAGGTCTGTAGCTATTGACTCTGCAGACAGTTGGCATGCGTTGTCCCCGCTCTGTGATTTTACGTGACCTGCCATTTTTTGGCTGAGTTCCCAATTGCTTTCACTTTGTTATAATACCCCTAACAGTTGGCTGCGGAATATTTAGCAGTGAGGAAATTTCTCAAATGGACTTATTGCACAGGTGGCATCCGATCACGGTACCACGCTTGAATTCACTGAGCTCCTGGAGTGACCCATTCGTTCACAAATGTTTGTAGAAGCAGTCTGCATTCCTAGGTGCTTGATTTTATACACCTGTGGCTATGGAAGCAATTGGAACGTCTGAATTCAATGATTTGGAGGGGTGTCCCAATACTTTTGGTAATACAGTGTATTCACTCAGGGTGAAGACCACAGAACAGGGGCACTTCTGCAGCTGTTCGCTTCAAGATGCACACAGCAGATCACCAAGGTCCTCAATGCCCCTGTCAGGACATGGAGAACTGGGAGAGAGGTGGAGATGGGGGGGATTTAAAAAAAATGCCATTATATTTCAAACGCTCGCTGTATTGCCTTCGGTCAGTGTGCACACCCACCCACCCCGCTGACACGATGTTGGCGGCATCATTTTGGGGAAATTACGCATGTTAAACCTCAGTTTAATTAGGCACATATAGCACCTTTCCCAACACAGCAGCCTGATCACAGTAAATATTAATCACAGGGTGGGATTATCCTCTTTCTACATAAAGAAACTTATTTCCCAGCAAGACTTGGGTGGGCGGACGTTTGCGCCAAATGATCGGATCCCCGGAGCCCCTGTCCCCACATGAAGCCTCTCTGTAGGGGGAGCTGGCCGGGGGGGTTATCGCGGGTGCAGAGCGGGCTGGTTGTGTGCATTCACACACTGTCCTCATTATGTCTACATGGCTGCGCTGCGTGTGACTCGGGTCTAAAAATAATGCAAAGCCAGAGCACTCTTCCAGGTGTGCGTTTGTGCTGCGCTTGTGCTGCGTTCAGGTGTGCACTGTGTTCTCACGTTTCCTGCTGACGGTTTGGTCCAAAGCGACTCTCTGCTTACCTACACAAAACGGCAGAGTCGGTGTGTCCGGCCCAGGCAGTCGCCTCTTCCCTGCCGCCTCCTGCTTTCCAGGCTCTGCTTCTCATATGAAAGCATGGCACCTGTCCACCAAAGGCGGCAGGGCTTCCGCTCAGGACTATGCTCAAGTGGGACTCGACTGAGTAATTCTGTGGGTCCCGCCTGGTTCTTTGGTCCGTTTCTCTTGCTCCACCGGGCTTTGCTGGATGTGTGACAGAGCAGGTTAATCACCAGATGTTAATTACGTCTGTCTCTCCAAACCTCCCCCCCCCCCCCCCCCCAGGTTGGAGCAAGCGGGTGGATTATGAGCCAGGAACTGGCAGCAAGCAGCTGTTTCCCAAGATGCACCTGGAGACATGTGAGGGGCCGCTGTCCTCGGTGCGGACCACTGTGGAGCTGCAGACCAGCCACATTGGGAAAGGCTGCGACCGGGAGACCTACTCGGAGAAGTCCATGCAGAAGCTTTGCGGTGTGTTCGCCGAGCAAAGGCGACCGCTGGGGGGGGGGACATTCATGCAAATTAGCCGCTTGGTTCACCGCGGTCTCCCGTCCACCGCCATTGGGAGTCGGGAAGCTGGAAACTGTAACTAAACCGGGAATTTAGAGTGAAAATTACAGCAGGGAAACGTGTGCATTTTACGTGTCGTGCTGCTGGTGTGATTTATTGGCCAGCTGGTTTATTTATTATTTACTTGCGCTGAAGATCGTAGCTGTGGAAGTTGTCGGACAAGAATTTGTGGTGTTCTAAGGACTGAGAATCGGTCTTGCGTCCAAGGAGGATAGTGGTGCTGGATTGGCTCCCCGCCTTCTCCACTCGCAGTCCAAAATCAAAAAACAAGTCCAGATGTGCTCTCTCTCTCTGCACATCTGTTCAAGCCTTGTGTGCGACTTAAGCACCGGCCGACTCCAAATCCCGCCCCATCCCCTGTGGTGAGACCTATCGCGTTCCTCCCCCCGAAAGATGGATTTCCTCCTCAAATCTTCCTGAAGGTGAGGGGTGTTTACATGAGACAA
Organism: Paramormyrops kingsleyae; assembly: GCF_048594095.1. NCBI lineage: Eukaryota > Metazoa > Chordata > Actinopteri > Osteoglossiformes > Mormyridae > Paramormyrops > Paramormyrops kingsleyae. The sequence goes on from NC_132813.1 coordinate 17,487,843, forward strand.
GGGGGGCTTTGCCACCATGGATCGCCGAACAGCAGCAAATCTCACTCCATCAGTAACAGCCCTGACCGCTCCAAGCGGCCTCATCTGCTTGCGCAGCACCCTGCCGGCATTTTCTATGTGTGTTTTATCGCAAAAGAGCCCCTTCACAGCCTCGCAGTCGTTATCAAATGGAGTAAATTATAATTGCTTTTTTAAGGCAAAATCAATTTAAGATAATGCAGAGAGCAATAGCGAGGATGCAAGGATCGCACAGAGGCAGACCAGCGGATTTCCGCATACACACTCCTCTGCCAACACACTCAGGGAGACGATGATTGCATTTTACAGGGCGGGAAAATCAGGAAAAGCGGGATAAGGAAGTCCCAGAATGATAGTTTTTCCCCCAGAAGCACTCTTGAGTTCATATTCCATATTGTCCAAGTGCGGATCTGCATGCAGATTCCCAGATTTCCCTTCCCAGGGAGCAGTTTGGGAAAATGGGAAGGGGCGGGCAGGCATGCAGGACCTGTTTGACAGCGAGAAGCCAGAGAGGCGCTTACCCATGCTCCTTCTTGGAGAATGGCCATCATCAGGAAAAAAAAAGCAATGCCCACCAGGATCAGGCAGAGGAGGGGGCTGAAGTGATTTCATTTAAGTCAGGCGAACATGTTTCTCTCCACGAAGGCCAGCAGCTTGAGATGTCACAGCGCTGCACGGCCGGCTCTCAGCACCGGCATGTCATTGGGGTAAAATCCATAAGCTGCTTTCAAAACAAGGCCACACATCACCTGGTCAGCTCCGCGCCGCCTTTGTTGCCATGGCAGTAATATGTGACGACATCCTCGGGATCGATGTCGGGCTCGGTCCACAATTTATCCCGCCGATTAATATCTGTGCATGTCGATGCTTTCATGTCTGACAGGCCGACACGATGATGAGGGTTATTAACTCATAAGCCGTCGTAAATCTAGGAGACTGGTCGGCATGAATTTTTTTAGATAAAGTGCCGTCCACCCTCTGGTTGTCATGGTAACCCTTCAGGAGCCTCGTCGGGCAGCACGGACCTGCTCCCCGCCCCCAGCACCTCCACCAATTGGACGGCCTCGCTGTTGACGGACAGCGGGCGGGACAGCGACCTTATCTTCCGCTTCGACGGACGCCAGGCGGCCAAGATCCCAGACTGGGTGGTGCCCCAGAACCTGACGGACCAATTCACCATCGCCACCTGGATGAAGCACGGGCCGAGTCCGGGCCTGCGGGCGGAAAAGGAGACCCTGCTGTGCAACTCAGATAAAACCGGTGAGCGGGGTGGTGACGGGGCAGTGAGGTGGCGGGAACTGTGGGGCATCAGGGCGATGGGCCGGGCGGATGACGGATGGTGGGGTGGTGGGTGAGGAGGATAATGGGACAATGGATTTTTGGGGTGGGGGGGCTGGGGAAGATGGGGAGGTGGGAATGATGAGACCATAGGGCAGCAGGGCTGTGAGGCGATAGGCCAGGAGGACACTGAGGGGGCGAAGCCACAGGTTGACGGCCCAGGGGCCCACATGGGAAGAAGGACCAGGGCCAAGGACAGGCCAAAACTTCTTTATGGGAGAACCACTCTAGGACCTTGAGTCTAACTCTTCAGGCACCAGTATGTGTCTGACTCCAGCCCCAGCATGAGGGTTAGGGTTACACTTCAAGCATCCTTGAACAGTCCATTGTCACAATACAAATGCTGCAGGCTCCTTGACGGTACATGGAGCTCTGTAGAGAGAGCATGAGTGTAGAGATGCATCTATTCCTCCACATCTTGAGAAAAACCACCCTGTCCACGATACTCTCCCTGTGGCACTACAATTATGGGCACATAACATCATTTGGGTTTGCAGTTATGCTACTCCTGACACCACTAGGGGGCGTTTTGACTAGATGCCAACTTTTAAGTGTTTCTCCCCCCGTCTGACATACAGAAATGAACAGACACCACTACGCCCTTTATGTCCACAACTGCCGATTGGTCTTCCTGCTGCGGAGGGACTTTACCGAGGCAGGCACCTTCCGACCCGCCGAGTTCCACTGGAAACTGGAGCAGGTGAGCATGCACCTTGTCTCGGGGGGCGGTGGGGGGGGGGCACCATTCCCAAGGTGAGCATCTGGGATGGGCGTCATACTCTGATGAATTGCATTTTTTAATGTATGTTAAAGAGGCACCAGAAGGTGGAACCACAGCCTCACACCTATCGGGCTGGGAGTTTGACTTCCTGGCCTTGAGCATATTAAATATTTTAATTATTTTAAAGATTTTATCAATCTCAGGGAACTAAAAGTATATGTTTAAACAGTGTGCCCTGTGAACTCTAAGGCCTGTGATCCATAAAGCCTATGACCTGTACGCCTGTGACCTGTAAAGCCTATGACCTGTACACCTGTGACCTGTAAAGCCTATGACCTGTACGCCTGTGACCTGTAAAGCCTATGACCTGTACGCCTGTGACCTGTAAAGCCTATGACCTGTACGCCTGTGACCTGTAAAGCCTATGACCTGTACGCCTGTGACCTGTAAAGCCTATGACCTGTACGCCTGTGACCTGTAAAGCCTATGACCTGTACAGCTCATGACCTGTAAAGCCTATGACCTGTACAGCTGGTAACCTGTATGACCCATGACCTGTACAGCTGTCACCAGTATGACCACAGACATATTTGGCCCATGACCTGTATGGCCCATGATCTGTGAGGCTGTAAACTGTATGACCCGTTACCTGTATGGTCCATGACTTGTTCAGCCTGTAACCTGTTTGGCCATGACCTATGTGACCTGTATGACCCATGGTATGCACGCTCGTAGCCTGCGTCCCCATGAACTGTATGGCCCCTGAATACCGATGACCTGTACTGATATGTACTGCCTGTGACCTGTACATCCTGTGACTTGTTTGACCCCTAAACTGTACGGCCCGTGACCTGTATGATCTATGAACTGTATGGCCCATGACCTGTACGGCTTTGACTTGTTTGGCCCATGATCTGTATGGCCTTGACCTGTACTACCTGTGACCTGTACGGCCTGTGTCCTGTATGGCCTATGACCTATATGGTCACGGAACTGTATGACCTATACTGCCTATGACCTGTACAGCCCATGACCTATACGGGCCATGACCTGTACCGCCTGTGATCTTTACCACCTGTGACCTTTACTGCGTGTGACCTTTACTGCCCATGACCTGCATGGCCATGAATTGGTGCCTCCCTTTAAATCCATACCCATCCGGAGAAATGCAGGGATCTTTGAGAGATGACACCCTAGTGTGTGTGTGTGTGTGTGTGGGGGGGGGGGGTTACTGTGTCAGCCTGTGGCAGCTGGGAGGGTGGTGCATGAGGACCCATCATCGTCTAAGGGCTCAGGGGTCAGACCAGCTGTCAAATCCCCCAATAGGCGGAGAGCCACGGACAGCTGGGCACTGGTTGGGGGGGAGGTGATTAACACCAGTGTGAAAATAGGAAAGTCAGTTGACAGGAAGCAAACTGGGCTGAGTAGAGGCAAGGGGGGTTGTGCTCAATGGCAGGTTTACAATGTCTGTCACGACTGAGGGCAGTGAGGACCGCTCTCCCTGCAACTACAGGAAGGGGGTGCTAGAGAGCATGGGCTTGCGGGGAAAACAAAGCCTGTGGATGTGCCAGTTTAATTAACTTTTATATTTTGTTTGCCTCCTCCTCAATCTGTCTCTTCAAACAAAATGAAGTTTTAATACCAGCAAACCCAGCCAGCCCACCGAAAACAGCAGCCTCATTTTAATCTCTCGCTTATCGGAACTTTTTAATTACTTCCTGCTAAAGCCAATCAGGGGCAGTGGGTGTTTCTGGGTAGGCTACTTGGAAGCACTCTGCCAGCTGCCAGCGGTGCATTGTGGCTTCCCGAAAGTGGAGGGGGGTGGGGTCAGTGGCAGGGGGGTGTCGGGGGTGTCCGTCCGGCACGAGCGAGCAGTGCAGCAGCTTCAGAGCATAGGGGTCTGGGGAATAGCAAGCTACACAGAGAACCTTCCAGATGTTCGCCTGGGCGTGGGATGCTGCATCCTCGTTAGCCTGCTCCGGTACACTTCACAGAAATGATCTGCTTCACAGTGTTTTGGTCAACACGGGTCACGCGGCAGGATGCTATCGCCTGTTAAAAAGCATGTCCCCACGCCGGGCTGGCATTTCTCATTCACTGCTGCTTTTGCACGTTTCCCGAGATGCCCAGATTAAGCGCCTTAAGCCCCTGTCCGACATGCACCGCCACCCTGAACTCAAGTCCTGCGACTGTGCAGGTTCAAGAGTGGCCAAAATACTGCCTGTCCAAAAATCAGCGTCAGAGCTGTGTTATTCCACTGCTGACAGACTGCATTTTATGGCAATTGAATGGCAGGTGAAGTCTTTATTCTTTTGGGTCGTCTGTCTGTCTGGGGCAGGTGGGTAACGGCTGATTAACACCCTCGAGTAAACAAGTTTGCAGTGTGAAAGCGAACGCGTGAAGACAGGGAAACGAATCGCAGAGATATAACACAGGGCGTGAATTTAACAGTGCGGCTAACAGGCCCTATGCCCAGACAGACATTAAAGTCAGGAAGAGTCCGGAATTCAATCGCTTCCCGGCGTGCCACTTCTCAGACCAGACATATTTTTCCTCCTCTCTCCTCTGCATCTTACATCTCACCATTGTTTTGAAGGGGGGTAGGGAGGGGGGAACAAATTTATGTGCTGTGCTGCGGTTTGTTTGTTTATCTTTCGTTACCCATCAAGTCTGCTTCGCCGTGCTCCCTGCACTGTCTCCTATGATTTGTTTTCTTGTCCTGCTTTAGGTAGCTGCCGTGTTTTGTTTGTGGTCAATAAAGCACCTAGCAAGCCTCTTTGTTGGCGGGGAGAGCTCTCCGTGCCTCACGCTGCTCCCTCTGCCTGCCTGATTGCCGACAGCCCTCCCTGACCCTGCCTGCACTCAAATGGAGCGTAATCGGCAGACAATGGCAAAAAAGGGCCTTAATAAAAGCAGCTGGGGGTCTGACACATGTTGGGGGCGCTGCTCGACTCCCGGCTCCATGTATGAGGCCACTATACATCCTGAATGTGAGCCACCTCTCTCCCCCCCTCCCCCCAAAATTAGCGGGACATTTCATTTCAGGGAATTTGGACCAGAATCCCATGGGAAGTGTACAATGGATCTCTAGATCCTGCCACTGGGCCATGGACAATGTTTACATGAAAAAGACTATTTGATCTGTTTGAATATTGTCTCCTTTGTAGAGCAGCGAATGTGTGTGTGTCATGGGGGAAGCTTCTCATACCCTGTTATAGATCCTGCTATACTTACAGTTCTGAGGCTGGTTACTGGCATGTTCTGCCACCTACAGACCTTTCCATACTTTGGCACCCAGCAGCAGAAGAGCTCCCCCTACTGGCAGCCACTGGTCTGTGAGAAGTCATGTGACCATCCTTTTCATCAGCTGTGTCTGAATGCAGGTGCTGCATCCTTCTGGGGCTGCACTCGAAGAACGAATGCGTGACAGCGGTGCAGCAAGGCCGTCCCATTTCGAAGGCTCCTTCAAATGCAGCCTAGACAACTCTTACCGAGATCCCAAAATTCATTGCGTGAACATTCAAAGGATGCAGCCTATAAAGGCTACACAGACTGCGTCCTTTAAGGGATGCAGCCCCCAGATATGGACACAGCCATGGTCTTGAACTCAGAGCTTTACCCGGAGCCCTTGCTGCTCTGAAGACCTACGAATCCAAAAGTGAATCCTAGAATGGCCTTTGTCATTACTTATTGAAACAACCTGTCATGGCTTTGAGGTGATGCTCACTAGGGAGAACATGACCGGCGTATTCACAGGTAAGCTTGGCTTTCGGTTCCCCTGAAGAATTTTGGGGATCCTGCAATGACAGCGACACACTGAAATGTCAGTTATCCTGTCTCTGTACGGGGCTGATCCGCCAGACCCCACTCGGATCGCCAGCATGAGACCTCTTATGGGCCAGCAGGAGACGCGGGCCCGGCCTTGGAGCTCGGCCTGCCCGAGCTGGCAGGAGAACTCGCGGCACCTTTAGGACGCTGCTATTCTAAAGCTGCTTTTTCTTCACGCTGAGTAGCTCCGTCAGCATGAAGCTGGGCTGTCAGATGGATTACTTTGAGAACGAAGCTTTTTTTACTCTAAGGAATCTGCTGTTATCTTTATCCAGGCAGAAAGGACAATATGACATGATTTAAAGGGATACCAAATTAATTATGAGGCTTTAATCTTTCGAGTGATTCTTTATTTGCCTATTGGACTCGCTGTCTCTCACTGCCGGTTGCAGCCGCGGTAAATCAGCGTGGCAGGTTCACCTGATAAACAGGCTCCAGCTCTGTGTACAACGTGTCTGACTGCGTCGCCTCCAGGGAGCAGGATGCAGATTAACGGGACCCACCTGTCACTGACAGTCTAGGGAGTAGATTAATAGATGGAGAAATGATGTGGGCAGGGCTGAAGGGGGCGTGGCCTGCACGGAGAATGCGCATGGGTGGGGCTGAAGGGGGCGTGGCCTGCATGGAGAGAAGACATGGGTGGGGCTGAAGGGGTGTGGCCTGCATGGAGAGAAGACATGGGTGGGGCTGAAGGGGCGTGGCCTGCATGGAGAATGCGCATGGGTGGGACTGAGGGGGTGTGGCCTGCATGGAGAGAATACATGGGTGGGGCTGAGGGGGTGTGGCCTGCATGGAGAGAAGACATGGGTGGGGCTGAGGGGGTGTGGCCTGCATGGAGAGAAGACATGGGTGGGGCTGAGGGGGTGTGGCCTGCATGGAGAGAAGACATGGTGACAAGACCCCGTCCCATCAACAGTGACTGGGGAAAAGTCGGTGTTATGCTTGGCCGTTAATGATGGTGGCCTGGGTGACAAAGGGCTTCTGCAGGATCGGTGTCCTTCACAGCTACACTGGCACTGCCACAGCTACAGGACTGCATCTCAATGCTGGTGAATTTATGGGAGGTTTTCATTGGCCAAATTCAAAGGCTATCTTTTTTAGATTTAGGTAACCAAATGGGCCACAGTCCTTCAGTAGATATCACGTGACGGATGGATAAGCTAACCTAACCAGTGACTAACTTTTAAAGGAATCAAGATGACATTTTGACTTTTAATGCTGCTCTGTCATGTTAAGAGACCACAGCACAATTTTTTGTTTCCCTCATTTCTCAATTTATGGGTAAACGTCTGAATAATTTACATATTTTTTTTTTCAAACTGTAGCCTAGTTCTTCCCTGTTTCTCATTAATGAAGGGCTTCTTCCTTGCTTTATGGGACTTCAGTCCTGCTTCTAGGAGCCTGATATGATCTGTCCTAGCAGTGCACTTCACACCTGCACTTAATGTTTCCCATTCCTTTTCAAGGTCACTTGATATCATCCTCTGATTCATGAGATACTGTCAGATAAGTTAACAATCATCTCTGCCATTAGAAAGTTGCTTCCGCCCTCTACCTGACTGGTTTCTGGTCAATTTTTCCGAGGCTCTACTTAACCAGATGAGTTTGGAGTCAATGGTTTGGAATTTAGTTTGGTAGTTGGTAATAATATTTTTACAAGTGAATAAGTGGATATTATTTTAGCCAAACGGTATTGATGCCAATCAAATAACTGAGAGGGATGTGACATTGGATCCTCCAGGCCTGGAGGAGGTGCTGTGTTTTAGTTCTTTTTTTAAAGAAGTGACTGCTTGCCCAGGTAGCTACCTCACCTCGAGCCTTGGATTTTCTAAATCCTCAAGAGCTCCAGACTTCAAAGACGATCACAGACGAAAGGAGAATCCTACCTGCCAGATGATATTTTCAAAAATTCGATTTCTGCTCTGAAGTTTACTGCATGGCCACCACAGACGCTCCACTTAAAGCCACAGATTGAGCATCACCAAACACTTTGTGTGTGGTGGAGGTGGGGTTACTCCCTAGTTTAGGTTTCTCTGAAATGCAGGATCCTTGAGATTTTCCTCCACTCAAGCTGTTTTGTCCTAGTAATGTTGTTTGGAGTAGATAATGCATCTTAAAAAAAAAAAGCCTGTCTGCTCCATTTGCGATTCATCGATCAGTGTTACTCTTCTTGCAGAACAATTGATAATTGACATGTAGCCAAGCAGCTAATTCTATAACATGTTTTAAATGACTTTTTAATCGAACGTGTTAACTGGCATCCTGAATAGAGGAGTCTGATATCGATTTGCATCCCAACATATTTGCATATTTGGAGTATAACTGATGCAAAAATCAATATTAGCTGTGAGGAAGAGAGAGAGAAAGCAAGAGCACTAGGAGGAGGGGTTAATTGGTGTGTCTCGGTGCCTGGAAGAGGGCATTTACCTGTAGACCTGCAATGCACCTGCATCATGGGTTCTGCTGCTATGGTTACAGACCATACAGCCATCACTGCATTCCACGGGCCAGCATCACATCACTTATCTTGCTATTTATCATTGACCATACAGGCATTACGTCATCACTAATCCCATTACTGGTCATGGAGCATGTAGTCATTACATCATTACCCAACCAGTTACCATGACAGAGACTGAAATGTGTTTGCTCTCATTCTCCACATCAGTCACTCGCTATTTATCATGTTCATCTTCCCATATCCATCCATTAGAGAGGCTTCCAAATCCTTAATGCTCCAGCTCTTCTTCCAAGACTGTTCTAGAAAACAAAGAGTAGTTGAACTTGAATCAAACCAAAGGTCATGTGACTTCACGCAAAAAAAGTGGCTGCCAGCAGGGGGAGCCCTTCAGTGGATGGGTGCCAAAGTATGCAAAATTCTCTGGGTGACAGAACAGATGCAATAACCAGCCTCAGATATGTAAGTTCATGTCTGAGCAGGATCCATAACAGGGTTTGGGAAGCTTCTCCCATAACACACACAGATTTGCTGCTCTACAAAGGAGACAGTATTCGAATAGATCAAAGGCTTCACTCTGCTGAATAACCCACTTGGTCTCAGTTCTACTGCTATTGACTTATTCAGCGCAGTAATTACAATAAAGACACAGACACTCGTATTATACCAGTCAGAAAAAAAATTTGAACCATCCAAATCTGCACAATTGTAATTCAAATTGTTATAAATTGTTCAGCTGTCATATACAGTTAAGAAGCTATTTCGCAATATTGAAGCACCAAAATCCAATCTGTACAGCCATTCATTAGATTAAGACAAATGTTCACAATGTGCAAAAGTCTTCGTTAAAGAGTTCTGGGCAGTTCTATGGAAATGATTGGAGGCGGGAGACAGTGGTGCGCTTCCCAGTAAAGATCTGACTACAGTGCAACTGCGAGATAATCCTGAAAAGCAGCTGCCCTCTGGATTCGTGTCTGGTAGCATCATGGTATGGAAATGAGACGCGACTCCTGACGTGTCATGGTACTCCCTCTGGATTATCATGCCACCTGGACCAGGTCCACCATCTAAACTCCCCATCCTAACCATAAGGAGCCTGCTAAACATCTGGGGTGGATCTCAATACCAAGAACGCAAAGACCGTACTTGTGATCTTTGCAAGACCGGTCTTGCTAACTTGCCTCCCAAGAACGTACGTGGGACGCAGTGAATCATGTGATTGGTTTTGTTTGGTGAGGATGCAACTTATGCATCCTTGATATTTGGGGCGGAGCAAGAATGAAATCTGGGGATTTTTACCGTCCTCTGTACTTCTGTTCTTGAGTATTTTACCTGGTCTTTGGCAATGGAAGATGAGGTAAAGCCAATACAGGAGAACACAAGGACAGTCAGGTACGCATATTGAGGCTCATCCCTGAAGTCCTGGGCCTCGGGTCAGATGACCGTGAAGTGGGTACTAGGCACGCTGTTCAGAGACCTGGAAGTTTCCCATCCTAGGGACTAATTACAATGAAGTAATTTCCATCAAACCCCAGAGATTAATCTGTATCAGCACCATTGGGAAAAACAGTGAGAGGCTGGAGGCATTATGGAAAATAAGGGGAGCTGGTGTGTTGTTGGAGCTGGTCTCCACCTGCAGGGTGCGCCCCTCTTACAGCGAAATGAGGATTTGACTGTAGTGTATCCTCCCTCCACTGGGAGACACTGGCCAGCTGGTCCCGGGGGGGCTTGGGATTCAGTTATCAGCTGTGAGAGGCTTCAGTTCAGTCTGCTGTAGGTGAATAATGGTTCTCTATCAATAATGTAGTGCAGTTACTGTGGGTTATAGAGGAGGGCCTGGTGCACAGAACTGACTCTCTGTGACTCACTCTGGGGGGGGGGGGCTGAATATCGATTCCTCAAAGAGCAGGCATGGAGGGCCGGTGGGCTTGTTTTTCTTACACACCCAACATGAGATAGTGCTCCAATCCACACAGCATCTGCTCCCACCCCCTTGAAGGACGCGCACGAGCCCTAAATGAGATTAATACCCCGGGGTTTCAAATGGCCTGCTCTCGATAATTGAAAATATTTATCCAAGCCCTGCTAAGGGGGGCATCCACATTGCTTCCTCTGTTACTCCTCTCCCCCCACTGGTACCAGGTGAGGAGTATCTTATAGGACAACACTCTGGCTCATTACGTGCCTGGCTTTGCTGGTTACGGGGGTGACGATCAAGTGAATCATCGGTCTCAAACAGTAGCGACACTTGATGAGTAGTAGCATGATTATGCTGATCACTCCTTCTGTAACTAATCAGCCTCACTGCTGCCAGCCTCTGCTGGAGTATTTAGGCCATTTCTTACTTCGTTATGTTTATGTCCCTGGGAACTCACCATAAGGGGGCGCCAGTGGGGTGCTGTGAACTTTTGTGAAATCGATCATGTAATTAATCATCGTGCCAGTCTGTAATTTACAATAACCTTCCAGAACTTTCCACTGAACCACCAGAGCTACCTGCATATGCAGCTAAAGCAAGCCCCTAACCCTGAGTTACACACCCCCTAACGCTAACCCTAACCCTACACACTCTGATCCCTAACCCTATCCTACATTATACACTCTGATCCCTAACCCTATCCTACATTATACACTCTGATCCCTAACCCTTCACCTTATCCCAGAGGCCCATGAGTCTTTAAACCCCCAGAAGCTCATGGCTACCACACACACAACACAGACCGTGACTGAAGCGTCCTCACATTTCAGGGCAAACGGTGCACTAAACGTGTGCATTTTCTCGGGGTTTCTCACCTGACAGATAGACATGGCTGGATACTTTTCCAGAAAATTCCACTCGAGGGCCCCTGTGGACTTGAATCTGCTGCCTCGACTTAGAAGCCCAATTCCTGCACTACTAGACCACCTGTAAGAATAATAATCGACCATAACGTCACACTCTAATAAGGAGGGATATATGTGTTCGCCTTGAGCACACAAAGGACAGTTTATGTTGGTATTTTTAATGCTGTGTGCCTGACCCCCCCTCACAGAACCCTCACCTTTTATTTTCAACAAGCCAATGAACCATCTTCCATCCCACAGAGCACTCAGATACTGCCTGATCCATTCATCCCCTCTTCTCCGTCCTTACCTTGAAGTCACCTTGTTCCTGGGGCTCATCAATCAGAATAAATCAGTCCACTACACTATCACACTCTCTCCCTCCTTCTCTCTCTCTCTCTCTCTCTCTCTCTCATCCTCCCACTCTACCACCCTATTTCATGACATGTCTTATTAATAGCCGCGTCTTTTTTGCTATTCCTAGGCCACCCTGGTCTCGGCGGTATGGATAAAGCGGGTGAATGTGCGGGTGTCTCCATGGTTGCGGGTGCCAGTCCAAGCAGAGAACGTGGTGGCCAGTTTTGCTGTGCGGAGGAGCCCAGGAGGAGATTACACGCCTGTGATGTCACTGTGCAGTGCCCCCTTTGTATATATATATATATATACACTGAGCATTCCGATTTGATATTGCGAGGGAGAGCATCCTGTCTTCCTCGCTGTCTTGGCCTGTGTTTGGTGCTGAGGGCAGCTGTGACCCGTCCAGCCACCTCCCTCCTCTACTAGCCTCATACATTTCAGTAGCCAGTCACAGCTTGGTGTTGACCTTGTGGCGTTACACCCTGACCAATCAGCTCTGTGCCCATTTCCAAAACCGTGACAAGCAGGAGAATCACCAGAGCAAGAGGCAGCATTCCCAGTTTTGTTTTGTCCTTCTCTCCTCTCCCATCCACTAAGGAATTTGGAATAATTCTTTTCAGTCCCGAGACAAGATCAGCCGCTAACAGAATTAGCTGCATTACAAAGGACTTTCACTGAAATGGCTTTTTTGTCATTTATGCTTTCATGTAAAATTATCAGGCAGTCCGGTGTAATTAGCTGAGCCCCTTATGTCGCGTAATTGAATTGTGTGCACATTTTGTTTGATGTCCACAATGGGACTCAACTGAGGTTAGAGAGAGAGAGCCGCAGAGACCAGGTTCTCGGCCAAGCAAAGCCAATCGCAAAGCCGAAGAACACGCAGAACCTCATGTCTGCCTGGTTCTTGACAAACCGAGAATGAATCAGTAGCTGGAACTTGCTCAGGATTCTCTGAGGTTGCCTCAGAATGGGGAGAGACGTACACATCACACTGGGATTATAGGAGACTGAAGCGACTGTGTGGATTTTGGTGGGTGGCAAGTGTTCTAGGTATGGGAGACAACCACCCCTCCCCCACCCCCACAGTGCCTCTTCTTGATTTGGACCCAGGAATGCACTAGTCTCCTTCCCCAATGCCTTGGGCAGGGGGCTTCGTGGGCACATATGCTAACACACAGGTGCCCCACCCTCCTGGAGATCTCATTTTGATATGGCTTGTGACAGAATGTCACTTAGCTGCAAGCTTCCAAAGTCAAAGGATCAATGTGACGGTTTCTGCTGTGTAAATTGCCTTCATTCCCTCTGCAAACCATGCTAAGGTCCCAAGGCAGTCTGCGGAGAGAACCTGGATCCCCACACGGGATTACCGCCATTGTCACCGCGGTGACGGTCACCAAAATATGGCCTCTGGGTGAGGTGCTTGTTATAGGAGCCACTGTGTGGTGGCCAGAGGGCAGAGACTCATGTGAGCAGCAGGTGGCGCCAGAAGCCGGTTAGTCATTGTGAGCAGCGCCTGCGTGTCACCTTGCATTAGCCTTAGAGCCCCGAACTCTAACCCAGCCTGCTGTGCGGCACCATATAACTGCTTCAGGGGAGACCAGTGGGAGTTTATTTTTTGGGGTGGGGGGCTGTACTTGGGCCTTATAGGTGACAGGGCAGCAGCTGATGGGGGATGTCACTGCAGATTAGCGCTGGTCTGAAAGAGCCGACTGTGGTCAACTGCGCAGTACATCAACACACATCATGTGACCTGTCAAATCAGGCTCCGCGACGTGCGTGTGGACGCCTTAAGGTTTGGCACAGGTTAACTCCTCTGTTTGGGTGATAGATGTAAGGTAAGGCGGGGTGTCACTAAGAGGCTTGCAGGGACAGGGCAGATGAGCCCCCCCCCCCCCCCAGCCCCTGCTGCGGACAGATGAAAGGTGGATGAATCATCCTGTATTAGCAGGCAGAGCTGTCACTTCACCCCCCAAGGGACAGGAGAGAAGTCCTGGGAGGGGAAGGGGAGTTTCCTGTCTGTGGGTTTCATTATTCGCCATCCCCAGGCTGCTTTTTCTAAATCCCTGGCAACAATGTGAATGTGCGACTAAACAAGAGTGGCTACAACAGAGTATGTGTCCCTCCACATCTCTGTGTGCATGATGGTGTACGCTCCCATATGGCCACTTTGTACACTGGGCGGGGCACTCACCTGTCTGCTACAGGACCAGGAGCTGGAACAGGAGTGAGAGCGGGAGCGGAAGCAGGAGACGGAGCGCTAGCTGTAATAGGAACAGGAGTGAGAACCGGAATGGGAGCAGGAGATGGAGCGGGAGCTGGAATAGGAACAGGAGTGAGAGCAGGAGTGAGAGCGGGAGCGGAAGCAGGAGACGGAGCGCTAGCTGTAATAGGAACAGGAGTGAGAACCGGAATGGGAGCAGGAGATGGAGCGGGAGCTGGAATAGGAACATGAGTGAGAACCGGAATGGGAGCAGGAGCAGCCATCAGCCGTCTCTATCCCTTCCTCTCTGCAGAGAGCATCCTTGCAGGAGATCAAAGACACTCATTTGTGACTCCAGCCAAGAGACAGATCCACTTTCAACCCACCGCATGTCTTTTCGCCGCAGATCTGTGACAAAGAGTGGCACTACTATGTGATCAATGTGGAGTTCCCCGCGGTGATGCTCTACGTGGACGGCGTGACGTACGAGCCCTACCTGGTGACTGATGACTGGCCGATCCACCCATCGCAGATCGACGTACAGCTGACGGTGGGGGCCTGCTGGCAAGGTGAGGCGTGTGCATGCATGAGCATGCGTGTGCAGTCATGTGTGATCTAGAACTCTTTTCATTAATTTAGCAAAACCAAGGCAGGTGTGTTCTCTACCGACGAGAGGATGGCCCACTTTCATGATATAAAGGGTGTTCCACTGTGGGTGGATATCCCTCATCCGCAGTCTTCCCGCTTTCTTTAAAATGATGACAAGCAGGGTCTCCGGACTTTTGATTTTGAGTCGCTGGGCACCCCCTGCCAACTATCACAGCCAAACTCTGGGATGATTTGTTGTCTGCCTTTATCTTTTATGAACGGTAATTAGCGTTAATTTGCGTGCTCTCTTATGATGATGAGCTACGGCCATTAGCGTGAAACAGGAGGCGTGCAAGTAAATGGAGCGTGAGAGAGACGGCCTGAGCGGAACACCTCGCCATCTGGCTGGGCTGCAATGTAGGGGCTCAGTGGTACCGGAACCAGTGGCCCACTCCAGGTCATAGTCCCAGGTCTCCTGGGCGATGGGTGTGTTGCAGATCTGATGGCCTTTAATTGAGATTAATAGTAGCCTCCCCCAGAATTGCAACATTGAAGATTTGGATCGAATATAGTCAAATTATCTTGAGGAATCCATCAAAACAAGCTGATTTGTTCATGTTTTAAACAGTAAACTGGGCTGATGGGTGGGGGACATGGGGGCTAATTCCCCCCCCCCCCCCCACACACACACACACACACACATACACACACACACACACACACAGATCCTCAATCCATTTTATTTATGGTCTAGAATAAGATTGAATTTCCCTTGTTTTAGAGGCCCTGACAGTGCAGCTGTCTTCCTGTTTAATTAACCACATCCGTCAGAGGACGGGTGGACGTGGCTGGGTTCCCAGAACGTTACCCTGGGAACGTTAACAGGAGCCTTTAACGGACTGGAAGCTGCCAGTCCATCAGCTGCGGGTCAGAGAGGCAAACAAACACGGTCCATTTGTGTTTCGGGGTCCAGAGAAAGCCTCTTTTGGTGCCAGACATGAGTGATAGGCCACGTGAGAGCTATGAAGCCCTGGACACGCCTCCTCCCCTCCCCCCCCAGATATGCATGTGCCATGAAGCCCCCCCCCCCCCAGAAATGTATGTGCTGTGAAGCCCCAGACCCCCAGATATGCATGTGCCATGATGCCCCACTCTCCTGAATTATGTATGTGCTAGGAAGTCCTGCCTAAAAGATATGCATGTGTTGTGAAGCCCCGCCCCCCAGATATGCATGTGTTGTGAAGCCCCGCCCCCCAGATATGCATGTGTTGTGAAGCCCCGCCCCCCAGATATGCATGTGTTGTGAAGCCACGCCCCCCCCAAGAAATGTATATGTTGTGAAGCCCCCCCCCCCGAAATGTATATGTTGTGAAGCCCCGCCCCCTCGGAAATGCATATGTTGTGAAGCCCCGCCCCCCTCGGAGCCTCCTCACTGACCATGTCGCCCATGTTGCTTGGCAGGTGGCGAGGTGACAAAGCCACGCTTCACTCAGTACTTCAGAGGCAGCCTGTCAGGACTGACAATCCGGCCCGGGAGGATCGAGAGCCAGAAGGTTATTTCCTGTCTCCAAGCATGCAAGGAGGGGCTGGACATCAACTCCCTGGAGAGCCTGGGCAAAGGCATCAAGGTAGCGTGTCCGACGGCGTGGACAGCAGGGGGCTGCCATCCCTCTCCAGCACTATCACTGGCCCCGTGACCAGGGGGACATTATTCATATTTTATAGCGCTTTCTTTAGCATTCTACATTACACAAAACCTTTATTTGGACGCCCAATGACACAGCTGGTAAACTGAAAAAGTCTGGGGACAAGTTACGTGACAGTCACCTTGGGTACAACAGCTAATCCCCGGTCACCAAATTTGGGAGGAATCTGTGAACAGAGCAGGTTTGAACCAAACGTCTCCGCGCATACAATAATTAAACTGAAACCAAAAACCAATAACCAATAAACAAGAACATGGAAAAAAACACTCAACTTCAAGATACTGTGGTAAAAACACACACACACACACACACACAAAAAAAAACACACACACACAGGCTTTAAATATAACATATGGGTAACAGGGTCAGAATGCCACAGTAATATCACAGTAAAACAGTGCAATATTAGGAGCATAATCCCACACCTGGTAATTCTGCCGTGACTCATGTTCCAGGGTGACTCAGAAGGCAGAACTGAGAAAGCTTCTTACAGGTTTATTCAGAGAAAGCAGAGCATTCCACACCATTAGCCAGCACCCAGTGTCCCAGGAGCCACTGCCAGCTGAGAGGGCAGGAAGGCAGGAGACGGCCAGAGAGGGCAGGAAGGCAGGAGACTGCCAGAGAGGGCAGGAAGGCAGGAGACGGCCAGAGAGGGCAGGAAGGCAGGAGACGGCCAGAGAGGGCAGGAAGGCAGGAGACTGCCAGAGAGGGCAGGAAGGCAGGAGACTGCCAGAGAGGGCAGGAAGGCAGGAGACTGCCAGAGAGGGCAAGAAGGCAGGGGACGGCCAGAGAGGGCAGGAAGGCAGGAGACGGCCAGAGAGGGCAGGAAGGCAGGATGCGGTCAGAGAGGGCAGGAAGGCAGGAGACGGCCAGAGAGGGCTGTCTGCCTTGGATGGCTGCTGTTTGATGGCATCCTTCCCATTTGCTACCTTGGACACTGCCAATGTGCCAATAAGGGAGCCTAATATTTAAAAATATAAGAAATGTACAGTACTATTAAGTTACAGTACTATTAAAATCATTACAAATTTTGCAGCAGACGGGTTAAGAACCAGCATTGTCAGAGACCCCCCCCCAAAGGAGGGTATTGAGACTTAAAAGTCAATTTCATACAGCAGAAGGAGGAATGCAGTTTCTACTTCCTGCAAATGCCAAGTGAGGGCAGAGCAGGGAAACGCGTATCAGGCCGTGAGATGGTTCGCGTCTAGAATCAACAAATTTGTTGCAAAATACCAAAAATCAGCTGGAACATTCATGCATGAATTTCTTATCTGCCACACTACCTGCTGGCCAACATGTGTGTGTCACATAGCATGCTCCAACATGTGTGTGTCACATAGCATGCTCCAACATGTGTGTGTCACATAGCATGCTCCAACATGTGTGTGTCACATCGCATGCTCCAACATGTGTGTGTCACATAGCATGCTCCAACATGTGTGTGTCACATAGCATGCTCCAACATGTGTGTGTCACATCGCATGCTCCAACACGTGTGTGTCACATAGCATGCTCCAACATGTGTGTGTCACATCGCATGCTCCAACATGTGTGTGTCACATAGCATGCTCCAACATGTGTGTGTCACATAGCATGCTCCAACATGTGTGTGTCACATAGCATGCTCCAACACGTGTGTGTCACATCGCATGCTCCAACACGTGTGTGTCACATAGCATGCTCCAACACGTGTGTGTCACATAGCATGCTCCAACACGTGTGTGTCACATCGCATGCTCCAACACGTGTGTGTCACATAGCATGCTCCAACACGTGTGTGTCACATAGCATGCTCCAACACGTGTGTGTCACATCGCATGCTCCAACACGTGTGTGTCACATCGCATGCTCCAACATGTGTGTGTCACATCGCATGCTCCAACATGTGTGTGTCACATAGCATGCTCCAACATGTGTGTGTCACATAGCATGCTCCAACATGTGTGTGTCACATAGCATGCTCAAACAAGTGTGTGTTGTATAGCATGTTTTAGCACATAGCATGTGCCCTGTGAGAGGCTATTCTTCCCTCCACCATGTGAAAATGTGATTCGGGAGGAAATTAAGGGTTAGCGAGTATTCTGTAGGTAAGGGAGAGAGTAATTGGTTCTGATGTGCAATTAGACAACAGACCCAGGTAGCGATTAATTGCCAAATGGGGAATTAAACAGCAGGTTGGAGATAATGATTCTTGGTGAGCTGGGGGGGAGGGGGGGTGTAGGTTGCTGAGGGTAATGAGTGCGGTGGGGGGGTCCTCTTCTTGGCAAAAACAGGTGTTTCTATGTCTTCAGGACGGTACGGTCTGTCTGAGCAGTAAAGCCGGGTGGCAGATGCCAGTACAGTGTGGTCTGTCTGTGGGATAAAGCCGTATGGTGGATGGTGGATGGTACGAGTAGTGCAGCGCGGACTGTCTGAGCAGCATGGGGGTACAGGGCGGTCTGTCTGAGCAGCATGGTGGTACAGGGCGGTCTGTCTGAGCAGCATGGTTGTACAGGGCGGTCTATCTGAGCAGCATGGTGGTACAGTGCAGTCTGTCTGAGCAGCATGGTGGTACAGTGCAGTCGGTCTGAGGAGAACGGTGGTACAGGGCGGTCTGTCTGAGGAGAACGGTGGTACAGGGCGGTCTGTCTGAGCAGGATGATGGTACAGTGCAGTCTGTCTGAGCAGGATGATGGTACAGTATACTGTAGTCTGTCTGAGCAGCTTGGTGGTACAGTGCAGTCGGTCTGAGGAGAACGATGGTACAGTGCAGTCTATCTGAGCAGGACGGTGGTACAGTGCAGTCTCTCTGAGCAGGACGGTGGTACAGTGCAGTCTCTCTGAGCAGGACGGTGGTACAGTGCAGTCTCTCTGAGCAGGACGGTGGTACAGTGTAGTCTCTCTGAGCAGGACGGTGGTACAGTGTAGTCTGTATGAGCAGGACGGTGGTACAGTGCAGTCTATCTGAGCAGGACGGTGGTACAGTGCAGTCTATCTGAGCAGGACGGTGGTACAGTGCAGTCTATCTGAGCAGGACAGTGGTACAGTGCAGTCTGTCTGAGCAGGACAATGGTACAGTGCAGTCTCTCTGAGCAGGACGGTGGTACAGTGTAGTCTCTCTGAGCAGGACAGTGGTACAGTGTAGTCTGTATGAGCAGGACAGTGGTACAGTGTAGTCTGTATGAGCAGGACAGTGGTACAGTGTAGTCTGTATGAGCAGGACAGTGGTACAGTGTAGTCTGTATGAGCAGGACAGTGGTACAGTGTAGTCTGTATGAGCAGGACAGTGGTACAGTGTAGTCTGTATGAGCAGTAGATCCACACGGTAGATGGTGGTACAGCGTGGTCAGCGTGATCCTGATGCCCCATGTCTCCTGTTCTCGGCCCAGTTCCACTTCAACCCAGCCCAGTCCATCCTGGTCATGGAGGGCGATGACCTGGAGAACATCAACACAGCGGTCAGGAAGGTGTCCTACATCAACTCACGGCAGTTCCCCACACCGGGCCTGCGGCGCCTGCGCATCTCCACAGCCGTGCAGTAAGTCCCCGTCGTTAATCCCGCGGGCGACTCCACGCCCTCGTTTAGGTTACTATGCATCCCTGTCATTCGCTAAAGGCAATCGCTCATGTCATTTTCTTTAGGGTGTGTGTAAATATGCATGCAGGGTTTATATATGCATGGGAGGGTGAGTAGGGGCATGCTCTGAGGGCACGGTCCCTTCAACCAGAGCACAGGGGGGAGAGAGGAGGAGCATAAATAATACTGATAGGAAATATCTTTCTAAAATTGACTCTGCCTGGTTGTTGGTTCTAGGTGTTTCGTTTTCACCAGCATTAGATGTTTCAGTGCCAGTAAGTGTGAGGGGGGGCTCAGCCTGCCCCTCTCCACTAGTAATAAACTAGGGGAACAGGCTCCTCCCCTCTCATATAAAGACAATCCACCCCCTACCTAGATGTGGCTCTACTCCTTTGCCATTCAGAGGTGGCCCCGCCAATGAGACTCCCCCCCGGGAGCTAAACTCACAATTGAGAGCCCATTCAGTTTTCCCAAATAAACAGCAGAAGTGGCCCCATCTGGCAGGTAGGGGGCGCCATGTGGACAACTCCGCAGAGCACCGCTGTCATTTCAAACCCGGGAGGCAGGACTTGGATGCCAGGCAGCAGCTTGACTTAAAAGAGATGGAGATGAGCCATTTCAGAGCAGTGTCCAGCCCCTGGAGCCCAAACGATGAATTTCACCATACAAAAATAAATAAAGTACTAGATTGGGCTCCTGTTTGTCCTCAAACGTTCTGCCAGTGCTCGAGTGGCATCCTAGCAGCACTTCTTCCAGGGTCGCACCACGGCAGTACTACTCCTCGCATCTAGGGGGCGCTATGGAGCAGTACCATTAGACACCCGTGATGTGAATCTGGGTTCGACCTGGCTCTTCGGGATCTGGGGTATGACACGGAATGCAGCGAGACGGATTACAATGTCAGACAGCTGTGTGTGAGACAACGTGTTAATTGTTTAACGCAGCAGAAAGATGTGGCCAAAATAATTAAAACCGCAGGTTTGCTTTTCCCAGAATTATCTGAACCTGATAATTCCGCTCAGTAATTCCACTGGCAGCTTTTTTTCTTAACACCAAAGATAATTAGTGCTCGTGTTAGTTTGTTCTTGTTAATGGAATTAACGGCACATGACTCCTACTGGCTGTCACATGAAGGAGGCGTCGGCACGGCAACGAAAAGGCACGCAAACTCAACACGCTAGCCGCCCCCAGCAGACTCCGCCCACGGACTCCTCCAGCGAGATGGTTTGTGCCACTTCAGATGCTGTCGGAGATGCCACACCACACACTAACGAAGCCGTTAATTAGCGACATTATAGATATCGTACCTACGGAAAATACCGCAATTTGTTTTTCAACTGGCCTTTAATAACCATAATTACTGAGAGCGTCGGGGAACAGGCACCGTTCAGCTGCAGCTTCCCTCTGCGGCACGCCACGATTTACCAAGCTGGACGAGATCCAGCAGCTCATCAGGAGAGACACTTCTGGTGGGGGCGGACTAACTTCTCTAGGGGCCCTAGGCTGACATGGTGGGGGGCTAAAGGGGCCACTGGAGATATTTTTGGGGCTGAAAGAGAATTGAGAGTGAATAATAAACAATGAACATATATAATATTGTAATCAAAGTGAGGGGGGGCAGCAGTAAGTGGGGGCAGGAATGCTGTTGGTAAAATGTGCTGATGCAGAGGTATTGTGTTGCAGGATCGATTGGTGAAATTTAAGAAGTTTAATCATTCCGTCTTTTAAGGTTAATCATGAATTCTTGCGTACTTTCATTTAATTGTGCTCTGTTCACAAGTTATCAAGTTATCTACCAGTCTGGTGAGGCGGTATCAGATAAGGGAGATGTGATCAGACAAGGGAGATGTGATGTTAGTCTTGTAACTTTGTGCCAGTTCGCTTGGCAGTGAACCACCTATAGAGTGCAGTGGAAGTGTCAAAGTGGAATAGTCCATTACAGCCGGGACAGGGGCGACTTTATCTATCCTGAAAACTGTTGGGTTATGACTGTGCCCCATGGGCCTCACCCCGGTGACGTTCTGTCTGTCACGAGGTTTGTAGGCTGGAGTACAGCTGTGCTAAGGGTCGCCATAAAGCTGAGACGGGGGGGGCAGGAGCCCTTTAACGTTTATTACCGCAGATGTGGATGAAAGATGAAGCAGGCACCTTTGGCAGAGTGCCGTATCAGAGTCACTGCCCCCACGCGGGCAGAGGGGGGCTGCATTACTCCACGCCGCAGTCATACGTACCGGGTCAGCGCGACTCTCTTCGCAGCTGCAGCGTCTGTGGAGGGCATCAGGTGTCTTAAATAAAAAATGTGCTACATCTTCTCGTTCCTCTGCCCTGCTGTTTAATTCATGTGGGCAGAGCAGCACTGCTGCTTCAGTAGTGATTCGCGCAGCATCGCCGCGACGCACACGTGTGTTTCCATGCTCAGGTTCACTGGTGTGACGAGTGTAACCGTGATGAGGGGCTAAATGAATGAGTTTGCAGTGGAAAAGCAGAAATGATCTCTGCACCCTGCCTGTGAGGAACGGAAAAGCTACACCGCGTCCCTCTCACAGGTGCTTCGGCGAGGACACGTGCATCTCCATCCCGGACATCGAGGCTGTGGTGATGGTCCTGCAGCCCAGTGAACCGCAGATCACCATCACCGGATCAGAGCACCTGAGCCGGCCGGCCTCGGATCTCCAGGACCCTGCTGGGCTGCTACTCTTCCGGGACCTGCACATCGTCAGCACCATCAGCCGGGGAGATGGTTCTGCCTACCGCACAGGTATGACACCGTCACCGGGGGCCATTAATTCCAGCATCGCGTTGACCTGTTTGTTAATTAGGCTGGTGAGGGCGCCCCCCAGTGGTCACTGTGCCACAGGGAAAGGCAAAAGGTGAAAAACATTTCAGGTCAGAATAGCTGCTCATCGTCTCACGGATGATGTCTCTCCCCCACAGCCCACGGACCAGGGGTCCTGGAGGAGATCATCCACAACCTGGACTACTGTGACCTCCTGGTGATCGGGGAGGAGCTGCAGACGGAGGTGGAGTCCTTGCAGCTCCCGCATGCCGCCCTGCTGGGGAAACACCTCGACGCCACAAACTCCACATCTGGTATCTCCATCTACGGTAAGCGACGCCTCACCCTGCCCCGCCACAACAACATGTGAGATCGTGACCATGTGACCGGTCCCACCCCCCCCCACCCCCAGGCGTGGACTCCATGTCCAACTATGAGCGGGTGATCAAGCAGCTGAGGTACCACAACCAGCACGCAGCAGACCTGGGGGGCCGCAGGTTCAGACTCACCTGCTCAGAGCTCAACGGCCGCTATACCAGCAACGAGTTCAATCTGGAGGTTAGCGCCACCTGTCTGTGGGAAGCATGAAAAGCAGAACACATCTTAATTAATGCTATTAAACTGTTTCTCTATGATGGTAAATTGGTTGGCACTTCTGTTCAAAGTGACAATGTACCTGAAGGTCCCTGCTATAGCAAAGCACTTAATTAAATTAATTACTTCCCTAATTGGAGGAATTGAACCTTCATACTTGTTCATTAGAATCACAAAAGCCCTGTGCCGCCCCCTTCTGCCCCCCACAGCCCTCATGATGCTCATTCTACATTACTGCCCCCCCAGGTCAGCGTGCTGCACAGCGCGGCCCCCCCGCAGCACATAAACCACATGGCAGCGCAGCCCCAGTACCTGCATGCCGTCCAGCAGCCGGTTGCCGCCCACATCCCCGGCCACGCCCACAACTCCGGTAAGGACGTCGCCGTCTGCAGGGACAAGTGCATTGTGGGTTTTCAGGGACGTGGTTTGGTACAGCACTGGACCACAGCATGACATAACATGACATGAGCCAGCAGAGTGGCTTAAACTCCTCAGTGCAGTCATGATGATTTCACACATTGCGGGACAGTGAGACACATTCGCCCAGTGCAGCGATGCTGTTGATCACGCTTCTGTGTCGACGTGAGGCTAAAAACAGCTCTTCCCCTGATGATAATTCTCCACCTGAGCAATCAGGTGGTTTCACTGTCTTGCGTAAGGTCTGTGGAGCTGGAGATCAGCCAGGATCGGGGGAGGGGGAGAGACGGAAGAGCTTTCCTCTCAGCACCTAACCAGGGGAGATTTAACTGATTAGGACGTCCACAGGAGGGGGGGGGGGGGATTGTGTTTGCTCAAGATCGTACAATGATACTCTTAAGATGGCCTGCAAATTTGATGGTTAGCACGGATTTAAGTCAGATAGACATCAATCTCTACTGCCCCCTACTGGAGGAGATGACACAGAGCAGTGGGTGACAGATGAACCAGGGACCTTCTGCTATTTGATGTTTTCACTGTTACTGTCAAGTACATAATTAACTGTAAAGAATAGGCTGTCTCATGGAATCAAACAGAAATTACGTTCAAAAGGAAAAAACAATGTTTAATGCCCTTCAGAGGTGCAGGGATCTCTGCCCCCGTTTGCTGATCTCCAGTTTGCCCATGACACCTCAGCACTGCCCTCTGGAGGCTCCTCAGGAACACACATGATCTTTCAGGGCAGCAGCTGGCACAGGGCAGTTAGGGAGAGGTCTTAGTCGCTGCCTGCAGGCCAGTTTCATTAACAAAGTACTTATTCAATAATAAAGTACTGTATAATTAATCAATATGCCTGTATGACTGAGATATGGTCCAGCACCTGACGTGTTTGTGCCCACTTGTGTGAGTGCATGTTTTCCTGGATTTTGTGGTGTCAGCAAAGTAGAGCGATAGAGGTCCTGGAATCATGTCATCGGGGCCACATTGTAATTCCACTTTGCCTGCTCTACTCTGTCCTCCCCCCACCAAAACCCTTTAATGCACAGCCATCCCAAGCTTTGCCACCGTGGTGATCGTGATCTGCATCGCTGCCCTGGTGGTCATCGTGGTTCTGGGCATATACCGCATCCATGTGGCCCACCAGCAGGATGCCAAAGGTGAACACGACAACAAAGATGATGGAGAGATGGAGTGGGACGACACAGCCCTCACCATCACGGTGAACCCCATGGAGGTGAGACGCCTCATGGACCAAAGGGGTTCGAAACGGAGAGGCGGGGAGTCAGAGACAGGAAGTGAGACAGAGAAAGAGGGAGACATAGAGGCAGATGTGAGAGGAAGCAATACAGTGAAGGAGAGGCAGAGGCAGGAGGTGCCAGACAGGTGGAGCAGAATGAGGATGTGCACTGCATCTTCATGTTCTAACCTGGGTTTCTTCATGGGCCAGAACTTGGAGGGGACACAGGCTGCAGATGAAGAGGTCAGTGAGGAAGAGGAGGAGGAGGAAGACGATGACGAAGAAGAAGATGAATTGGAGGAAGAAGTCACGAGCGCAGAGTCTGAAGAAAGTGATGAGGAGGAGACTCGGGGTGCCCAGGGGCCCCATGAGGGCGACAGGAGGGCCCAGTTGGAGTGGGACAACTCAACATTACCTTACTAAACACACACAGCCATGTTCAGGAAACCTGTGCCTGATTCTAAGGCTACTGATTCATTGGCAAGACTACCATCTTCCAAAAGGTCTGTTTTTCTGAAAATCAAGCCCTTTTACAAAATGTACTCTGCTGGTCTGAAATGTGTACTGCACAACAAATTTGCTCCCATAGAGACTGCAGTGTGACTATAGGCAATCCCCCCCCCCCCTTCTGTCCTTTAGCTATTCAAAACAGTAAATGATGATAGCTGTCAATCACTGTCGCACGTAAATTATAAAAAGACCACAGTTAATAGGCGCACAGTCACACCCTAAGCTTGTACTTGTAATTTCAGACTCCAGTTAGACAGCTGGGTGGCTGCATTTCACACCTTCACTTCGGATCACTACTTCCTACAGAAGAAAGTGAGGGTGCATCGTCTTGTTGTTGAAAACCCGTAGTCTTTGCCCAAAACACAGTAATTTGCTTGTTAGAAATCCCCTCAGCAATTTTCTGGGTCTGAAGTCACACAACAAATATTTGTATTTGTTAATTCTCGTTTCCCCCCAAAATACTCAGTTGCTCAGAGCGTCCATGGCGGGGGAATGTGCGATTCCGCAATGATTAAAACATCTTGCAATGTAACCCCCCCGTGACCCCAGTTGGGATTAAGCTGTGTCAGGAAATGGATAGATGGATGCAATGTAACCCAGGCGCGGACTGGCCATATGGGAGTTCGGGAAATTTACCGGCGAGCCGGTCGGCAAAATATACCAAGGGGGAGGACCCCCCCGGTCAGCGGCAAGATTATCAAAGTGACGGCAAATTCCCGGCCTGCTTTTTTTCCCAGTCCGCCCCTCATGTAAGCTGTGTCCTTATGTGAAGTACCACAGGAATTTTAAAGTAATGTACCTTTAATAAATATGATTAATTTATTCGCAGTATTTTAATATATTAAAGCTGTTTTTTTCTTGCAGTTGAATATATTTTACTTATGTCGATCTAAACTCTTTCAAATGTTTATTTTAATGGTAATTCTAAATCTTTAGAGATGCAAGACACAAACTCGGTTTGAGAATCAGACTTCTGCGGAAGCCTCCCTTTCCGCTGACAGTGAGGGAGGAGTGCGGCTGTACACTTTTATATACCGGTCTGTACATAGCGTTTAGAGTAGCGTACCCCATTCCCGGCTCACAAGCCTCCCCCCTGTCCATGTGCATCCCCTCGTCCCAGCCCCCTTTCTGTGTACCCATGATGCCGTGTGCTGTCCCGTACGGGTTCAGACGATCCAAGCGGAGCCGGCGCGGTTCCCGTGCCCCCCCCAGGGCGGACCCCTTACGATCGCGCCGCGGTGTCGCCTGGCCGGATTCGGAGAGGCTGAAATATCATCACGATGAGGCCGAAGCCCCTTGTCGTCAGCAATACTGCCGGAGAAACACCCCCTACTCTCTGGGGTCTCTCCACCCGGACTGGGACAGGTGTAGGTACGTGTAAAGTCTGTGTCAGTGGTTCCTTTTTGCCATCCGTGACCGTGACTCCCCCCTCCCCCTTTTCAGACACGGATCCCCAATCTCCGGCTCTTTCCATACCGTCCATCGGATACAGGGAGATTTATGTTGACTCCATGATTGCCAGCTGTCTGTTAGACAATAAAAGGAGAGGGCGAAGTGCAGTATCCCAAGCCTGTAAAATGTGTAAAACGTTTTTTAATTGCAGTTTCTCTCCGACTTTGTTATGGGTTTCCTTCCGTTCCGGTGGTCACTACAGCACTGTACATCGGCCAATAAAGATCTGTTTTACAATCCACCTGTTTCTCTCTTATTGTGTGTGTGTGTGACTGGCGGGACCTAAGAGATCACGGTCTTGCTTATGGCAGACGGGAAGTGAGTGCGACATGCGGGCCGGCACAGCGCTGCCGAGTCGAGCCAGACCGAACCGGGCCGATCGGGGGCGGACAGCGCGCATAACTAGATCTCACCACCGGGACCTCATTTCCCATCACAAACGCATTAGTGCTGCTTTGAGAAGGTCAATAATTCACCACTAACACATTAGGCAGCATAACTGCTATGAAATTGCCGTCCGGTGTACATAAATAAAAGTCTGTTTTTCTTGTACGACTGACAAAATATTAGTGCGGCCACACTTGATCATTGTTGCTAAATTAGCTAGATAACAGCACTGTAGAGAGCTTCCCTGTACAGCAATACCTTCCATTACACTAAAAGGCAAAAGCTCTCCCCAAAAAGCAAACCTGCTAGCAGATGAGCCCCGCAGGGCTGTAGCACTGCAAGATGAGTTACGCTTTGGCGCCCACAAGAGGCCACAACTCAGTAATAGCACCTAATAACAATGACTTAGTACGTTCATGCGCTGCGGTCACATTCGACTCACTCCACTGCTTTCACGGCGCAATATCATATATATACAGTATTAAAGATTATTATTAAGGAGAATAAAAGACTGATTTGTGAAATACTCTTACCACTTAAATATAAAATGATTAGTTCATACTTAATCTAACCTTGTCGTGGTTCTGGCCACATCTGGTCTCTCTTCCAAGTTCTGAGACCAACAGATACCGTCAGACCAGATGGGGACACAAGTATGAAGGAAAGGTGAAGGCAGGGCAAGCTCTGCAGTGATCAGGGAGCGGCTCCCAAGATGGGGCAGGGCTACCAGAACCTGCTTTGCTTCAGAAGAAATTACCATAGGTAGAAACTGCGCCCCCTGTTGGACGAGTCCCAAGGGAGAGCTTCGGTATGTCCAGCCACGAGCCATGGGCAGACAAGCCCTTTACAAGGACGCTCAGACCTGTGTCCACTGCCATAGATGCTGCCCACTGGTGCTTTATGGGAGAAACTGGAGCATGCTGGGAAATGTAAGCTTTCTCGGTCAAGCTCGACAGATTATCAGCTGCCACTCGAACGGAGTAATGGGGGTAAAACATAGTGAGACGCTGCCGTTTGCTGTGAGACGTAACTCAGCCATTGTATTTATATCATTTCACTGACTTTGGACACACAATTAACCTTGAGGCTAATTTAGCATCATTAAACCGCATTTCAGCTGTTGGTCGGAATGAATAATTTCCTGACAGCGTTTCAAAAGCTTTTCAAAAATGAAGACCCAGCGATATCCCTGGCTAATAACTGTATACCCAAATAAATTCCCCACAAAATATGAAGTGTTTGGTTAATTGATAAAATTGCTCTAGGGCACAGAACATATACTTTAATTATTCTCGGATAAATAAAGTAATTGGAGTCAATAATTAGATTCCACAGCTGTATGGGAAATACATTGGCCACACACAGTCTATATATTCATATCTTTATGGGCACTCTCCATTCATTTCTATGGGCATAACCCTAGAATCCAAAATATAACAACCCTAACCGCTACCCAGCTCTAACATTAATCACCTGTAACCAAACAAAAGACTTCCCGCATTTTTAGGTTTTTGATGGCAGTCACAGATTTAAAATCAACTTCAGGTTTTCATTGGGGGGGTCCCCACAAGGTAAAAAGTTACAGGTTTTTAATAACATTGTGGAGAAATCTGGTCTCCACAATTTAATAATTATAAACATACACACACACAGACTGCTAAATTGCCTGGTTCACTTGAACAAGCATTCACATTTAAGGTCAAACCTCATGATTAAACCATTAATCCCGACTAAGCATCACCAGCTCCTCTCCAAATCCAGGGTGTCGCTTCACGCCCACAAAATTACTGCAGGAGGACAAGCTGCAGCTCCTGCTGAATGGCTGGGCTATGCCGGGCTTGGCTGAGCGGCGCCGGCGGGTCGTCCAGAAGGCAGAGCGGCCCGGGAGCTGCCAGCCGGCACTAATCTGTGGGTTCATGTTCAAAACAAACAGCGTGGAAAGAAGAGACTGGTTCAAATTCCATTAAAGGCAAGTTAGCGTGATTAATAAAAGGATTTATGGGTAACTACCTATTAAACACAGGGAAGTAATTTCATTACCCATACCCTGCCCATTGTAATAGGTTGGTAGTAGCGTGAACATTAATATTGTGTAATTTTAATTAGACGCTCAGGTGCAGCGTCTGTAAATTACTGCACCTATAAATTAAGTTAACAGGTTAATTAAAAGTCTTCTGGGCATTTGCTGGGTGTCAGGGTTAAATGCCTTTGTGAAGCAGCGTCCAGAGATCTGTGTGTCCCACAAAACGTTGATAGGGCAGATGGTGTTCTGCAGTCCAAAGATTTAGACTAGGCTTGAGTTTATCGCTCCCCTTGTGGAGGGATTATCGTTGAGAGCCGCAATTGGCTTGGTTCTGATGGAGCAGCATCGCCCCCTGGTGGTGAAACACCCTAGTCGTATCAATGCTCTACTCCACCTGGTAAAATGGCCCACGTGGTGACTGAAATGGATTTACATTCGCATGCTTCCCATCTCTTCCCCACAGCTAGCACAGCCCTGAGGCAGGCTGCCAGTTAGCGTGCGCACAGAATGCTAACTGTGCGCTTATCCCCCGCAGCCCCCAGAGGAAAGAGGTGATATCAACAATTAACACCCCTGTTTATCTGTTTATTTTACAGATTCCCTCTCAGCCGGTTTTGCTTTGAAGTCTTTTTTTTTTATTGGTAATGAAGGGCGCTTCGATCAGCGCTTATGCTTAAAATTACCATTCGAGATGCAATTAATTTTAAGAGGCAACTCAACATTGGGGCACAAAACAAATCAGCCTTAATTAGAGGGATCTGCAAGCCAGTGAGGTGGGAATAGCAGGACGCCCTCTGGGGCACGCCGCTGCCTCCATGGCAGAGCACTCACCGTACTGCTCATTACCGACACGCGGACCGCCACCAGCAGGCTATATAAGCCGAAACCTGCACAGTTAGCGTGTAGCAGTGCAGTGCGCAGCATTAAGGCTGGTTCAGATACACATAGCCTGCGCAGAGTTAGCGTGTAGCAGCGCACTGCAATAAGGCTGGTTCATACGCATATAGCCTGTAGTTAACTTCAATGGGACGTGTTACTGTAGCAGTTAGGCTATAGTGATCAAGGTAGCCCTCCACATTGCCTCACTTTCCACTTTGGCCTTTTAGTCAGTACGCACTCGGTTAGGGAGAGGCAGCCATTTAAAGCATTTACACGCCACAGGAATGGTTTCCATAGCAGCATTTAAACAAAATAATCCGTAATGAAATGAATGTCTCCCGAGGTGCAGCAAACACCGGGAAGCTGTCCAACTCGCACACTCACACGAAGCCCCAACGGCAGGCATGTGGGCGCGGACGGTGACCTCAGCGGCGACCGGACCGCACGCTCTTGGCGGATTAGTGACATCGTACCTCCGGCGTCAGGCTGCAAACATCTGCATACAGAACAAATGGTTGGGTCCAGAAAGCCCGCTTGACGGGAGGGGTGTGTGTGTGTGGGGGGTGTTCTTTCAGCGAGGGACAATAAGGACGTTCAGTTCTGTTTATGTTGTTAGCATTTGCACTTTCAGTGCCATTACAGGTCAGGTTGAACTCCATGCTAGTGAAGCACAAATATGGATGGAAAATGTATACTTAAGCTCCTTAAGGAAAGTGTTTCCACGTAGTCTAAAAATCACCGTGTACGGAGTTAAGAAAGCTGAGTTTTAAATACAACCCAAGTATTATTGTAGGAATAAGGGGCAAATGAACATGTATATAAATCTTCCTCAGGTCTAGAAGGACCATTCATCAATGTTTACATTCGGACGGGAGCCCAAAAAAATGTGGAATATGCGGGTGTAGTTTTCAAAGGTGATCACCAGGTGGCAGTGTGGAAACAGCCCGGACAGCTGCACTTTGCAAACTCGGCGATGAGAAGGCTTCGCAGGCGAGTGGATCAGAGGCAACAGTGGATTAGAACCTAATTAGAGAGCAAAGCCTTGATGTCTGACCCTGAGCACAAAGGCGGGGCATCTATATCACATAGAAAAGAAACACTCTGTCCTAAAAGTGACTCGACACTCTCACCAAAATGCTGCAGCGTCAGGGAGGTCATTTTTATTAGAACGTCTGTGACTGTAGTGGATGGGTAGTTGTTCAGGTATCTGAATCACTCCGCACCAGTGCAGGGTCAGTGACCTTCGCCTGATGCTGGTATGATACAGAGGACAGCCTCAAGGTGGTCATCTCACAACACGCTCCAATGTTAGCCATCATGTACAAAGCTGACCTGCAGGGCCACAGCCGCGAGAGGGACAATCCTGATGTCCCTATGGCAGCAAGCACCTCTCTCTCACTCTCACACACACCAGTGCTGACGTCACCCCTGCATGTGACCGAATCCAGGGATTTGTGTCCAACAGAGCACCACTAACTCAGGTCAATGGCTCTGTTCACACTCAACACAGGTCACAGGCATTCAGCTAGAGCATTTATGCCCAACAGCGCCATCCTATGGCTCCATGTAAGCATGACGCCATCTCATTTATATGTACGCAAACACACAGTAAAACGACACACTTAGTCCCTTCAGTAAAGTCTGACTTGCTGAGTAGTACAGTGGATATTCCAGCCACAGGATCTGAGTCGCTAACGTCTAGATCGAGTGGGAGAGAGAGGGTTAAATCTGTTTAAAACCTGGTAAACACCACAAATTCAATGCACTAAAAGCGAAGAAACAACCCAGGCATACATATTGCATAAATAATGATTATATTTGGGGGGGGGGTCTCATGGTGAACCGACATGTTTAAGTGCCATAGCAGCAACCCGTCTCTGGATCCCCACCCTCAAGTGCTACTCCACATGCCCACAGACCCCAGGCTCAGGTTATAAAGAGCCAACGGGAAATAAAGAGCCACTTCCAGTGGTCAGATGCAGAAAACAGCCTCCCATACAGACACTGACATGAACTTCAGGTTCACTGGCATGTTTACCCATTATGCTCCATGGTGAATGATGCAAAACTTGAACTTCCGTAAGACCTGGGCCCCGTACTACAAAGCGGGGTTACTGGCTTATCGGGGTAACTTGTTGGATTTAAGGTAGTCTGGGCAAAATGTAAGTCAACGAATATTAAGTCCATTTAAACTGTGGTACCTTAAATCCGACAAGTTACCCCGATAAGCCAGTGACCCCCGCTTCGTAGTACAGGCCACAGGAGGGTGTTCCCCAAAGCAGCATTTCTCAGTCAGCTGAGTTAAATTAAGCTAGAAGTAATGATTGTCATTGAGAGCTTAGGTAAGGATCATTCCTATTGAATAATTATGACTTCCAGCTTAAGTTAACCCAGCTGACGGCGAAATCCTGCCTCGTGGAACACCCTGCTGAGCAGAAACAAACAACAACAACTCCATCTGTTTACCACCCCCAACCAAGTGAAGAAACAGCTGAGGGTCTTAAAGAGCATCTGGTTTGGGTTTTAGTGCTCTCATCCGTTAAGCGTGTGGGCTTGAGATCTCACAGAACACTATTATAAACACTCCAGTGTAAAGCACAGAACCAGCAAGAGGTTATCATCTTCAGCACAGGGTCCTCCTCCCTGAAGCACCAGCAAACGGTCATCTACACAGATATCGGTTATCAAGAACTCCCGCCCAGGAATTAATTATGCATGTATGCATCTTTCCATCCATCCATCTATTCATTATAAATTATAAGACGTCTCTGAACGGCTGTGCTTCCGAACTGCTGATATAACAGAAAATCTATGGGCCAGAGAACCATCAGCAAGCTACCAAGGGGTCCGTGCCTGCACTCGCTCCGGCAAAGGGCTCATTTTTAGTATGGCACAGTGAGAAAAGAGAAGAAACAGCCCAGACGCAGAGCTATGAGACTGCCGTATAAATAATCCATGAGGAGAAAAACGCAGGCCAGTTAATGTGCATCATCCTCCAGTGACCTGGCAGTGAACTGCAGGCCAGAGAATTAGCAGGGTTAGGGCTAGTAAAGGAGGGCAAGGGCTTTTAATAAAGGGTTAGGACTGGTGAAGGAGGATTAGAGTTAATAAGGGCTGATGGTCCCTTAAAGTCAGAATGTAGCGTCTCTCTCAGGGCACAACCTGAATTACAGTCCTCCGTGTTCAGGTCCAAATGGACCGGGCTAGATTTGCCAACTTGGCCAGAACTTAGCTTCTCGGTAGCCGGTACTGATGGGCGTTAAGGTTACTGACCATCGACAATGGAAACACTTCATAGGTGACCAGAGTTCAGCCAGTCGGGGAGGGGGGGGGGGGGGTTACTGCACAGGCCCAGTCTGCCCCCCAGGCCCCCGGCCAACTAATACAGGATGAAGACCATGAGCCAAGTCCCATTCTTCAAGTCAACTTTATTCACATTTAAAATATGCCAAGGTCTACCGACGGCCCCAGTCTCAGCGGGACAGACAGGAGGGCGGAAAGCGAGATCCGGCAGGAAGTATGAGAGCCATGTCGATGCTGATCGGAACGGAAGGGCAGCACTAAATGTCGTCTAGTGCAGCCACTAAATGAGGGACAGAAACAGCAGCAGACAGATAAGCGAACGGCGACCCACAGTATAGGGTGGGTCACGACCCGAACCCTGACAATGAGCGCAGTGGACCGGGACAGGGGGTGTTACTAAGCCATATTAAAAAGGTTTCAGACCAGATGAAGCGCATTTAAAAGTTAAAAAACAAACATGAGTCCAGGGTGGCACAGCTCTGTGAGAGACTGCAGAGGGGGGGTGCAGCCGCCCTTGGTGTTGGATGGGGTTAACACACGCTGCTCGGATCCATCCGGAAGCTTCTGGCCGCTGTCACACATGGGCTGGCTCTGAAATCCTCACTGAAGTCCAGGACATACTTTAAGAAAAAATATATACACACGTCGAGCTCCTTGGGCCCCCCTCTGTGTAGCTGTGTAGGGCTGGTGTGCTTCCTAAACTGTTCATGGACACGGGGGTGGGGGGCCCAGAGTTTGGATATGACCGCAGAACAATAATTTAAAATATTAAAAAGTAAACAAGTCTCTAAATGTAAACAAGCCCTACCCCCCACTGCTCCCAGCGCCTCTGCATGCACCGAGCCTCTGCCTAGTATTTCCATGCTCTACCCCTCCCCACAGTCTCGGGCCTTGATCGCCGCTCCCCCTGGTGGTCGTCACTGGTACTGGAGGTATTTCTTCAGGGACTGGGGCAGAGGAAGTGTCTCTATCTGGTTGAGGCGATCTCGGCCGAGGGCGAGGCGGGCTGCCCGGCGGCACAGGTCCATGAGGGGGAGGGGCTCCGCTGGAAGGAGGGAACAGAGGAGGGGGAGAGAGAGATGGAAGGGAAAACCATTAGCAACACCAAACCCAGATTTGCAGACTCACTCTGCCAAAGTTGGATTCCTTGGGATCAGTTGA
Source organism: Paramormyrops kingsleyae (assembly GCF_048594095.1). Taxonomy (NCBI): domain Eukaryota; kingdom Metazoa; phylum Chordata; class Actinopteri; order Osteoglossiformes; family Mormyridae; genus Paramormyrops; species Paramormyrops kingsleyae. The sequence continues at coordinate 17,522,175 of NC_132813.1, forward strand.
GTATCATCAATGCTAACAGGAAGTGACACAACTGGCTACGGGTAACAAGAAGTGAGCGAGCAGGATGTTAGATACCCCCCCAACCCCCATTAGAGGGCACTTGACAACCATGGCCTAGAATCGCGTACGTTACTTTACACGTTGGTGCGTTCTGTCGACGGCAGCCCTGGTTCAGCAGCCTCTCCGCGTCCAAATCCTCAAACAGCCAACCCATGGCCGCCCCCTACTCAGGCTCCAAAAAGCTACTGGCAGACCTCTGTGGCATCCTCTGGAAGCTTCGGCAACAAGGCTCAAGGAATGGATAGACACAGATCAAGGACATAACTGGTCTTCATGAGGAGGAGGAAGACAGGAGGAGGGGTGGTACGAGGCGGGACGCACCCAGAATACTAATGAAGCCCTCGGCCATGGCGCCACTGGACAAACGGACCTGTTCTGACCCATTCACACCGCGGCTCCCTGCAGATTCACATTGAGCGTCTATTAGGGAGTTTATCTCTTGACCTTAAAGCATCATGCTATTTTACACCATACAATATGATAGCATGCCCACACATGAACACTGCTAGAAGAGGAGGTGAAGGAGTAACACGCGAGATGGAGTTCCAAAAGCGTGCTCCCCCAGAGGGAACCAACTCCATAAATACTGATATCAGTGCACAGCCTTATTAATACTTATTCAGGAGGGGTCACTCCCAAAAACTGTGGCATTCCTTCACAAAGAGGAACTGTGAACAGAGTCCCAGCAGAGGAGTCCCAGCAGAGGAGTCCCAGCAGAGGAGTCCCAGCAGAGGAGTCCCAGCAGAGGAGTCCCAGCAGAGGAGTCCCAGCAGAGGAGTCCCAGCAGAGGAGTCCCAGCAGAGGAGTCCCAGCAGAGGAGTCCCAGCAGAGGAGTCCCAGCAGAGTCCCCGCTCTCCAAATAAGAACATGGGCCCCCGCTGGCAACTTAAAAAGACTCTGGAAATATGCAGAGTTTGCAGACATGGCAGAGCAGAGCGCTAAGCCATGGCGGATCAGAACACCACTGCCGCGTCACACCAAACACGGCTCCTCACCAAACACGGCTCCTCACCAAACACGGCTCCTCACCAAACACGGCTCCTCACCAAACACGGCTCCTCACCAAACACGGCTCCTCACCAAACACGGCTCCTCACCAAACACGGCTCCTCACCAAACACGGCTCCTCACCGGCTGCAAACTGTCAAGGCTGCATGCAACTCAGCTCTCACTCAGAACTGGCCGGGTCGCTCATTACTGACCAAACTGAACTGTGTTTAAAATTGCAGTCAGTGGAAAGAAATGGAGGCTGAGATGATCACCAGTGTGTGTGTGTGTGTGGGGATTGGGTCTGTGTCACAAACACAACCATGACCCCCTCCCCCCTCCCCGACATAACCACCCCATTCAAATGGAGCAAGCCACGATCGATACCATGACCCCGAGGTTGCTGGCCGCAGTGCCCACGGACACCCTGGGGCGTGGTGCCGCGATTAAGCACACCACCCAATCCCACCGGCTGTAATGAGCTCTACGGCGCCGGCCAGTTTAATGCCCTGGTGTTTTTCATTTGGACACAATGGGACGGGTCATTAAAGTGGGTAATTCAGAGGCACGGGGTGCGATTCGTCAGTGCGACGGGAAATGGGACCAGTGGCCCGGCAGGATCCACGAACATACCGGATCATACCGGAACAGGTGACGCTGCAGATCTGTTAGCAGCGGAAGCATGGCGCAGCGGATTAGCAGCCCTGACCAGGCAGAAACAGTCAGGATACAAAAATCATAACGCAGCAGGCTTAGGGTTATGGGACGGATGGGACTCCACCATCATCATCATCATCATCATCATCATCATCAGAGCTGCTGTGAGGCAGGGTATCATGCATGGAGCACAGAGACAGACAGAACCACGACTCAAACCCCATAAAGAACCAAGTGTGAAACTGGGGCTGTGTGCATTTTTTGGGAGGCGGCAGTCAGTTTAATCTGGGAGTCCGTGTGAGCTGGAACTGAGACCATGCAGCTAACCCCCCCCCCCCCACACACACACACACACACACACACACACACACACACACACACACACACACACACGCACACGCACACGATGGCTAACGTGAGCTAATTTTCTTCGCGTGATTAAGGCTTCGCCTGTGGTTCTGGAGAGTTCTCTGCATAGATATGCCAGCTCCCCGGCTACTTGGCCGGCACGCAAGAACATTCCGAATAAATAACGCAATGAAAGCCGGCACATTTCCGGCAACAGACTTCGCCGTGTGGTTTCGGTACCTGGTCCTGCTGCTCGGCGTTCCTGCCGACGGAGCTGGCCGGCCACACGCTACACGGGCCGCCCACACGCTACACGGGCCGCACCCCGCCCCAGCGGGATCACCAGCAGCTGACACGAGCTCCTCTGACACAAAGCCACTCTGACAAAGACCAGAGACAATTCCCAGTGTGAATAGGAAATATTCCCTTCCCGACACCATCATCCATTTTCCCATATTCTGGGCTTGCTGGGGGTCATTAAAAGGAATGAAAATCTGTCCTCATAGCAACCAGCATCCTGAAGGGGGGGATTCAGCACCAACGGCAGAGCGGCGCAGTATGGAAAAACAACAGCAACAGTGAAGTTGTACAATCTGCCCCCCAGTTCCTCATCAAAACTGAACCGTAGGCAGTCCGACCTTATAAGCAGCGGGAGCAAAATCACTAGGGATAGACTGTAAAGGGACAAACTGGGCATGAGTCTAATACAGAACTGAGGATAAAAATATCCCAGCCTGGCTTTTAGGAAATCCAAGACGTTGTAGCCAGCAGAGGTCTCATTAGATGCAACGGCAATGGGAAGGATGGGAGAGGGACGGGCGAGTCCGTTTAATTGTGGAGAGACAGACTAAGCCAGGTCTCACTGGACAGATCAGCAGCAGGACTGAGGGAGGCCGGAAAGGACGGCACAATCCACAGCATCATTAATCATTCATCTCCACTGAGACAGCATAATGGATTTAGCCGTACAGAAAACCACAGCAGCCAATCCCAGGAGGCGACAGAGTAGCCAATCGGGCGCCAGCCTGACCTGGCCCGCCCTTCTGCAGCAGGGCTCCACGGCAACCTGGTCCAAGCTTCAGTCTTTTCTGTCATGTCTCTCCTGGCACTCTGGCTGTGGGCCTTTACCATAGCTATGCTTATTAAGGCTTGGCAGGGGGGTCGGGGTGGGGGGGGAGGCGTCTCTGGGTGAGATGGGCATACACCAATGAGACGGGATTGGTCAGGAGGAGGAAACAAAGGCATGATGTTCAGCGCCATTCCACTGCTGGAAAGAGTGGAAATACCTCCCACTGACACACTATCCGATGCCGACCCCAGGCGGGGGGGTAGGTCGCATCCCAACAGGAGCTGATGGAGCTGTTTTGAAGGCAGTTACCAGGCTGCTCCACCAAGTTCTGATGGGTGAATGCGATGGACTCCCAATTTTCCTGACAAATGCTTAATCAGCATTAACCAACAGCGATCAGCGTCACCCCGACAGCGATCAGCGTCACCCCGACAGCGATCAGCGTCACCCCGACAGCGATCAGCGTCAATTCACAACAATCAGTGTGACCTGCATGGACTTCAAGCGGACTGGGATACGCTGGTTCTTCCGTCGCAGAGGACAGATCCTAGAGCTGAAGAAACCGCTTGGTGAGGAACGAAAACACAGCTGGAACAGAGACCCGCACGTGTAGTTAAAACCCCAGAGCCTTTAATCGAAGTAAGACCTCTGTAAGAGTAAAGTGACACCGTTAGAGACCTGCAAGAGAGCCTGAAAATGCTGATCTGAGCAGGCAGGAGCAGAGAAGGCAGGACTGACCCAGTAACCTCAGGACCCTTAATGTCACCCGAAGATCAGGGGGATGAGGTCATATGCCAGTCACAGGTGGGAACAGCCATTAGCCAGCTAGCTCACCCACCCCCTCCTCTGGTGATATAGGGGGCGGGGGGCAGTTCACTGAGGAGGAGCGGTAAGAGGATGCGTTAATGCACCCCCAGCCAGGGTGGAGGCAGGGCAGGGCAGGGCAAGTCATTTCTTCTTAGACTGGGACTGATGGAAAACAAGCATCTGTAAGATCTGGTCAAACTCAGAAAGGGGGGGGCATGTGGGAGGAGAGACAAGCGTGTGTGTCAATCACGGACTCCCACGACCCCCAATCCCCGTCTGTACCGGAAAGGCAGCTTGTGACGGCATAAGTGTGACAGCGGCAGCTTAAACTCAGGGCTGCTAGCAAGTAACAGCCCTGGGTAACATGGGGAGAGGATGCAGCTCCATTCAGGCGGCAGGGAAGAAAATAAATAAAAAATGTTAGCGATACACCCCCCTCCTGGGGAAGCCGACATACAAGCCACAACCCCCCATGCTGGACTTCAACAAAATGACAAACTGCACTTTAAAAAAAAAAAAAAAAAAAAAAAAAAAAAAACCTGCATCTAATATTTCCAGTTTGAGGACTGAAGCAGTGAAGGAGCCACTGCCCCCCCCCCCCCAAAGCTGGCCAACCGTCAGCTGCAATGACAGCTCCAGGACAACAAAACTGCAAGGAGGAGAAAAAAAAAAAAAAAAAAGTATGTTTCAGTTATGGAAGGTGATCATATCTGCTTTTGGTGTAGCAGAATAGCCTCACACACACACACACACACACACACACACACAGTTATACTCAAATCTTTGTGGGAACGGCCTGTGCATTTCTATGGGCAAAACCCTAATCCCAACTTTAACCCCTATCCAGCCCTAACCTTAACCATAACTGACCAAACAAAATAATTTTTAGTTTTTTTTTCAAATCTTTATAAAATTGAAATTCAAATGTCCCCACAATGTAATGTATAACTGACACAGACAGTTAAGTTCACATCTTTCACCGTTTACACAGGCAATGCCAGAACTCCCAGCTACCCCGGGTCACGCAGGGGTCAAGCCATCTGGCACTGCCGCCCCCCCCCCCCCCGGCATGCAGCCACGCGATACCCTGGCGAGTAGGTGACCTCTGCCCTCTCATAGGGGTCAGAAGCAAGGCTGGGGGGTGCTACAAAATAAACAGTGGCGTGGGGAGGGGGATGTCACGGCTCTGCCATTTTCTGGGGGGGGGGGGGGGGCACTTGCCATGCTTATACAGAAGCCAACCGGGCCCCCCCTCAAAACGAGTAATTCATAAGTCTGGCAGAGAGCCGGGGCCTCGATCGCCCCTCGCACAGCAGAGAGAGAGCAGAGTGCAGACCCTACGAGGGAGACAGACTCTGAAAGCCACAGGAGTACAAGGCTGGACTGTACAGCAGCGAGGAACCTGAACCATGGAGGGCCGGCGTGGCTGCGGCTTTTCAGGATGACCTCAGTCAGCCAATAAAGCAGCGGTTCTCAATGCCCATTGTTATTGGCTGATCCCAAAAAACCCACACCCTCACTGGCCTCAGGCAGATGACGTCACACCCTGTCACTCACCAGTAAACCCTCAGATGATCACGGTCCCCCCATTGGGTTGCTCGCTGCCAAATCAGATGAGCTGGAGGCCCATGGGGAGATCCAGAAGGTTTCCAAAGTTTCAATCCTGTGTGCAATGACAGACCGAGAACATGAACCCAGGGGGCGCTAGGGCCCTGAGGGGGAGGGGGGTTGGTGGAACCCAAGTAATTCAGGATTGCACTGTGAAAAGTGAGGCTCTGGCTTTCCCAGCCTTCTCAAAAGATGGAATTATGGGTAATGACAACACAGAAGGGAATAACAGCGGTTACCCAGATTGGGGCCACACAACACGGGCCATCACAGTGAAGGGTTCGATTGTACCAGATGTGTCAGATACGACTGTGGTCTCGCGGGCCGGGCAAGGCCAGACGCAGAACGCCATCATCGGGAGGGACGGCTGGAAAATATGTCCTGACTACGTTTGTTTCTCCTAACAGCAGCTCAGTGCTTTCAGTCCCGATGCATTCTGGGAGTTTCTATATTCAGCTCTGCCCGCTTCACGCCAAAGAGCTTTTCCGCCACGTCCTGAATCTCAGGGGCAGCTCATCTAATCTCCTGCTGGGGGGGTTGCAAACCCATTACAGCCCAGACTGTAACTTAGTCTCTTGAGCTGCGACAATATACTTGCCCCCCCCCCGCTGCACTCTCACCCACACTAAGCGTGTATTACAGATCACCCCTCAGCACCAGAAGGGGGCAGAGTGGGTCTGTTTCCAAGGCTTTATCCTGGGAGCAGTGGAGTGGGACAGTGGATTCCCTGTCACCATAGATACAAGCCACTATAAAAATACATTCATCATACAAACTGGCGCACCCCCTAAAACACTACAACACAAGGAAAAATGGGATAATGGGGGAAGAGGAGACCCCTGGCTGTTGTCAGTGTTATTTAAAGCAGTTCCTTAATTCAGACTCTGGGGGCAGCATTTCATTTATTGGATATAGAGTAGTCATGCTAGGGGCGAACACATCGGTTAGATCCCCGTGTTAGCCACACTACCCGGGTAACATGCCTCTCAGACTGGATGCGCTGTTGGACTGATAGGTGGGGACAGAATGCCCCCCCCCAGCCCTATGGACACAATATCTCCCAGTACACAGCATCAGTATCATGTACAAACTAAATGAGGGAGGCTGGACCTTCTGGAGTCTGATCCTCAGGGGTCCAGGCCGATCCTTTCGGCTGCCCATCAGCCACTCTGAGTTTGGGCAGGTGCCGACTGGCCATCAGGAAATTCTGGAAGTTTCCCATTGGGCCAGTCTAACTAGAGCCAGTCTGTGGCTAAATATACCAATGGGACCCCCCCAGTCAATGGCAAAATATCCATTTGGGGCCCTTTGAGAGCAAATTCCCGGTCTGCTATTTATTGCCTGTCTGCCCCTGGGTTTGGGGCTGACCCTAGGACACTCATGGTACCTCTACACCTGGGCAGCGATGTACCCACCGCAGTACCCACCGCTGTACCCAGGCAGGAAAGAAGCCCCCGGTGGGAGAGCCTCAGGACCCAGAAAATGATGGAGTAATCTAGGATAAAACTCAATAGGTCTGCTTCCCATCTCCCTGGCCCTTAGGAAACATTTTTGATTAAACGGCATCGTCTCCCATTTCTCTGTGCTCCTTAAAGTAAAATATGCCAGGATCGAGGCGTCACGCTTCCCCTGAGCTCAGGGTGGCCTCACCTCCAGCGAGTAACGTGGTTAAATAAAACGCCCTTTTTCCATGAAGGTCTGCCAGCCGACCGCCACAGCCAGACTCTCAGATCAGCCATCTTTATCGGGGGCTGCTTTTCCCATGACCCCCCCACTGTGCCTGTGAACTGTAAATGACCTTGAGAACAACAAACAACTCCTTAAATCCTGCCGGGGGGGAGGGAGGGAACCCAGCTGCGTTCCGTGGCGGCCGGTTCCATTTCCGGAGATCACAGAACCGCTGTGTCCGTTGGCGGCGTTTCCTTTTGACCAGACTGCGACAGAGTTCAGCACGCCAGAAATGGCGTATTGGGGGGGGTCACCACTCCACAAGGGGAGTGGCAGGTGAGCATTAGAGCATTCTCAACGCTTTAGAGAAAGAGAATCCCTGTCTTCAGAGAGGGGAACACAGGACCATGCGGGGGTGTATCAGGCAGCAGCACAACGCTGATAAGGCTGGAGGGGCGACCAGCTGATTCAGATCACGCTCTGTGGCAGAAATGCTGACCCAGCGCTGGCACTGGCCGATTTTAGGCCCCGAGGACGGTCTCCCGCAGGGAAGCGATGTGTAACCATCCTCCAGGGCCGTTTAACCAAGCGCACGCCTGCCACCTCCCATTTCCCAGGCAACAAAACGGGATTTCTGCTGAGTTTGTCTTTTGGTTGAGACCCTCTGACATCCCAAGAGGCTGATGGATCACAAAAGTGCCGAAGGTGGTCAGTGTGGAGTTACTGGATACTGGTTTCTCCGCTCTGCCCTGGCAGGGTGAAATGCATGCTGGGAAGTGACAGGAGAGGGGAAGTCATGGGGAGAGATGGCAGAGGGTGACATGCCTTCTAACTCGCAGACACCTACAGGACACTAAACACTGTCTTCCATGGACCAGCAGCCTGACCTGGGAGCCCCAACGTAAATCTGGGGGGGGGGCTGAGAAAACTAACATTAGCAGGCTGGGAGACACGTCGCACACGCTAAGATTAGCTGACAGACGGCACTCAGACACTAACCCCCCCCCCCCCCCCCCCAGTTACGGGGGTGGGACGCTCAGCCATCCGAGGCTGAGATTCATCCGGTTGTTTCATCAGGCTCATTGTAAGCAGCCCCCCTCCCCCAGTAGTTTCCACAGTGACTCTGTACAGTAATTGTGCCGCCAAATATTACAGAGGCTTAGCTGGGGGGGGGGGGCGTGAAATTGCCCAAGAAACAAAAGTTCCAAACGTCATGAACATCTCCCCATGAAGAATCGGAGATGCGGTCACACTCTGCCTAGGCTGCATATAATGCTGCCGCTTCTGGAAAGATCTGCAAAGAACTGTAATGGGACCCGAATGAACAGTGAACCCCATCGGCACAAACAGGCCCTGGGGCGGGGGGGGGGGGGATAGGATGGGGCAGAGTAAGATTCTTTTAAAAACAAGGCCTTTTCCATTCCATGAAGCAGCCATCCTTTCGGAATTCCATCCTCCCCACTGGACCTCCCACACCCCGCTAAAAAGGAGGTCAATAGATTATGTGAGCGGAACTTAAGTGAAGATGGTTTATATTCAGGCAGTTGGCGAATTTGTGCAGGAGATGTGTAGTAATGAAGACCACATGATACGCGGGAGGGGAGGGGTTAGTGCGGTGGGGGAGAAAACCTCCATAATGCCCAGCCTGTCAATACCACTCAGGCCAAATATTACCTCAGAAATCAAAGCCTCCTTCAGACAGCAACAAGGGGGTTCAGAGCTGCCAGCGTTCGATTATGGGACCAGGAGAAAGAAAATAGGTTTTGGTACCCCCAAAATGGATGGGGGGGGTGTCATTTAAACACAGAAGTGGGCTGTTTCAGGATGCCCACTGGCAGAAAAACAAAGAACAGAGGTCTGGGATTGTAAAGAGTCTGGCATCTGACCGTTCGGGAATTCTCAGAGCCCTGTTAAGGGAACATGATTATACAACTGAGGGGAACCTAGACCAAACACGGCGGCGGGTGGGAGACTGGACACCAGGTGAAGCAGCGGTACGCTCTAATACTGCCGGCGGTGGGGACAGGAGAGCGGCCAGGCCGTGGGAGGGAACATTCCAGAAGCCACGTGACGGCCTGTCAGCCTGAAAGCCAGGCCGCTTCACGGGCTTTCTAAAAAACGGAGTGGAATCGTGCCGGGGCAATAAAACGTTAATGTCCGTAAGCGCAGGAGGTCAAATTAATCAAAACGGAACACTTCAAAATCAAAGGGTCCAGCATCAAGCACAAAGCAGAGACCCAGCGGCAGCAGCAGGGCCCAGGCACTCTCACAAGCACATACAGCCCATAATAAGCACCAGCGGCAGGGACCAGCGTTCCAGACTCACGTAAACCCAGTGACCCGCACAGCTGTTTATACAGGGATACACATCTGGCACGACCTGCTCGGAGTGTTTCCCAGATGGGAGAGATCTCAGGCTTTGCCAGCAGGGGGCGCAGACAGAGTCCAGCATCACAAGGTGGAGCAAACACATGTATGTGTTTGTGCGTGCGCTTGGGGGGGGGGGTCATGCGATTCCTAGGGGGGCGTGTGCCATTCAGTGCGAGGGATTTATCCTGCGTTCCATTTGCCTTGGGATCCGATTTTCTGCTAAAAACTCGGGGAAAACCCGTTCAATTTGCCACAGGAGTAGCAATACCATGGACCCATGTGAAAAAGCAAGATTTTTTGCTTAGCCGGACAACTTGTTGGATTTAAGGTTTAAAGTTTAGTTTAAAGTTTAAATTGCCTTTATCTTCGTTCACTTACAATTAGCCCGAACTACCTTAAATCCTACAAATAATCCGACAAATCAAAAAATCCAATTCTAGCCCGGTTAATTGGTAGCCATTGTTAGAAATATCACTTGATAACACATTACGCGCATCGCTTTACATATAAAACTCCATAGCAACACATCCACAGATAAGTTGGACGGTATAGCGTGTGCGACCGATTTAATGAGCCACAAATGAGAAGTAGTGCTTAAACAGTATAAAACTACAACTTTCCCTTCTGTTGATAAAAGGTGCATCCATCTTGGATTCTGAACTCGGGATCCTCTGTCCTGTCCGAGATATTTCTCCGATCTCCGAGAAACGGGAGCGCGCATGTCGTCAATTCCGGCTTCAGAACTCGGAATCAGAGTTCCGAGGGCAAACTGAACGCACCATTATACCTCCTCTCTGCCTTCGTTTGGGGCTCCCTGGCTGAAACAGAAGTTCAGCCATATTACAAGCTTAATAGGACCTTCTCACAACCCACGTTCTCCTCCTGCATCTGACGACCGAGTTCCTGCACTCAGCTGCTCACAGACATACTCACTCTCCAGCTGCTTAACCCAGTTCTGAACTCATTATCCGGACCCAGACAGCGATGGGAGACCACACTGGAGTCAGAGATATTGGCAGGGTGGATAACAGGCTCTGCAGAAGCTGCCTGGGACCAAACCTGGATCATCTGGGAGCCGAGAATGGCAGGAGTTTTTCTAAAGCTACTGGAATGTTTACCATGCCAGTGCGTGTGTGTGTGGGAGGGGGATCCACTGTGACCCCACCCCCCTACCTGTGGCTCGAGAAATACGTGACTCAACAGCGGTAGGGTGAGAGGGAGACACCATTATCACAGCATGACATCATAGAAATGCCGGCACACTGTCTGCAGAGGGGCTTGGCCCCACCCCAGAGAAGCAAGGGGCAGGCTCACAGAGGATTGGGGAGGGGCAGTAGACCACTAACACCCAGGGGATTCTCGGCCCCATGTCCAGGAGGTTTCAGCACCAATGAGGCTGAGATCTGCATCCACATGTGTGTGGACACCCACAACCCTGGTGTTAGCTGGACAATCACGGCAGTTTCACTAGTGAAAACACAGAGCCTTAAAAGGAGAACACCCCCAACCCCCCCTGACTGAACGGACATGCGGGAATATCGATCCGCGCTCGGGGTAACGAATCAGCAGAGTCCTTCAGAGGAGGAAATTCAGTAGGATTCAGCGATTTTGAGAAGTAAAAACACTGCACTCATTTCCGCTCTTTTCTCTTACTTGATGGAAACCCAACCCCCACCCACCCACCGACTCCATACTAACTGCACAGTACACAGTTTGTGCGGCACTATGTTGGGGGGTTGCACTTACGGTCCAGGCCATTGATGTAGCGCATGGTGATCTCGCAGTGCCCCCACACTGCGCTGACGACGGGGTACAGCTTCTTGCCCTTGAGCCCCCTGAAGGCCACACCCAGGTACTGGCCGTCCACCATGAAGCTAAGCGTGCCCTCGTCCATGTCCAGCACCACCAGCAGCGACTCGGGCAGCACAAAGGTCTCCTCCGGCTGCAGGAAGGCGGGGTAGCTGGCTGCGGCCGCCGGCCCACGGTTCTTGCTGTCGTGGTAGAGCTTGTTCCGACCCAAGTCCCACCCCCAGGATTCTGCGTCACTCCCCACCAGAGCAGTGTAGCCCACCGAGTGCAGCGGGGCTGCCACAGTGGCCACGCCCACCACGGCATGCGTGCCGCGCTGCCGGGCAGGCCACTGGACGTGCCAGGCGTGCAGGCCGCGCACATGGCCCACGCGGCCCCGGATGCAGTCCGTGCTCTGGGCCACCGGGTGGCGGTGGAAGGTGAGCCGGTCGTCCTCCTTGACGAAGATGTTGAGGGAGCGGTCGTCCGGGTTCCAGGCGTGCTGCAGCTGCACCGCGGCCGGTGCCGGCGGCATGTCCAGCAGCAGGTCCAGCCGCGCCGGACGGCAGAAGTCAGGCCCGCTCAGCTCCCTCCTGGCGGGCCGCAAGGCGGGCTCGCCCCGCGCGTCCACGGCCTTGATGCTGCCGGAGATCTTCTGGCCCATGGTGCCGCGGCTGGCACGGCAAGGCCCACGAGCTCTGAGGCGGTCGCCGTTACCTCATCGGGGGGGAGGGGGGGCTCGTGGCTCCGTCACAGGAAGCAGGCTCCTTCGGGGGAGGGAGAGAAGAGACACCGTGAGCAGTGATACAAAGCTCACAACGCAGCAGGGGCGGCACGGACAGACTGCGACAGACGCCCCCCCCCCCCCCCCCAACCCCACCCACAGACTAAACAGGGAAGGAATCACGGACAGGGCCACAAAACACTCAGCACCCCACCCTCACTGACTGAGGAGAGAGAACTCAGAAAAGGGGCAGGAAACCAACAAAACAAAGTTAGAGATTTAGAGTCATGCCCCCCCCCCCCAAAACAGCAGGCAGCATCCAACCGCTGCCACAGATGGGGAGGAAACGCCAGGGTCACCGTCGCGGGCATCAGATAAGCAGTCAGACCTAGTTACTGTTCCCTGTTTTTTTATTTATATATATTTATATATATATATATAAAAAAAATGTGCACGCTCACGCACATCACCAACCCTGTTGTTATGGATCCTGGCAGGCTGCTTTGTGTTTTCCAGGAATTAAACCCCCCCCCCCCCCGTGACGAGGCCATGAGGTCAGATGCAGTCTGAGGCTAAGTAACAGGAAGGAAGGAGAGCGACAGAGACGGGGCGAGAGACAAAGACTCCTGTACGTGTGAGTGCCGGTACACCTATGCTACTTATCACCGTTTTCACGCCTTAGTTTGGAACGCAGTCTCAAGTTCGTGCTGTCCCACAGGCCGAAAATCAGAAAATGTGAAGGCAGTGTCATGATGGGGGGGTTAGAGACAGGCCGTCAGACCCCAGAGCAGAGGCAGTGTCGCGATGGGAAGCGGATCTCAGGCACACGCTGTCCAGGAGACGGGGGTCACGCTGACGTCTGCAGGTATCAGATAACCCCCGACACCCCCCACCTCCATCAAAGCTGATACACTTCAAAGCCCAAAGAAATACAGCCCCTCCCCCCTCCGCCCGGGTACATTCCAACCCCCTTGGTCATGCAGTACGTGCGTACCCATGTGAGCCAACTGTATCACTGCTGATCAAAGTGCCCCCCCCTCCCCCGGGGACACGATGCGTGCGGGAGCAGCCCCCCACACCCAGTGGCAAAGATGGCCATTACCCTTATTTGAACGGGTGCCGTCTGAGTTCGAACTTGGTGGGGTGGTCAGGACCGACCCAGTCTGGGGCAGTATGTTCTACAGAGGTTCATGAGACAGAGGAGTTTGGAGAGACCCCAGCTGTATGCAGGGGGGGGGGGGCAGGTCACAGCACGTCGCTCTGAGGTTTTCCATGAGTCAACCCCCTGTCAAGCGACCCACATGAGGTCTGCAGCCTGGACAAGGACGGACGGCCGTGAGCATGTGAGAGACACACGGCCTTTCAGCAGAGCCGTCCACCACGAAGAAGCCGTCGTTAGAAAGATTCTGGAATATTCCTGAGGTCAGCTAGGCCGTGCTGCATCTCATTCCATGCCGGTTTAAATCCGTCCATAAACCCTTCAAAGTGGAGCCCAGTGAAATCATGACATCAAAGGAGTGTTTCCCCACAATACCACTTACTTCTGCTCCAGAGGATACGAAAGCGGCAGGGTGACCAACGGTGCCCCCGCCTCCATTGTGGACAGGGGCAGCTGGCCAAAACTCAAAGGGGGGGCTCTTCACACAGTGCCCCCCCCCCCCAAACACTGAGGGGAATCCTTGTCTTGCCTGGAATTGCGCTATTTTTTAGCCAAGTTTCAGCGTCGCAGGATAAAGCCGCTGGCCCAGACTCGCTGCAGCAAAACACCGTCAGTCTGATCACCTTCCCTTTAATAACCTCTGCCTGTAACAGAGACACGTGGCTCTCAGGCACAAAGGCCAGGAAATTCCTCCGGCGTGACGCGGTTACACCTCCAAGGAGGTAAACAGAGGAGCGGGAGAGGCGTCTGTCTGCTTCAGGGCTGTCCTGCCCCCCCTCACAGACCATAAGACAGACCGGAACGGACGTCAAGCAGAAGATCAGGATCCAAGAAGAACATTTGAGGCCCTGTTCCCACACACACACACACACACACACACACACACACACACACACACCTCTCTGAAGGTCACACTCCATTAATCCTGTATCAGGTCAAGTTACTGAAAAGACTCGAACATTAAGACTACACCATCACTGGGATACTGTGTTAAACACTGTGCTGCCCAATAAAATGATGACAGTTTGTCTAACTCTGAAAATCATTCAGCAGAGCTATGGAGGATCGGCCCTGGTGGGATACTCCGTTATGTCGAGTTTGCTTATTATACTAACAAGTACCTCCGAGCCTGGAACCGGACCACAGATGGCAGAGACAGAACGACCTGTCTGAAAGGCTGAGCCAAAACACAGCTGCAGCGTTAACCGGCCAACAAAAGCAGAGCCATTAAACTTTATCAGCGACTTTGATCACAGACGACAGCTGTGCCAGACCTCACTAACCTTACACCACAGTGTGCACAGGCACCGTCCCGAGGTAACACCACAAACAGCCCCCCCACCCCGAGCGGCCTTACTGACGTTAAAAGTCACGAGGCGACCGGGACGGAAAGTACAGAGGTTCAGGTTTCGTCATACGGATGCCAGAAGACGGCGGAAGCCCAGACGCGCCAGCGTCCTGTGGAAGAACGGGCCGACCGCGGAACACAAGGGAGCGCGGACGGCACCCTGGGATGGATCACTTACAATAAGAACGAGTGAGTGACGCACCTTACCATCAAAGTAGGGTCAGGCTCCCTCCATCGCCGCGGGAGGCACAGCCTCCGGACACCGCAGAGCCAGTCAGAGACTGTCAGTCAGCGGGGCACGCTGGACCCCAGAGCGGGCCAAGGACTGCGCTCTACACCTATCTGCGAGCTGGAGGAGGAGAGTACCAGGCACAGGCAGACGAATGCCGCCTCCCCCTTCCCCGCCTGGCTGGCCCCCACCTCACAGCAGTAAGAAGCTTCTGAGCAGGACCGCCTCGTGGATCCGGGAAGTACCAGCTGGCGCCGTCCTGGCCGGAATGTCGGGGACGATCACGCGCAGGGGGCTCTCCCCTCGCGGTTAAGCGGGCAGGAGGACGAATGTGCCGGCGACGCACCCGGCAGAGCCGCTCCGGAGCAGCTGCTTCCCACGCTGAAAGCCGATCTGCCTGATCTCATCAGCGAGGGCTCACAGCACAGCGGCCTGGGAAAGTGGGAGGGCCGGGCCAGGCCACGCCCCCTTCCTAGCCCCATCTCTCAGGCTCCACCCCCCCATTCAAGTTTCTCAGCTACACAGAAGAGCTCACATTCAGTCTTTACCGAGAGGACGGACAAACTGGCTTCTCTCTTAGGAAATAAGACAACAAAACTAAAGTGGTTGAGGCCCTTCACAGACAGAGGGGACTTCACCTTCAACTACACCATAAACCAGGAGCATTCAACTCACGGTCCTCAAGGGCTAAGCCCTGCTGGTTTTCCAGCCTTCTTTCACCTGTGAGCCAGGTGTGAAACCTCTGACCAATCAGAATCAGTAATTATTAAACTAACTACCTGGGAGAACTGAAAACAAGGCCTGGATTTGGAATCGAGGGCCTGAATCGAATAACCCTGCCATAAACCATGACTTAACACCAGTCTAGGTCTCTGCTAGCCCTGTTTTATATAACAAAGGAACCAGAGGGAAATTTAATCAACACTGATTATTTTGAGGCCGAGATTACAGCATTCCGGGGGGGGGGGGGGGGTGCTTGACAATCCTGTAGAGGAAATTAAAGGAACATCCCCCCCTCCCCCCCTTCCAAAGGACGAAACACCATCTGGGACACTTTTACAGCTGCTTAGCTCACAGCCACAAAAGCCAGACAGCCAGTCAGAGGCAGGAAAGTGTCCTGTGAGTGAGGTCACCAACAGCGGAATGGCGGGGAAACACCCCCAGCCCCCTTTCAAGACAAGTGAAGGAAACAGCCCAGTTAGGGGGGAAACCAAGATGAGACTCTGGCAGTTTAGGACATCCAGCTGCCGAGGACAGAGGATGGGACCCCCCCCCACTGCAGAGACGTAATATTGGTAGTCAGACCTAATTACCCAGTGAGCGAGCCCTGTAAGAATGCTGCCCCCCCCATCACAGTCACCCCCGTCTCCGCACTCATAACCTACTTACCAATCACGTAATCATTTCACAATTACAGTTTCATACATTACTGCACACTGTCCATCAGAGTGGCTCAGTGAAGTGTAAATACTAAACCCTGGATTGTCAAACGGCAGGGACGGCACCCATCAGGCTATGAGAGCGGACTGGGCGCGTGCGAACCACGTGTCAGAGGCGCCCGGTCCGAATGGGAACAGGACGAGACACGGAGGTGAGGGAGCTGCCGGTGTGTCAGACAGCATCTATACGGGAGCCAGGCGCCATGGCAACACGCCACCTCCCAACACACGACCCCCGTCTCTGCCTTAAAGAGCCGGAAAAAGCGGGATTCGAAAATATCTGATGGGCGGGTTTAAACCCACCCCCCCCAAGTTACATCCTTACATCAGCAAAAGAGACAAACTGACTCCCACGGGGATCAGTGCCTTAATGTGGGAAATCCCCCCCCCCCCCGCTCTCCTTTAAGCCTGTGACAAACAGCCGTATGACCCTCACGCTCAACAGAACCTGCCCCCCTCCCCCTCCTCCGGATGCCCCCCCAGACCAGCCAGCTCCCATCCGAGGGCCTCATTGTGCCTATTTCCCTCCAGACTCGAGACCGAACCTCAAAAAAAAAAAAAGCCTGCAGACTGAGGGTCACAGCTGATGGGGAACTGAGTGTTTGGGTCACATTCCTCCACTCACTCACTTCACGGCAGAATCCGACACGCTGTTGGGAGTTAGTAATGCTAACCGCTAATGGTAATGCTGTTAGAAGTTAGTGTTAAAGGTTAGAGATGAGAGATATGGATTAACAGTTAGGGGATAGCAGTTAGTGACAGGGGTTAGCATTAAGCTTTGCACAGGTGATCCTCCCATTTGGACCCCAGCTCCATTTCTCTACTCTGTAAATACATCCTGTAACCAGACCCAGCGAATGACCCTCGTGGCAGGGATTAAATCAGGATGGACCTGCCGCTCAGCAGATCGATAGAGAAAGGGGTAGGGGGAGCTATGGGGCCACGCCTCCCCCCAGCATCGGTCTGTACGCCTTTCCCCGGGGGAGAGAATTCCAGTCAACACCATGAATATTACAGTCCATTATGCAATCCAGCAGCAGCTTCCGCCCCACATGGCTTGGGAGCTCATCGCCCCCAGGATCCTGGATGCCCCACCCCAGCCCAGCCCACCATTGTGCAGCTTACATGTCTACACCAACACAGCCACAGCGACTCACTCCTCTCCGTCTGCAGTGGAGTGGCACTTGGGAACACCCCGAAGATGCTGGGCTGGTCGCTGGGAGCGCATTGGCTCAAAGCTGTCCCCCCCCCCACCCCACCACGGGTCTGGAACCCAATGCCTGCGCCTGCAGCCCCACAAGCCCTCGCGGGGCGTCCAGCTGAAATATTCAACACCACCACCGATCCCGTTACGCATGTGGGAGCAGACAGACTCGGGTTCCGCCGCCGGGCCCGGGAACAGAACCTAGAAAGAGAGCTGAACTAATTGCACTAAGTGCTTCAATAAATCAGCGGGGGGGGGGGGGGGGTTGAGGGCACAGTCAGGTATTCAGGAGGAGAATGAAGGTCAGATGCAGACTGTCGCTGCATTTTCCTGGGTTGCTGGCATCATTCGCATAAATAGCAACTATTTTCACACTTAATGTTTTAATAGGTTTTATTTTAAGCCCTCAGGAAGTGAGAAACATCTCCCAACATGTCTGGGGCCCACGCCGAGACCCTCACGTCTGCATTCCTGAAATTGGATGCCATTAAAAGCGAGTTTCAGAAAGCTTTAGGATTCAGTAACCCAGCGTTTCCTCTGATAAAAACACGGGACAGTATTTACAGATGGAAGGGATCTTTACCGTAAATGATGCACAAATCACATGGCCTACACCTCTGGTGCAGAGGAGGAAAGGGGAAAAGCCAACATACTCAGCCTCCCGCCACAGCGAGCGCCAATCTTATACATGGGGAAATTGCACGTCTGTCATTTATGTGAGAATTGGCACTTTGCAAATCGTAACTGCCAACTGAAAAGGGCAAAGGCCCCCATCACTGGGGAATTTCACAGGATAGAGCCCCCTCCTCAGCTGAGTGCTAAATATGCATGCCCCCCCCCCCCCCCCATAACAGTGAATTCTCAAGACTGCAAATAAATCACTCCGCAACTTGCAGCATTTTTGTACTGGTGAGCAGGACGTGACGACAGGCGTGTGACTAAAGTATCTATGAATACCCAGAAGTCAGGGCGCGTTGCCACACCCACCACAGGAAGAAACATCTCCGGATCTCGGTTAGTGACCCCCCCCAGGCCAACATGTGGACCAGTCCCATCCTCCGAAAATGGCCACCTATCTGCCACTGGCTGGGGTTACGTGGCCGTCCCCTCGGCCTGGTCCAGCTGCTCAGGTCCTCAGCAACGAGGATCCCTCAGGGAAACGCGCCACATGGCCGTAATGCCGTAACCGACGCTCCCTCACAATGCAGGTAATGTGCCTCAGTGGGGGACGCCCAGAACAGCCCCAAAGCGAGATCCTGAAATAAAGATTCAATAGGCCGCACAGCAGGCAGCCCCAGGTAAAAATCGGCAGGAAAATCCCAGTTCCAAGGCAGCATGGGGGGGGGGGGGGGTGTAAATCACTCAGGTCTGTTTCCATGCATCCTATTGGTCATGCCCCAAGATAGAAAAAAGCCCCTTTCACAGTGGAAGCCCCCTAGAACCAGCCAAAACGTCGCACGGATATTTGGGGCTCGATAGACATCAGAGTAAAGAGAAGAGTAACTCAAGCTAAATCAGCAGGAGCAGGCAGCGTTCTGGGGCCAAGACGAGATCTCAATGGCTTCAAGTTACTCCGTACGGATAATCCACTTCACATGGATACTCACTGTCTGCGTTAGGAAGATGGTCTATACCCAAGTACCCAACCACCTGAGCACCAAACATGCCTCGTGACTGTTAAAGCATGCACACACACACACACACACACACACACACACACACACACACACACACACACACACACACACACACACACACACACACACACAAATCTACACCAGCTGGCCTGAGACATTCAGTCATCATGTCAACAGACAACATCCAATAGGAAACAGGAGATATTTTAAGGAGAGTCAATGCTGTGAGCTGCAGGCGGTCAATTTCCAGCTATGACAGAGAGCTCAATTGATGGGGGGACGGACAGGTTGTTCTTTCCTACTACATCCTCCTCCCGTTTCAGGCCCACCCTGTCTCACTCACCACCCCCTCCCCCTCCCCAGAGCAGGTCGAGGTGACCCACAGTCAGATCAATAAGCAACAAGAGAAGGATCTGATCTGAGGGGGGTGGTAGAGTTGAGCTAGGAGTGATGTCTCACTGCCAGCTCTCTTCCTCCTGCCCTCCCCGTCCAATCTAGCCCCCACGCTCAGCGCTATGTGGGGGAGCACTTTAGTAACCTTAAGACACAACAGACAGGCAGCGCAGGAAACGTCTGACTCAGACGTCAGGAAGCGCAGAGCCGCACCACAGAAACCTGCTTCATCACCGACGCCGTCAACAGAGCAAGAGTCAGAATTGAATGTGAGGAAGCCGGAGGAGTTCTTGCATCTCGGCACGACACACGGGGCAGGAGAGTCCCAGAGCCTTTCACACCAATTTGGAGGCTTTAAATATACTGAGGGATGCGGTGATTCCCCTACGAACAGCTCCAAAGGCTCACATTCTCACAGCATCTGCGGGAAAGCTCCGGAGCGAGAGGGGCAGGCGCTGAGGCGAGGAGCGGCTGGAGTAAATGAAAGCAAAACCGGGAGCGGAGTCAATAAAAGGGGTCTTCCCAAAAGCACAGCTCGGGGGCTGCCCCCCTCCCCCGGAGGCACAGGAACAGTGACTTTGACGGCTATTAAACGTCAGGCGCTCTCGACCACCACTGTGAGCTCAAAGACATACAGCGAAAACGACGGACCTGTCAGCGACATTACGGCGCTGCTGAACTGACAAGCGCTAACCTTAGCGATGCCGGCTTTCCAAACAAACATGCTATGCTCACAGGCTCCTAATTAGGGAAGGAAACTGTATACCTTCAGGTGCAACATGGACCTATTTATTCAGACACACAGATGGAGATTAACCAATAGGCACAGATCCCAGAAGAGCATAAGTTCGAGGCCCAAGTGTAGGCTGGCCACTGAAGCTCAGGAATGGTTGAGGAAAATCCCCCTCACACAAAGTCAGGTATACCCATCCTTATGGGGACCGCTCATTCACTTCAATGGGAAAAATGCTAACGCTAACTATGTCAACCTTAACTCCCACCCAGGCCTAACCACAACCTTAAGTAACCTAACAAAATACAAGAGTTTTTGCATTTTTAGTTTTTCATAGCAGTCACCTATAAAAAAAAAAAGAAGATAGAGTTTTTCCTTATGGGGACCAGGAAAGCAGTCCCGATAAGGGGGGGGGAAGATATGCATCACGTTATGTGTCCCCATAAGGATAGCTACACACACACACACACACACACACACACACACAGCAGCATGTGCTTACCCTACTGCAAAATCACAATTTTTTTTAATTAGATGCAGGACAGCCCCCCACCCCCGTGCTCCATGTTACAGTGCACGTTTTAGTGTACAAGGTGATCCCACTACAGGCCAGTTCTGTCATGCAAATAATGATTAGAGGAAAACTAACATGCCACTGCAGAAAGGGAAGTGCCCCGTGTGACAGCTGGCCACCTCAGGGACCATCCCCCCACCCTGATCCAGCTCGGTTTTCCAGCTGCCCTCGGAGGACAGCACTGCTGTGACGGAGCAGTCACATCACTGCCAGGTGCCTGGGCAAGACACTAAACCCCAACTGCTGCAGGAGCCAGTAGGTCCTGCAGTCCAAACCTCACCTGTGGACCAAATAGATCGACATGAATAAGGGTTGGGGGCCAAATCACACCCCCCCCAAATGCCGATTCTAACCCGACCGGCCAGTATGGAAGAGTTTCTGCATACAAACGCAGATTGTTCATTATTCAGGACAAAGGCTGTAACTCAGCAGAAGGGGATGCTGGGTAAAGTGACTTGACACTTTATGTAAGGAGGCAAAGAACAGCTGTGCACTGGCAGGGACACGTCACCTGTGTAACTGGCAGTCAGGCTTGGGGGGGGGGGCGATCAACAGCGTACGTCGCACTTCATCAGTAGACAGACAATGATTTCTGCTTTAACGGCGAGTTTGAATACAAAAAGGCTCAGATCCATTTAAAAACCATTCAGTGGAGAAAAAGGAGTCACTCTGGCAGTGAAGGTTCAAGGAAAGGCCTGAGCATACCCCCTCCCCCATCAAATCACATGAAAACACCAAGCAACATTGCCTAATAGCATGTTTAGTCCATCATCTATATGCTAATGTGAACACAACGCTGCCCCCAGTGGCTACTCTGTGCCCTTACTCCCATAATAAAGCAGTCCTCCAGCCAGGCTCCATTGCACTTTGAGAGTAATTCCAGAGGGGCGACTATGCATCTCCCGTTCTGTCAGAGAGCGTTTACACGCCAGCAAATAAATCAACTCCGCCTTTAGGGTGCAGGCTGGTGGTTTCACAGGAGACCGGATGGAGAGCATCTGCACTGAGCAGGGTCACCAGGACACCTGAAATTAGACATAGCCGTATCCCCTACAATAAAGAACCCCCACCCCCCGCCAACACTAATGGTGGTTTGCCAGAGTAGAACCTCCCAAATGAAAGTATACCACATGAAGTAGTCCTGAATTTCATTGCAAGCGCAGCTGTTAAAAATGGCCACCTCTCTCCTCGCTTGTCACAGCTTCCAGTCACAGATCACAGCCACCTCCGGCACAGCAGCAAGCCGTGACAGTGTGGCAGGGGCTTAAAGAAACATACATGTAACAGCACAATGGTGACCAATTCATGTTATATAGATACAAAGCCCCGGTTTTGCATCCCCCCCCCCCCCCAACGTCCGCTGCCAAAGTGCTAATCTGCAGCATCTGGCCGTCACACCGTTCATCACGGTGGCCACAAACCTTCACGCCAGGGGCTGCTTGTCACCTATACTCTACCTGATGTCTGACTTGTTAAATCAATTGGGAAAGGGTTTGGTAGGTTTGATCAGGAACCCCTTCAGAAGCACAAGATCAGAGCTCTGCGCCCGTCCATCTGCATCCTCCATGCCCACAAAGCCAGCTTTGCACGCAGCTGTAGGCTTTACGTGCCGCACGGAGGAAGGACTTCAGCTGGGACATGCGGTACATCATGATAAAGTCATGGCTCTGTCCGCAGCCGCGATCCCAAGCTACAAAGTCAGGATCAAGGACGGGGTCAAGTTTTGCAAGTAGCGCATGGAAACGTTAGGGAACGGCGGCTAATTTGGTTAACAAAGCGAACAACTTGTACTGCGAGAGACCCACAGATAAGGAGAAGGTGCTCGTTATATCCGTCGGACAGATGCAGCTGGTCAAAGCGAAAACGGAGATGACAAGTGTGGACGGAGTGGGAGGAGGGCAAGTACGCTGGGAGGATGGGGCAGGTGGAGAGTGCAAGTCCCCACAGTGATCTACACCGCTTTACCGCGTCATGGAACGACATGGTACACTAAGCCATGAGATTCCACCGCAGAAAACTCTACTTCCCCATTTACAGAAGCCAGCTGCCACTAAACACAGAAGTGGGGACAAGGTTGAGGAACCTGAATCCCAAAACCTAGAGGGACAAACGCTAAACAGCCACGACAGGAGTGAACCTTCATGGCACCGGCCACCATAAGCAGCCAACATTAATGGCACCTCTGACATGGCGTGACCTTCACCTTACAGAAGAGGTGATGACTCCACGTGCACAGATTCAGAAGGTGGCTTGGTGCACTATTCCAGGTGGGATACCCGGGTTTTCCTTGGTGCCTGACATGGGGGGGGGGGGGGCTCCTTTGTTGGGTTACAATTTGTCAGGCATCTCCCCATAGACATTTTTTGTAACCTGAACCCTGGCAGAAAGCCAAGCTCCTGTAAACATAACTGTGGATCGCCGAGGCGTGAGACGATTTCCTCTCTCAGGGAGTTCTGCTCAAGAGCGACGGCAGGATGGAGCACAGCACTGACAGGCAGATTGATTTGGCAGCTGCACCCCTGCAGGCTGGGGCAAGCCCACGATGAAAAACGGGGAGCTCCGCTGTCAGAGGAGACTTGTGGTCCACGTCCCCATCACCACCTACAGTCATGATCCATGGGTAACGAGCGAGCAAACAAGGTCGGCGAGTGCAAACGGCCATATTGAAGTTTCGCCACAGGGATGCCAGTCACTCTGTGACAGGTTGAGAACTTTGAAGATCTGGATGGACCTAAAATAGAAATAGAGCTTCTGCTCCTTCAGATCGATAGCCGTCAGCTCAGGCCGGGCAGGCATATTATGATGCAGGTACGTTACAGTAGGCAGGAGACCCACAGACTGGAGGGATTACATATCTCCCAGCTGGCTGGGGAATCTCTTGGGATCCCAGAGAACTGGGCAAAACCTGCAGCCTTGGAGAGAGATCTTGTGTGACCTGGTGAGCCACCATAACCCTCCGGAGACACGGCGATGAGATGAGAGGTTTACAGCCTTCGGTGAAGAGGATAACTGTCCGATTGGCCGAAACTCAAGTTACCTTCCGAAAGCTACAGAGAAGTGGTGGAAAATGATGGTTCAAAAAAAAAAAGAAAAAAAAAAGTAATCAGACCAGAAAGGCCATAGATATCAAATGTGCATCTTTTCCTATGGATATTTCATAGAGCAGCGGTGGCCAATCTTATCCGCAGAGGGCCGGTGTGTATGCAGGTTTTTGGGGAAACCTTTAGGTCAGCTGTTCAGACCCAGGTGTGAGGACTCTTCAGCCAATCTAATGAGGGAGTTGCAGCAAAACACACACACACACACACACACACACACACACACACACACACACACACACGTGTTGGTCCAAAGAGCAATGCAAACACTCACTGCCATTTTCAGTTTCCAAAGGCCTGAAATCAGCAGCACCCCAAACTAAAGGGATGCATTCAGATGTCTGGTAACCGCCAAGTACAATTTAACACACTCGCTGTCTAGTAAACAACTCAAACCAGATCTGGATGACGTGATCTACACAAACCCGCCATTGGCTTCCAGAACCCCAAACGGCTTAGTCAGTTCCAGTTTGGTTAAGATTTAAAAGAAATAAAATAAAGCCACAGCAGTATAGGCAATATAGAGAACACCCATTAATTCATCAAGGTTCAAGGATGAACGCAACACATTATTGGGTTTGTAAATCACTTTAAGAAAAACTGCAAAGAAAAAAAGCAGAGAAGCTTGTCTAAAAACAACAAGGCTTTGATGTGTCAATTAACATGAGGCTGGGACGCATTCTCTGGCAGCGGCAGCAGGAGCCTGTGAAGCCTTTCCCGCTCTTGGCGTGGAATCCTCCAAGGTTGCCGAGAAACCTCAGTAATTGTTTTGACATAATTCACACTCATTTCCTACAGAAGGACCTTGGAAGGGCTGTCAGCCAGCAAGCTCTCAGGACCTACATCTCCTGCAGTTCATAGAAGGAAAAGTGTATAAGCGGCAGCCACTGCTGGCAAGGCAGCGTATACATGCACACTGACCCACCAGAGCAGCCACGCTAAAGGCAGTGTCACCTCCCGGCGCTGTGCCTGACCCCCTGTAGCGGCGTTTACACGTCCAGGCTGAAAACCAGCAGAGGCAGAAAGGTCCCGGTGGTTGTGACCCTAACCTTAACCACGGGACCCGAGAAGCCTCACAGTAGAACTATCTGGTGGAAAAAGGTGTTTTATTTCACAAATGCTTTGCATGCCCAAGCTCCACGGAGCACGGGCGCGCGAACCAGAGAAAAGCGCGTATGAAGCCAGTTTTACCCGACGCGAGCTGTCACCCGGTAGGAGCGCGCCTCTGACGTCACGGAAACTGATTTGCACAGCTCCACGACACGCGTGCTGCCATCGCACATTTACGCCAACGGGCTACATACCTAGCAAGTAAAGTAGCCCTTATAATAGAAAGATATGTTCTACTTTAGCCAAATATGATGCCAGATTTAATTACACCTATCTGGAAGTCAGCTGGCAACACTGACCTTGGATTATGCAAGTGCAGTTACACAATTAGAAATTCTACCAGTCACAATTGTCATATGTAATTGGTAAACTCTTTAAATAAGCCACCAGTTAGTTCAGGCTTGTAATGAATACACACCTCTAATATACACAATCTCAATTAACTTGAGTACCAATTACCTTGATTAATAACAGGCAGTAAAAATCTGCTGAAGGGACACACATTAATAAGATTAACTAAATAGCCTTTTTAATTGCTCAAATAAAAACACTCGTAGACATTTGTGTCACCTGAACAGCGGGTGGGGTGCGTGAACGACGTTAGTACAACATGCAGCCGCAAAAGTTAATCAGCGGAGCTGTCATTATCGTCCCCTAGTGGACGATTTGTCCACTGCAGCTCGCTCACCTGTTTTTATTAAACACGGAGAAAAGTGAAGCAAAACATTTCATTTGTAGTAAAGTGACACAGTTTGCACTCAGACCATTTAATAAAATATTTTTTAAAAAGTATACGTATCGTCTCCCATTTAATATAGTTTGATGGATGATTCGTTTTTAACACTTAAGACGCATTTGTTAAGGCAATATGCCTGAAATCAGTTCGCAGCTTATTCACGTTAAATGTCGGGGCATTTTCCAATCCACTCTGTAGTTTCGTTTAATGGATGTAATAGGGAGCCCGAGAAGGGTTTAATGGTGCCTCCGTTCAGACCCTTAACATGGAGGTATGCCTTACTAGTTACTGCGCCGTGTACAGGCTAATCCCGGTACCACTAAAGCCAGGGTTACGCTTTACAACATTTCCCCAAGCTTCTGTTCACCGGGACTTAAACTGATGGTTTCACTGACGCCTGTACCCAAGACACGCGGAGCTATAGGCACGTAAACTGCACGCAAAATCAAACCCCGAACTCAGGAGTCGTTTAGCAAAGTCAGCAGGAAAAGCCGTGACTACGACGTACGAACTCCGTCCACATCCCCACCGCAACAATTTGTACAAACAATGTGGTTACTCACCGTACAGCTTGTGGGCGACACAAAGGGAGCCGGCGCCGGGTTTATGCGCCGGGTTTCCGCAGCGTCTGAACTCCCTTGTAGAGAAGAAGCCGCTCCTCTCTGAGCCGCCCTGGACCGGCGTTCCGCTTTTGTTACAGGAGACCGGTCACCGCTCTCGCCATACGACTCTCTCATTTGCCCCCATGGAGGCTTTTTAAAGACACTATTTCTGCTCCCGAAGTCCGTCCCCGGCCGCCCCGATCTCCCGTCACATTCCAGCCGGCAGCTCGCTGTTTGAACTCGGGGAGGAGCGCACATGGTGCTACGCAGCGGCGGCTTTTACTGCTCCCGGGGAAGCAGACATGCGCTCGGCTCTCTTAGGATGCGTGTTATTTATGTTATTAGGGAGCATTTCTTAATCATATTACATAATTCCTACTGGGACAGGACATACCCACTGTTAACCTCTAAGATAAGAAAATGGCAGTGTTCATGATATGAAAGTTTCTGATCGAAAAAAAACAGAAATCGGGAAGCTCAATATACAAGCCCATGTAGTTAAATTGCCTTCAAATGCACGGACACCAGTTTGATTTCAATGGACCTAAATAATGGCGCAAACAAAAGTAATGAGCTGAGAAGGTGAATCACGTTAGGCTATTTATAAGCGGTCATCACTGAATAAAACATGGAATCAGTTTGTGCTGAGTGAGAGGATATGCAATAGGCCTACAAATATGCCAGCTTCCAAATGCTTTTACCGATTTATACAGATCTAGTTTTAAGATGCGTAAGTTTTACGATTTAATACACATCATAGCCTACACTTCTCCGTTTTCATTCCCACATATATGCCTAAATTGCGGACTTTTTAGAAACACAAAGGCAGTGGGATCCATTTCCAAGCCACACAAAAGTGAAGTGAAGCCGATCTTCCTGAAACCGGAGCCTACTGGGAGGACTTCTCGTGCTCGGTTTGAGGGACAGAGGACGCGGTGGGCTCTTCCGGGTCTCTTATAGTGTCTTTGTTGTCCTACAGCGTCAGAAACCGTGACAGCGCATTAGAGCAGTACCGGCGTTTCATTTCCAGCATCAGTTACAAACAGTAACTGGTTTACACCCAATTACCGTGCTCCGGACATTTGATGGCCCCGCCTCATCTCTCTCTATTACTGAATTAATTTTTAAATGTTTGCACCTCACCGGAGATAATGGGCTCCGTTTTCCTTTGCAGTTGATAGGCTGAGTGATCTTTTGACTGATTTCTAAGCATGGGCTGATGAAAAAGTACGGTGCAGTACAGAAAAGTTCAGTAGCGATCTTGGATAAATCGCAATCACACTGGGTCGGAACCAGAAGAGTGTTTTAATGGAAGAACGATTCACAAAGGGCTACTGTCGGCCGTAACCAACGCCAGTTCTAAATTCCCCAGTTGAACGGGCAACCCTCCCTGATAATTAGACATCCGGCAATCTACAACCCACAAAAAAACTCACATGTACAACAACCCTGGACAACCTCCTTATATATCCCACAGATACCCCAGCTCCTCTTTGAAGGGGTCGCCCCGACATCCATCACAGTACATTTTTCTGAATAGGTCCTGTCCTCCCCCACCGATGCGAGCCAAACAGTAAGCAGAGACACGGCTCAAGGGAAAGTTCTCCTGCGGTCCCAGCCTCCCTGTTAAACGGTGTCCGTGCGTATATGTGCCCTCCGGTCCTGTCTTATTCCCCCGCTCCCGTTGGCGCGCATTCGGAGGCTGCTATTAATACCGTTTAAGGCTGCAGCAGATCGTGTATAGGCTCAATGCACAAGCAGATTCATCTGTACCGTCTGCCGCCAACATGCACCCTCTGCTGCGGGGTAGCTCCAAATAAGACGTGGCTGGCTGGTTGCTACTGATTCACCCTCTTATAACCACATTTTGTAAGAAAATAACTGATCATTTCTAAAACTGCAGACACAATCCCACGGGCCTTATGTAACTGGAATGTTCCACCACTTTTTTCATTCAAGTGGGAAGAAAAGCCATTCTGAGGGATTAACTTCGTATTTACACCACGCGCAGAGCTTACTTGTGTTTTTCTGTACTCAAGAGACTTCTTATTTATAGCTTTACTTAAACAAGCCCAGCAAATCCCAGAGAATTATGAGTCATTGAGGATTTAAAAGCTAGAATCCTTAATGGCACTGCATATTGCAGTATCTCCGCAATCCACTGCTTTGTGGAACAAGTGTGTAAAACCAGCACTTAGAGCTGGTACAGACCGACCAAACTCATTTTAACAAGGGCCAGCTGCGCATCGATCCCTCGTATCGGTCACGCTGACATCCAACATGCATGACGAGACGCCTATTTGTTTATTTTTTCACAACTCTCTCTTCTATGCGTGTGAATGCAGATGATCAACATATCTGACGTCAAAAAGGAGTTTTTCCCCCCACTTTGAACACCTTCACCTTGTAGCCTTCCATGATGTCGCATCTCTGAGATTAAACACATACATATTTGAACAGATGACTCTGAACAATGCTCGGCATACGTTATGCAGTGCTGTAAATAGGCTTCATTTTGAAATGTTCAGCATTTGCACAGAATTGCCAAAACGAAATTCTATTATACACTCAGTGGGCAGTTTATTAGCTACACTTGCTAGTTAACAGTCAGCCTCCAAACAGTGAGTCACATGGCTTCAACTGATACACAATCACACAGACAGGGTCAGCAGGTCCAGTTACTGTTTGGCTCAGCATCACAGTGGTGGCGGGATTGCTGGTGCCAGACGTGGTGGTTCCAGTATCTCAGAAGCGACCAGCATCCTGGGTATTTTCATACACCTCAGTGTCTGGGGTTAACAGAAAATGGCACGATAAACAAAAAATGTACCAGTCAGCAGCAGTTTTATGGCTGAAAGCACCATGTTAATGAGTAAGGTCAGAGGAGAATGGCTGGCCTCATTAAAACTTAAAGTAAGGGCACAGGTGCAAAAGTAACAGCTTGGTATATAACAGTGACGTGCAGAAAGGCTCCTCTGAATGCAAACCTACCCATGAAGTGCTTCTGGTGGCAAAAGATGGTCCCATGTAGTCAGACCATGACTATAATTAAAAGTGGTTCCTACCTGGAACTAGTTAGATGTACCTGATACAGTGGGTCCTACCCAGTACACTCTCAGAAAAAAGGGTAAAAATTTGTACCTTTGCTTGTCACTGGGGCTGTACCCTTAGCTGTAGGTAATCATACCTTTTAGGGTACAGAAATGGACTCTGAGGAACATATCTGTACCATTGATAGTACATTAATGCTGTGTGTACCTTTGGGATGTTCCCCAGAGTTCATTTCTGTACCTTAAAAAGGTACAAGGGTACAGCACCAGTGACAAGCAAAGGTACAAATCTTTACCCTTTTTTTCCCCTCTAAGAGGGTATACTGACACAGCAGGACCTACCCGATACTAGCTAGGTGGGTCCTATGCAGTAATAGCTAAGTGCATGCCATTACTTTTTGATATGCAAATAAAAGCACTTATCCAATATAAAACAGCTGATGAATATTTCAATTGCGGGGTAAGGAATGATATGGAGAGAGTCATTACAAGAAGCAAGATTTTACAAAAATTAACTAAAAAATAATTAAATAAAAAAAGAGCCAATTACAGGTCACACTAAAGCTCTGCTGACACCTTGTGACGAAAAAAAGAACTGCAAAAACGCACAAATACCTGTTCAAATGCCGGTAAAATCAGAGCCGCTTCCAAAGAGCATGGTACACGCAGGTTTCAAAGCCCAGTAATTTATACACTGTCTTTATTCAGGTTTTTGGCAACATGAGAATGTATTACTTTTTAGACGTTTTTTAATCAAACATTTCTTCGATTATGTCTATGTATTGGTACACAAATCATTTTTTGTAATTCATAGCAAAACTGTCACAATAAAACAGAGGATCAGCTTTGCAGACTTGAAATAGGTGAGAAACTACAGGAAATTAGGGCGACACGGCACTCAGTGTGGTTAGTGAATTAGACTCCGTACACCGGGTAACACTCTTCTCATCTTGTCTTGATGTCTGTTATACAATGCATAGGGTGACACCAATTAGGCCACATTTCCATCAGGCTGAAATGAATAACACAGGAGAAATCAAAACAATTGAAAACAATCAAGAACGCTAATATTGTTAAAGAACAAATTCATTGACCTCTACAATCATGGTGAGGAACCATTTATGAATTTGTTTTCATAACAGTACGGCTGTAATGTCATCTGGCCAGACAGACATCACAACAGCCTAGAACAAACCTTTCACAAAGGTCACCCAAAAGCCTTCCTTCTGAGAGAAACTCTAGGCCTGACCCAGGGTGGTGTGTGGGAATTAGCTGCACTGTTAATTTTTTGTATATCTCCCATTGCTCTAGGGCAGGTGGCCCCCAGGTGGCGCTGAGGAGCCAGCGTGGCTGAGAGTGCTGTGCAGCAGCACGGCACAGTTACAGTAGCTTAGAATCTTCAGCAGCACTGCATCGCCGCACTGGGACACCAAGAGGCCAAAGCGCAGAGAGCTCGGTCCCAGGAGATGAGCGACTGGTGTGTAAACCACGTGCGAAACCACTGGGACTCCCTGCCAGTTCACAGTAAGGGGACACAACACTGGCGGATGATGCAGGATTCCACTCTGCTGAGAGAGACGCGGGATGGACGCGAGTTCCCGCTGATGGAACACTGTGCGCTGGTTGGGGCCTGAGCGAGTGGCGTAAACTCACGCAGACAGACACTGCGTTTAACCGTGTGCCCACGCACACACACTGCATTCTCTTTAAAATATGCAAAAATCATGATGACTTGCAGAGAGATCCTCACTGTTGGTGACTCACAGCTGCTGTAATACGCAAGCAGCACCCAACACTTCCAGTATTACCTGACAGTCAGAGAACACTGGTCACTGCCAGCTGTATCTAATGGAGCCTTTGCATCCACTAGCAGCTAAATAAGCATTTGCTGCTTGACTTTATAACCCCACTAAAAATGTGGAAATCTGTTCCAAAACTGCTCCAGGGATTCACTCGGGGGGGGTGAATGATCAGTGCTGGACTACACGTATACAGGTGCTGATACTTCATAATTCACCAATCTGACCGCCTACAGTACAAGGGGGTGGGAATTTACCAACCCCCCACAACACTTGGTTGTAATGCAAGGGAGGAAATATACATTGGAATTTTGAACCAAACTAAATGTCAAAATAAGACAACCACATGACCTTAGGATCACAGCTTAAAAAGATTTTGGAAAGTGCTCTTATAAGCAGGTACATGTGGTCATGTGAAAATAACATGGACAGTAAGGACTCCGGTAAGATACAACAGGCAGGAGGACAGTAAGGACAGCCTGCCAATCAGGTAGTGAATGTAAACATCAAGGGAGAAGAAGAAGAAAAAAAAACACTGGATGTGCACAGATTCCGTTCAAAACAAGGTGACAAAAAAAGCACAATGTGGTCAAGAATTAGAGGAACTACAATAATCAAACCAGTTTGAAACTGAGGCCATTATACCATAAACCCAAAACATGGAGGGAGGGGGAGACAGAAAAAAAATAAAAAAATCATGAAATGAGAAGCACACACACTTAACCAGAAACAATGCGTAAGACAACACGTTGCAAGTTTAAAAACATTTCAGATACGAACAAATGCAGTTAAAATACTTAACTGCAAAAATTTTGCATACCATGAAGACCTCAGCATCAGTGGATGTTATTTACATGTAAACATATATATGCATCTGCTGCACATATATACTCACACATGACATCCTTAACTAGTCAGTACACTGAATTATTTAATATATTCAGCAGGAATCATTTATATATTTATTTTGTAACACTATTCCTTATAATACACAAAACAAAACAAAAAAAGGTTTCACAAGCCAGAAGGCCACAAAAGTGCATATGGAATTGCTTGGGGGTTGGGGAGAGAGCCAGGCCGCCCCTGCACCCACCCCCCACCCCCCCGTTACCTGCCCTAACTCCCAAACCCACCTCGACCATACAGTCACCGAGACTGAAAGGCAGACTTCAGGTAGCAAGACGATGGCTAGCGCGATTCTTTGTTGCATAATGTAAGCAGGAACGCAACAAAAACACTTTTCAAGTAATTAGAAATACAAAAGGAAGGCTTTACTCGCATCGTTCAAAGGCTGATTAACAGTTTACCTTTCAGCTGGAGGCCCCGGGCTTAGGAGTCACCTCCTCACGTTCAAGTAATGAAGAATCCAGCTAACATCGGCGGAAGATCAGAGTATGGTGCCTTCATGCCAATCTACTGTAATTCAACGAGGAACGCAGCAGTTCTGGGGGGGGGGGATCAGCAGGGACTTGTCTGCTAACAGGGGTCACGAGGCTCCACTGCATGCTGCATTCCAAGAACAAGATGACAAGGACGGCGCCCTCCCAGTCTAACCACCCGGAAGCTGTAAGAGGACCCCCAAGCTGATGCTAGCGCTGGGTGAAATGTGCATCTACACTGATGCAGAGACACTCAAGGGTTCATAGTCACACCGAGGCTTGAATTAACGGGGTGCAGCGTGTTTATGAAATGGCAAACATGCCAACGACATGCTCTTAGGTCAACATGTGGCAGCGTCTGGAGCCCAACAAGAACCACTTACCATTTGCGAGGCTTTAAGACGCCTGCTAATCCAACCTACCCTCCCACCACAAGACATGTCACATGACCCCAAACATGTCACATGACCCCAAACATCACCCTAGAGTGGGGAGGGAGAACTTGAACTTTGATGGGGGAACATTCACTTAAACACTAAGCCACACATGAAGCTCAAATTGTCCTCCAACCTTGAGTAGAAAAATAAAACCCCAAACTTCAGATAGACTTCATTACCCCCAGCAGACCCTTTCAGGAGGGAGTGGGGGGGGGTGCTGTCTCATGATGGGATGACCTGTCCAGCCAAGGCTTTAACAGCTTTCTTCTCCCCCAGGATACAAAGTCCAACACTGAAATGTACGAGTAGCAACACTGTATAACAAAATACCTTCACAGGTATAAAACTCAACCCCTTTATCTTAGCATGGAAGCTTTTCTTTCAAATCTTGCTCAAGGACCCAAAGATGAAACCACTCTGCTGACCCTGGGATTCAAATCGGTGACGACCTGATAGCACAGTGCCCCAACCCACTGAGCTGCACAGCGCCCCCAGCAGATACATACGGCATTGAATCTGGGGTTTTTTTTTTGTTGTTGTTGTTGTTGTTGTTCAATCATTAGTATAGTTGGTATTACTCATATTTTGAAAAACCATCCCACGCTTCCCCTGGTGGGTTTCCTTCTCTGAGAAGACCCCCTCAAAAGCAGCGTTACTGGGGAAACAGCATCTTGACAGGAAAGCAAGATAAATGACAGAAAGGGAGAGAGAGAGAGAGAGAGAGAGAGGTTAAACACAGAGGCTGAAGAAGCAACGTCTCTCTCCAGCTCCTGCCCGTCAGGGTGTGTGCAGCTTGCAGGCTGTCCCGGTGTGACCCCCGCCTTCTTTACATGTTGGCAACCTCCTTGCTCATCATCGGGAAACTCCACCACTCGCCGCCCCCCCTCTAGGAATGCAGGGTGCTGGGTGCCAGTGTATCTGGGCCGCCTGACCTTTCTTTGGTCTCCCGTTGGGCGGCCCAGGAGCGCTCTCCAGGGGGCCAGGGGAGTGAAGGCGGGGCTTAACCGTCCAGCAGGTAGACCACCAGCTCGTAGGTGGACATCATGATGGCCGTGTTGGGGATCTGCCGCACCAGGTGGGTGGTGAGGCCACGGTACAGGGCCCGGTAGCCCTCCTCCCTTACCACCATGGACAACGTCTGGAAGAACGAGCGGTACTTGGTGCCTTCTTCTCGCAGCCGGGTGCGGATAACCTCTGCAAGGCAGGGGGTGGGACAATAAATAAACGGAACGGCAAGCCGACAGAGACGGCAGATAGCGGCACGGCTGCTGTAGAGGCGTCTTAAGAGACGAATCGAGGGACAAGTACCATGGGGGTAGGCGATGGAAGTGGCGCAGGTCTTTGACGTGGCCGCGGCCAGCATCAATCCCAAAAAGTCAGAGGCGTCCTTCACGGACTCGTCCTCGTCGTCCATGTTGGAGGTGGCCTTAGCCTCGATGAGCCGCCTCTTGATGCTCTCGTAGATGACGAAATGGACGACCGTCTCGGAGATGCCAGCGTACGAGGCGGACATGCCACGGTAGAAGCCGCGCAAGCCGTCGGCGCGGTACACCCGGCGGACGCAGTCCAGCGCGCTCATGCGCCGCTCCCCTCGGTTCCTGGGAGTGGTGACAAACAGATGAACAGGCAATTCCACTAAAGCAAGAGAGCGTCCTGCACAGACCAACACGCTGAAAAGGGGCCAGGGCTCCAGGACGAGGAATTCATTTACGAGGAAATGCACACTTGCCTTAAAGGTGGCCCTCTCCCGAGGCTAAGTTAGCATAGCCAGTCACAGCACGCAACTTCTAGGGGTCAACGACAATGGTGTGCGTGGCCCTGTCTTACCTGGCATCCAGCTGCAGACGGGTTTTGATAAGCCAGATGGGATTGGTGGCTGTGATGGCGGTGAAACCTGGGAAAAGAAAGGGGCCAATTTGGATGGACACTCCACCATTCTTAACGCCACACTAATAAGCACTAGGAGGCGCTCCGTTATTCAAGCTGTGTTTGTGACAATGCTGGATGATGGGCTACTATACGTCTGGGAAGCTATTTAACAAAAATAGGGTTTGGGATACGACATTTCAGACAGGAATGCGACACAGGCTAACGGTGTAATGCATTGAAAGCTGCTGCACCAGGATACGGCAGGAAGAATGTAAACTATCCTGCTGTGAATCGCTACTGTCAAAATGCAATTCTGCAAAGACATGAAGGACAGTGGCGTCCTGACGCTATACGGGACCGACTCGTCCTGCCGGAGCTCATCTCAGCAGCACTGCTTAAGCATCTAGCTCAGCAGGATTTTACTACTACGCTTTCTGGTGGTGGCTCCCCTAACTGGGAGAAACTGGATCTCCTTGAGCAATAAATTTCAGCACCATTGTCCACCGTAGTGAATGAAACACCTACTGCGAGAAATGGTTTGACACGGGTGTCTATAGAATATGGACGGAACAAAAGTACGACTGGCAAGAACATCTTACAGGGCTGTCAGACTAATTACAGGACGACACAAAGACCAAACATGCAGATAAACTGGGAGAGCCAGGATAACTGAACACATCTTTGTGTGACTGTGCATGTGTGCAAAGCCCAGGTGTTGCATATGGTGGCCGTATGTGTTTACAACACCGATGACGCCAGCTAAGGCAAACTACTGTGTATGGATTATTTCATCCAATCATGCACATTGCACGTGCAAAGCATTAACATGATCATGTGACCACAGCGGAAGATAAAGGGTGTGTAAAAATATACTCATGTATCATCAGTCTGTAGAATGTGAGGGATCAGTGTAGGGCCAGTGTGCAGGTGGGATTACAGTGTGTGTGTGTTTGTGTGTGGCCATCAATACAGAATGCTGCCATATGAAAACTCCAGTATCATCTTGTTAAGAGTGTGTGGGGAATTACTTGGTTCTAAGGGGTATTCTGCTCTTAATGACTCTCAGAGGCCTCAAAACCCAAACAAACTGGATTAAAGTAGTGACAGGACCCTAAGGTGTGGGCTGAGGATGGATTAAAAACAAGATACCAATAATGACAGTAATATTAACAGCAGTAACAGTAAGAGCAGTAGAAAAGGCTTGCATGTAC
The DNA here is from genome assembly GCF_048594095.1 of Paramormyrops kingsleyae. Taxonomy (NCBI): domain Eukaryota; kingdom Metazoa; phylum Chordata; class Actinopteri; order Osteoglossiformes; family Mormyridae; genus Paramormyrops; species Paramormyrops kingsleyae. Next base: position 17,558,268 of record NC_132813.1, read on the forward strand.
TCACGAGGGCCAAGCCTCTCCTTACAGCTGCAGAGAGAAAGCTGCAGGTATGAGCCCTGAGCTGGCAGCATCTCACCCGTCACGCTGCTCAAAGCTACAGTAAGAGCCTAAAATAGACACAGGCTTTTCTGTACCACAGTGAGCAAAGCAGAGCACCTTCGCACACTGCTTTGCTCGCATACACTCCCATGTGGTGCACATGTGCAACTGCAGGTTATCCTCTTAGCCCCTACATGCACACGCCACCCCAAATTTACATGAGATTTAGTATTGGGGGGGGGGGGGGGGGGGGAAGAAAAAAAAAACAACACGTATGGCGCTTTTCCACTGGCATACAGGAACCGACCCGTACCCGACTCGCACCGCGAAGACAGCCCAGTTCCAGCTCGCCTCGGTATTCTGCAGTACGGTCACCTAAGTAAAGGTGCTGTTGGGTCCGAAGAGACGGTACTGTCCACACGGTACACAGCATGATTTACTATGTGGAATTTTTTCTTTTTGTTTTCCACTAGCACATCGCTGTGTAATGTTAGCATCAGAATAAGCATGTGTTTGTGAAAATTTGCATTACGAATCCATGCTGTTCAGCGGTGCTATAGTAGATTTCAAGTAGGAGGTTGGAAATTTGCAAGTTCTGACTTATCTGGAATGCATTAATATATTGCAATGTGCAATACTACTAATAATGAATAAGAAAGACTATGCCGTTTTTCTCCTTCAGATAATCCATGCTTATAGACACGGGTGACTGGTATCTCTGTGCTGTCAATCAGATGCTGTTGACGCAACCAGCTCGGCCCTGCTAGTAAGCAGAACCATCACCGCACAGGTACCGGTCGGGTACGGCGCACACCCTTTGCAATGGAAAACCGTCAGTTTGCGGCACGGGGCGGGTAAAGCTTGGCTCCTGGTGGAAGTGGAAGAGCACCAGTAGATTCTAATGGTCCAGGATGTTAAAAAAAAACAGTTGTGTATAAATTTACTATTAAAAGTATATTTATTCCCCCCTTCATAACCACAGCAAGCTGTATGACAAGGGACAGGGCTGGTAAGATAAGTAAATGCTAACCTTGTCAGTCTGCCTCTAGATAGGCAGCAGACAGCAGAAAGAGGAATTCCATGTGTATTCTGCATGTTCTGACAGCGCACGTGGAACCGGGATCATGCATGTCACTCATACCAGCCCTGTG